>NC_035173.2:23469235-23792692 GCF_001659605.2 Manihot esculenta | reverse complement strand
GATGTCAGGGGTATTTGGCTCATGTGAGAGAGCTTAGCAGTCAGATTAGAGAGCCCGCCTCAGTGCCAGTGGTTAGAGAGTTCTTAGATGTGTTCCCAGACGAGCTGCCAGGTTTACCACCTGCTAGGGAGATAGAGTTCGAGATAGAACTGATGCCTGGAACCCGACCGATCTCTATCCCTCCCTACAGGATGGCGCCAGCAGAATTGAAGGAGTTGAAGGAGCAGTTGCAGGAGCTGGTAGACAAGGGCTTCATCCGACCGAGTACCTCACCCTGGGGTGCTCCAGTTTTGTTTGTGAGAAAGAAGGATGGATCCCTTAGGCTTTGTATCGACTACAGACAGTTGAACAAAGTCACTACCAAGAACAAGTACCCATTGCCAAGGATCGACGATCTGTTCGACCAGCTAGCAGGAGCGGGTTGTTTCTCCAAAATAGATCTGAGATCTGGGTACCATCAGCTGAGGACCAGAGAAGAAGATGTGCCAAAGACAGCTTTCAGGACCAGATATGGGCATTTTGAGTTCCTTGTGATGCCGTTCGGGTTAACCAACGCCCCTGCAGCATTCATGGACCTCATGAACAGAGTGTTTAGTCAGTACCTGGATCACTTCGTTATTGTCTTCATAGATGATATCTTAGTGTATTCCAGGAATGCAGAGGAGCATGCCCATCATCTGAGGTTGGTTCTACAGACCTTGAGGGAACATGGCTTGTATGCCAAGTTCTCTAAGTGTGAGTTCTGGCTGAGGAGCATTTCGTTCTTGGGGCATGTAGTGTCAGGGAATGGGATAGAGGTGGACCCCAAGAAGACGGAAACTGTGGCTAACTGGCCTAGACCCACTTCAGTGACAGAGATCAGGAGTTTCTTGGGTTTGGCAGGTTACTACAGGAGGTTCATTCAGGACTTCTCAAAAATTGCAGCTCCTCTGACCAGACTAACCAGGAAGAATCAGAAATTTCTGTGGACCGATCAGTGCGAAGAGAGTTTTGAAGAGCTTAAGAAGAGGTTGACTTCAGCGCCAGTTTTAGCTCTGCCATCTAGTGATGAGGACTTTACAGTCTTTTGTGATGCGTCCCGTGTGGGACTGGGTTGTGTACTGATGCAAAATGAGAGGGTAATTGCTTATGCTTCGAGGCAGCTAAAGAAGCATGAGTTGAATTACCCCACACATGACCTTGAGATGGCAGCAGTAATCTTTGCACTCAAGATGTGGAGGCACTACCTCTATGGGGTAAAATGTGAGATCTTTACAGATCATAAGAGCCTGCAGTACATCCTGAGTCAAAGAGATTTGAACTTGAGACAGAGGAGATGGGTGGAGCTGCTGAGTGACTATGATTGCAAGATTCAGTATCATCCGGGTAAGGCAAATGTTGTGGCAGACGCCCTAAGCCGGAAGTCACTAGGCAGTCTATCCCACATCACGGCAGAAAGGAGACCAGTGGTGAAGGAGTTTTACAAGCTCATTGAGGAAGGTCTACAGTTGGAGTTGTCTGGTACAGGTGCTTTAGTTGCTCAGATGAAAGTGACACCTGTGTTTCTGGAGCAGGTGGCTCAGAAACAGCATGAGGACCCAGAGTTAGTGAAGATTGCCAGGACTGTTCAGTCAGGCAAGGACAGCGAGTTCAGATTCGACAACAAGGGGATCCTCCGCTATGGGAGTCGTTTATGTGTACCAGATGATATAGGGCTAAAAGGAGACATTATGAGAGAGGCTCATAATGCAAGATACAGCATTCACCCCGGAGCCACCAAGATGTATCAGGATCTGAAGAAAGTTTATTGGTGGCCAGCGATGAAGAAAGAACTGGCATAGTTTGTGTCAGCCTGCGAAGTGTGTCAGAGGGTGAAGCTGGAACATCAGAAGCCGGCTGGAATGCTTAACCCGCTACCTATTCCAGAGTGGAAATGGGAGAATATAGCTATGGACTTCGTAGTGGGGTTACCGGCAACGTCCAACAGATTGGACTCCATATGGGTGATTGTGGACAGACTCACCAAATCTGCTCACTTCATCCCTGTCAGGAGTGGCTACTCTGTGGACAAGTTGGCGCAGGTGTATGTAGATGAGATAGTCAGACTGCATGGGGTTCCTGTTTCTATAGTGTCAGATAGAGGGCCCCAGTTCACCTCTAGGTTTTGGCGGAGTCTGCAGAATGCCATGGGTACCAGGTTGGATTTTAGCACTGCCTTCCATCCACAGACAGACGGACAGTCAGAGAGGACCATCCAGACCATAGAAGATATGCTAAGAATGTGTGTGCTGGACTTTGGCGGTTCTTGGAGGCAGCATCTACCTTTGGTGGAGTTTGCCTACAATAACAGCCATCATGCTAGCATCGGGATGGCTCCATATGAAGCTTTATATGGAAGGAAGTGCAGGTCACCTGTTTGCTGGGAAGAAGTTGGAGAAAAGGCCTTGGCAGGGCCTGAGCTAGTAGAGATCACCAGCAGGGTAGTACCCTTAATCAGAGAGAGAATCAAGACAGTTGTAAGCAGACAGAAGAGTTATGCAGACATCCGCAGAAGGCAAGTAGAGTTTCAGGAGGGGGATCTGGTATTGCTTAAGGTGTCTCCAATGAAAGGAGTGGTTCGGTTCGGGAAGAAGGGTAAGCTGGCTCCGCGGTACATCAGACCCTTTGAAGTCTTGCAAAAGATTGGGAATGTATCGTACAAGCTGGATTTACCTGCTTCAATGGAGAGAATCCATCTGGTTTTCCATGTTTCTATGTTGAGAAAATTTGTGTCAGATCTGGGCAAGGTTCTTAGTGAGCCTGATGTGGAGATCCAAGAGGATCTCACTTATGTTGAGCAGCCGGTACGGATCCTAGACACCCAGATCAGAAAGCTAAGGAACAAGGAAATCCCGATGGTGAAGGTCCTTTGGAATCACCACAATCTGGAAGAATGCACTTGGGAGACACGGGAGTCTATGCTCCGGCAATATCCTCATCTCTTTTAAAGTTAGTCTCTATGTATTTCATGTATGTATGCTATGTTGTTTGCTATGTATGTACTAGTTGAGGAACATTCGGGGACGAATGTTCTTAAGGGGGGGAGAATGTAATACCCGGCTAGACTCCGATACCGGAATTCCTACCGTCCGGTGGGATCTCGGATGTCGAAGACCTCTAGGAGGGTAAAATCATGTTTTTGTAAAATGTTTTAATGTGTTTTATGATTTTAAGTATGAAATTAAATGAGTTTTTGCATGAAAAGTCCTTGGAGGAAAACCCAGGTTCGGCCGCCGAAAGTCAAGTTCGGTCGCCGAACATGCATGCGTTTTGGAGGCACGTTAGGCCCCCGAAAACATGAGTTAGGGAAGTCCAGGTTCGGCCGCCGAAAGTCAAGTTCGGCCGCCGAACATTTCATGGATGCGGAAGCGCATTCGGCCCCCGAACGTGGCCTGGCCAGCCACCTATAAAAGGGGCACTTAGCCGAAATGGGCGAGTTTTCTCCCATTTTCGGCCACAGCAAGCTTCCGACCTTCCCTTTGAAACTCTTGTGTTCTTCCTCCAAATCTCTTCCATTTTTCTTGAGTTTTAAACTCACATTGCAAGTTTTGAGCATTTAAACCAAGTTTTGGAGCTTTGGGAACTCAGGAGCTCATTTTCGTGGATCTCCAAGTTTAGGTCGTCTCCCTCTCGATCTTCAAGAGGTAAGAGCCGATCTTAAGCTCCTTAGGTGTTTTAAATAAGTTTTATGCAAGATCTATGGGTAGAAATGCATGTTAGGTTATATGTTGAGTTATGGGTTAATATTGATGTTTTGAACAATGTGTGTTGATTGTGTGTGTTTGAAGTGTTGTAGTTGGGGTATATGCTAGTTTGAGACCCCTAGGTGTAATGTATGATATGTATGCATGTTTTAGAACTAGTTTATGCATGATTGGAGGTTTTGGGAGGCAAGGGGTTCATGTGAACCAAGTTTCTGCCCTTCTGACAGAAACCAGGTTCGGCCGCCGAAAGGCGAAGGGAGTTTCGGCCGCCGAACCCCCTTGTGGAGGCAGCATTCGGCTGCCGAAGCTTGCCCCCGAAAGAAGACTTTCGGATCTGTCTGGGAGGTTCGGCCGCCGAAGGTGCCGCCGAACCTGCCTGACTTTCGGCTCTAGAGGGACTTTCGGCCGCCGAACCTGCCGCCGAAAGTGCCCTGTTCAGCCATTTTTTGCATGTTTTTATGAGATGTTTTCATGATGTTTTAGGGGGGTTTTTGGGGGGTATTTTAGAGTTATGTTCAAGTATGTTTGGTCCCTCATTTGAGTCCACCTGTGTAGGTTCGGACCCGAGGAACCGGGGACCCCAGCAGTGAGTCCAGCTGCTTCGGTGTTGTCAGAGTCAGCCAGAGGTGAGTGGAACTAAACTTAATCTTTTAAATTAAATGTTTTATCATGTTTCATGCATCATGATTATGCAATAGGGTGATTGCATTAGTTTCACGAATATGCCGCATTGCATCATGTGTTGTTGATGTGGGTGAATGTTGGATGACCCAATTAGTCCATGACAGGAAGACCAGGACCCCATTCTACGGCCTGGCACGGAAATGAAAGACCAGGACCCCATTCTACGGCCTGTCACGATTGTGGACTCGAAGACCAGGAGCCCAGAGGAGGCCCTGGAATAATGGTAAGTAATGTATGTATGACAGGAAGACCAGGACCCCATGCTACGGCCTGGCACTATATTAGCTTGGACTAATTGGTGACAAGTTCACCCAACCCTTATGTGAATTGTTTGTGTTATGATGCATTCCATTTGAGCATAGTGTTACTGTGTTTTACTAGCTCTACTCACTGGGCTTTTAGCTCACCCCTCTCCCTTTACCCCCAGGCTTGCAGGTACAGTATAGTGCGGGAGTCCGGATAGAGTAAAGAAGTCATGCTTATGTAATAGCTAGCAATGGACATGATCAAATTGTAATGTAAAAGTACAGTATAGTTATGTAATGAGGTTTATGGATGTTAGTGTGTGCTTGACCATAGAATGTTGTATCCCTTTTTATACATGATCTTGGTTATTTTATGCCACTTATGTAAACCAACTCAGCATATGTTTTGTCACCCATTGGGGACACTGATGAGATCCCACAGAGGGATCAATGTTATGTTAATGTTATGCACAGGTTGAGTTTGGTTGATGCTCATGGAAAGAAAAGTTTTAAATTTTTATACATGTTGTTGATCATGTATGGGATTATACAGGATTACAGGTTTTATGTCAGGCTTGCTACGGGTCCCGGCGGCCTTAAGTCGACCCGGATCCTAGCGCCGGTAGCGGTCCGATTTTCGGGTCGTTACATATCATGTTGAGGACAACCTGTACACAACCTTTTAAACCTTTCCCAATAATCATATAAATCCTCAGATGGTTTCTGTCTAATACTACTGATTTCTCTTCTTATGCCAATGGCCTTAGAATTTGGGAAATATTTGTTCAAGAAGGTTATTACCATGTCATCCCAACAAGTGATAGATCCAGGTGGTAAGTAAAACAGCCAATCCTTAGCATAATCATCAAGTGAAAAAGGAAAAGCTCTTAACTTCACATGGTCTTCAGAAATACCTTGAGGTCTCATAGATGAACAGACAATATTGAACTCTTTCAAGTGCTTGTGTGGATTTTCATTTTCTAAACCTCTAAATTTAGGAAGAAGATGGATCAAACCTGTTTTCAATTCAAAGGGAACTGTCAGAGGCGGATAGGTGATGCAAAGAGTGTTGGGAAATCCCGGGATTATTGCAACCCAGTTGTGCAGCGGAAAAATAAAATCTCTGTTGATTTCCTTTCACAGAATCTGAGTGCTTCGTTTAATTCAAAAGATGGATATGAGACTAACCTGTTAATCTCGTCAAGAAAATACAATGCCGGACTGATGGTGCTGCCTTTTCAAACGAACACCCTCAATGGTATCCACACGAATGTCTTCTATCCTTCTAGAGTGCTAGCTCTCTCAAGGATGGATAGATTATGTGCTCCACAATCTGCAGCGGTTAGACTGAATTTTCTAAAAACTGTCGTCAACACTCTCTTCGTAGAAAGAGTATTTATATGTTTCAGTCTTTTTGTTTTCCCACAACTCTTTTCCTAAAAGAGTTGTACTACTCTTTTCCCAAAAGAGTTGTGTTCAGAACCCACTATCACAATCTTGCATATACTCAAATATCTTTATGTGATAGAGTCCTTTATCTGTAACAGTTACAGATAGACTGTAGATCTTTTAAATATTATTATCTTATAATAATAAATAATTAATAATAATAACACTTTATTATTATTAATTAAATTAATAATAATAACACTTTATTATTATTAATTATACTAATGGGCTTTTAGCCCATTAATATAGCACATCAACAACGTTCTTGTGTGTGACCCAATAGGCTCACATTAATTGGCAATAGGCCCAGTCCAACAAGGCCTATAAGTCATAAGTGGCCTCTAGCAAGACATTATGACTACCCAACTAATATGAGGATCAATAGTCCGATAAAGCCTATTAAATAGAACATGTATTAATCCCTTTATCACACGATATCTAGTTTGAACATAAGTCATGGTCAATGTCAAACTTATAATGTTCAAACTTATGATTTCTCGATCTCTAAGCAGACTGATAAATTCAAATGATATTGATCACACTATCAATTCATTTTAGCACGGCCATGTATTTCTCAGTCTCACTTATCGAGGGGCCCAGAAGATATCTCTCTCATAGAGAGGGACAAATCCTATCTTGATTGTTCATTATCCTCTACATAATTTCTATTATACGCAATCATAACCTTTATGATTGTCCGATTAAAGACAACGTTTGGTTATGTCAAAACATAATAGTCCTTATGTTGGAACCTATGACAATCTCAAGTCAAAGGATTAAGATATAACTACTTTGAGATTCACTTATGACAATGACCCATGTAGTGATCTCAATGCGAGTCCATCCAATACATTGTTCTCCAACAAGTATTTATGATTATTGAATTATATCAACATATACATAATCATCTCATGATTATCAATCAATAACCATACCAGTTATATTTTATTATTATCAACATAATAATAAGTAATCAGGGATGATAATCATTATTATGTAACATGCAAACAAATAATAATGATAAAAACCTCTTTTATTAATAACCAAAACGACATACAAAAAGGTCCAAGATAATGGCCTAGGGCATATACACTAACAAACCCCCACTTGCACTAGGCCTAATCATACAAGTATCTAATACCCGTAGACCTAGTGTGCTGATCATGCTTAACCTGTGAAAGAGGCTTGGTCAGTGGATTTGCAATGTTGTCATTTGTGTCTACTTTGCATATTTTGATATCTCCCTATCAATGATTTCTCGAATAAGGTGATATCACCTGAGTATATGTTTAGATCTCTGGTGAGATCTGGGCTGCTTTGCCTATGCTATGGCACCGTTATTACCATAATAAAGGTCCATAGGATTTGCAATGCTGGGAACCATTCCCAACTCTGAGATGAATTCCTTCAACCAGACTGCCCTTTTAGCTACATCTGATGCTGCTATATACTCAGCTTCTATTGTAGAATCTGCTATAGTGCTCTGCTTGGAACTCTTTCAACTAACAACTCCACCATTTAAATTGAATACGAATCCTGACTGCGATCTGAAGTCATCTATGTCAGTTTGGAAACTAGCATCTGTGTAACCACTTACAACTAGCTCGTCTTCCAATCCTCCATAAACTAGGAATGCATCCTTAGTCCTTCTAAGGTACTTTAGGATATTCTTAACAGCTGTCCAGTGACTTTCACCGGGATCTGCCTGATATCTGCTTGTTGTGCTCAAGGCATATGAGACGTCTGGTCTAGTACATAACATGGCATACATGATAGATCCAATAGCAGAAGCATAAGGGATCTTTTTCATCCGTTCTCGCTCATAAGATGTCATAGGACATTGATTCTTGCTGAGATGAACACCATGAGACATGGACAAGAATCCTCTTTTGCAATCTTGCATGCTGAACCTTTTCAGTACATTGTCAATATTAGTACTTTGACTCGGACCGATTATCCTCTTGGATCTATCCCTATAGATCTTAATACCAAGGATATATACGGCCTCACCTAAGTCCTTCATTGAAAAAGAATTCCCTAACCAAGTCTTAACCTTTTCCAAGGTAGGGATATCATTTCCAATGAGTAATATGTCATCCACATATAGGACTAGAAACACAACTGCACTCCCACTAATCATCTTGTCAACACAAGGTTCATCTTCATTTTTTATGAATCCAAAGTCCTTGACTGTCTCATCAAAATGAAGATTCCAGCTCCGAGAAGCTTGCTTCAATCCATAAATGGATCTTTGAAGCTTGCAAATCTTTCCAGAATTCTCAAGGATTACAAAACCCTTAGGTTGTGTCATGTACACATCCTCGAGCAAAAGTTCACGACTGTCAGTCATGAGAAATCCATATCTCTCAGGCTGATGACGTGTCCTATCAGATCTGCGTGGGACTTGTGTCACCCTTTCAGTTTCCTCAACTGTTTGTGGTTCTGAAAGTGGTTCTACCAACGGTTTAATGCTCTCTTGTGGTACTTGAGTTTTCTCAAGTCGCAATGTACTCCCACTGAATCTCTGAGAGATAAATTTCTATTCTAAAAAAGGTACCATTTCGAGCAACAAACACTTTGTTCTCTGAGGGAATATAGAAATAGTATCCTTTGGTTTCCTTAGGATACCCCATAAAATTACACTTGATAGATTTTGGAGCTAGCTTATCTGAAACTGGGCGTTTCATATAAGCCTCACAACCCCAAATCTTAAGAAAAGACAAATTGGGCAATTTCCCAGTCCATAACTCATATGGTGTCTTTTCAACCGCTTTTGATGGTACTCGGTTTAAAATGAATGCAGCTGTTTTCAAGGCATAACCCCAAAACGATAAAGGGAGATTCGTTTGACTCATCATAGATCGAACCATATCTAATAAAGTTCGATTTCTCCTTTCAGAAACACCATTCCATTGTGGAGTTCCTGGAGGAGTCAATTGTGAAACAATTCCACAGTTTTTAAGATGTTCATCAAACTCTTGGCTCAAATATTTACCACCTCGATCAGATTGAAGTATTTTAATAGTTCTACCAAGTTGATTTTGTACTTCATTTTGAAAAGTTCTAAACATTTCAAAAGATTCATGCTTATGTTTCATTAGGTAGACATAGCCATACCTACTGAAATCATCAGTGAATGTAATGAAGTACTGATAACCTCCCCTGGCACTAATGCTTAGTGGGCCACATACATATGTATATATTAAGCCCAATAAGTCTGAAGCCCTTTGACCTTGTCCAGTAAAAGGGTCCTTTGTCATCTTACCAAGCAAACAAGATTCACAATTTTCAAATGATTCAAAATCAAATGAATCTAATAAACCATACTTATGGAGCTTAGATATGCGATTCTCATTTATATGACTAAGACGATAGTGCCATAAATATATTGGGTTTAACTCATTTGGCTTAGTTTTCTTAGAAGTTATGTTATAGATATTGTTGTCTCTAGAATCATCTAGATTAAGGACATAAAGGCCATCATATGAATTTGCAATACAATAAAGCAAATCATCTTTATTAATGGAGCATTTCTTATTCTTAATGAGAAATGAAAAACCTTCATCGTCCAAAATAGAAACTGAAATAATATTCATACTCAAATTAGGAATATAAAAGCAATTGTTCAAAACTAACAAAAACCCATCGGGTAAAATAAGTTCATAAGTCCCGACAGCTATGGCAGCAACTCTTGCTCCATTGCCTTCACGTAGGTCCACTTCGCCCTTTTTCAGTTTTCTACTCCTTTTGAGACCCTGCACATTTGTACAAATGTGGGAACCACATCCGGTATCTAATACCCATGAAGTAGAAATAGATAAATTAATATCTATAACATAAATACCTGAAGTCGTAGTCTCACTATTCTTCTTCTTCTTGCACTCATCCAAATAGAGTTTGCAATTTTTCTTTCAATGTCCTGGTTCCTTACAATGGAAGCAAATTCCTTCCTTAGGAACTATTTCCTTAGGAACTTTTGCCTTGGATTGCCATTTAGGCTTGCCTCGTCCCTTAGGCCCATTACCACCTTTAAACTTGGGCTTCCCCTTATTTTTCATGGGCGTACCCTTATTGACATTCAAAATTTGGGTAGGCCTTTTCTTGATATTTACCTCAGCTGTCTTTAGCATCCCATGCAGCTCAGGAATGGATTTCTCCATATTGTTCATGTTATAGTTCATGAAAAACTGAGAAAAACTGCCAGGTAAAGAATGTAGGATCAAATCCGTGGAGAGTTCTAAACTCAAAGGGTAGCCAAGCCTAGCAAGGTGATCAATGTAGCCTTTCTTTTTCAAAACATGAGCACTAACTGATTCACCTTCAGCCATTTTGCAATCGTGCAATGCAATGGTAGTTTCATACCTATCCTGCCTAGTTTGTTGTTGGAATGCCTGTTTGAGATGGAAACTCATCTCATAGGCCTCAAGGTGCTCCAGATCCTTCTGAAGTTCTGGGCACATAGTTGCCAACATAAGGCATCCAATGTCATTAGAATCATCCATATGCTTCTTATGCTTATTCTTAACAGCATTAGTAGCATCAGCAGGAGGTAGTTCTGGGATAGTTTCATCAAGCACATAGGACTTTTTCTCTTGCTTGAGAACAATTCTCAAGTTTCTAAACCAGTCAACAAAATTAGTCCCATTTTCTTTCAGTTTATCCTTCTCAAGGATAGATCGCAGTGATAAGGTGGAATTGTTATTAGCAGCCATAATTATCTAAAAAATATGCAAACATAATTAATTTAGTAAATTAATATTGAGGTGATAATAATCTCCCACTAAAATACAACCCTCAAAATAATAATAATATTTTAGTGGGTTAAGATGCATATTTCACCTAATTCTAAGTCAGCTTTGGCATGACGCTTAGAATTAAGTTATTTAGGTAGGTAACCGCTTACCAATTACATCTAATGTAACTCTTAGATTATGAGGTGTTGACATCATATGTCAAATGCATGTTATACCCCATCTAATGCCTTAGGCCCAAAACCGTTTTGATAGCCTAATTAAGCTCAACCAACAGCTGCAGATCATTTTCCAGATTTCCATAAAATCCATTTTAATTAATTAATTAATTAACTAATTAATTAATTATTTATTTATTTGTTGTTGTTTTAGTTTAACGATTAAAACTTAAAACAACGAATCAAAACAATTTTGATTTTAAATCCAAAATTTTAATTTAATTTTTCTAACAAAAATTAAAGTTATCTAAATGATCCAATCATTTATCCACAATTATCATGCCATTCTAATAAACATATATCGCATATATAACATCAATTATGACATAATTAATTTAAACGAAAAGCACAGGTAGACTCTGATACCACTGTTGGGAAATCTCGAGATTATTGCAACCAAGTGGCGCAGCGGAAAAATAAAATCTCTGTTGATTTCCTTTCACAGAATCCGAGTGCTTCGTTTAATTCAAAAGATGGATATGAGACTAACTTGTTAATCTCATCAAGAAAATACAATGCCGGGCTGATGGTGCTGCCTTTTCAAACGAACACCCTCAATGGTATCCACACGAACGTCTTCTATACTTCTAGAATGCTAGCTCTCTCAAGGATGGATAGATTATATGCTCCACAATCTGCAGCGGTTAGACTGAATTTTCTAAAAACTGTCGTCAACGCTCTCTTCGTCGAAAGAGTATTTATATGTTTCAATCTTTTTGTTTTTCCACAACTCTTTTCCTAAAAGAGTTGTACTACTCTTTTCCCAAAAGAGTTGCGTTCAGAACCCACTATCACAATCTTGCATATACTCAAATATCTTTATGTGATAGAGTCCTTTATCTGTAACAGTTACAGATAGACTGCAGATCTTTTAAATATTATTATCTTATAATAATAAATAATTAATAATAATAACACTTTATTATTATTAATTATACTAATGGGCTTTTAGCCCATTAATATAGCACATCAATAACGTTCTTGTGTGTGACCCAATAAGCTCACATTAATTGGCAATAGGCCCAATCCAACAAGACCTATAAGTCATAAGTGGCCTCTAGCAAGACATTATGACTATCCAACTAATATGAGGATCAATAGTCCGATAAAGCCTATTAAATAGAACATGTATTAATCCCTTTGTCACACGATATCTAGTTTGAACATAAGTCATGGTCAATGTCAAACTTATAATGTTCAAACTTATGATTTCTCGATCTCTAAGCAGACTGATAAATTCAAATGATATTGATCACACTATCAATTCATTTGAGCACGACCATGCATTTCTCAATCTCACTTATCGAGGGGCCCAGAAGATATCTCTCTCATAGAAAGGGACAAATCCTATCTTGTTTGTTCATTATCCTCTACATAATTTCTATTATACTCAATCATAACCTTTATGATTGTCCGATTAAAGACAACGTTTGGTTATGTCAAAACATAATAGTCCTTATGTTGGAAACTATGACAATCTCAAGTCAAAGGATTAAGACATAACTACTTTGAGATTCACTTATGACAATGACCCATATAGTGATCTCAATGTGGGTCCATCCAATACATTGTTCTCCAATAAGTATTTATGATTATTGAATTATATCAACATACACATAATCATCTCATGATTATCAATCAATAACCATACCAGCTATATTTTATTATTATCAACATAATAATAAGTAACCAGGGATGATAATCATTATTATGTAACATACAAACAAATAATAATGAAAGAAACCTCTTTTATTAATAACCAAAACGACATACAAAAAGGTCCAAGATAATGGCCTAGGGCATATACACTAACAAAGAGGTGCTTGATCACCTATAAGTGCTGCCAACTCTCTCATGGTTCTTTCTCTTAGCATTGGTGCTCTCATGGCTGGATTTTCTTGTATAATTTCCTCACGGACAGCATGTTCATTATGGACAGTAGGTTATGCCACGTTTTCAGCCATTTCAGGAGCTCGGTCATGTAACGACCCGAAAATCGGACCGCTGCCGGCAACCAAAAACTCTACTTACCCTACTCATGCATCTCTACCCATAAAACTCCATAAAACTTCCATAAAACATGAAAAGAAGTTAAGGATCTACACTTACCTCCTGAAGATCTAGAGGATAGGTGATCCTATCGTGGAGATATGGAGCAACTCTCTCTCAAAGTCTCCAAACTTCAAAACTTTGGTTTTTAGCTCACAAGCTTCAAAACAACATGAAAACTTGTCAAAACCTTGAAAGATTTGGAGAAAACATGAAGATCACCCAAGGAAGATCATGGTCTCACCTTTGTCCGTGGAAATGGAAAGAAAAATCTTATCCATTCACCGACCTATAGCCTTTTATAAGTGGCTAGCCAGACCACCTTCGGCGGCCAAACGTGATTCCAAAGTCATGCATGTTCGGCAGCCGAACCTCACTTTCGGCGGCCGAACCTGGCAAATCTTCGTTGGTTCTTTTCTTTCAAAAACTCATTTTCTTTTACACTTAAAATAAAGAAAACCATATTTATTACCCTTTTAGAGGGTTCCGACATCCGAGATTCCACCGGACTGTAGAATTCCGATGCCAAACTCTAGCCGGGTATTACAGGTCATGCGACTCAGATGTTTGAGATGAAGCTTCTGCGATTGGAACTCCTTCCTGCGCAAGTACGGCTTCAGTTGGCTCTTCAGGCCGAATGGCTTGCTTCCCTAGTCCCCTGATGGTGTGTTCAATTTCCGGATCGTAAGGCAGAGTGTCCCTACGTTCAGATCTGGTCATGAAAGAAAAAAAAAATAGATTAGTTAAATCAACTCCCCAGCAACGGCGCCAATTTTTGACTCGCTGTTTTCAAAACCGGTCAAAAAGAACCTTTCCGGTTATCAACAATATTACTACTGCAGATAGTGGTAAAGGATCGAATCCACAGAGAATTGAAAACTTTTCTATTTTTCTTAACAAGACCAAGAGAATTAACTGAATGAGAACTGAAAGCAATTAACTGAAAGCAAAATAAAAATAAAGTGCAATAAAAGTAAAAAGGGGGTTTTGAGATTAATTCATATTGAACTAATTAAGAAAGCAATAAAAGAAGCGAATAGTAAAAATTAAGAGAAATAAAATATGAGAAAGGTCTAGTTGAAGAGTTGGGTCCACTTCAATTGTTTGGATTGATCATTGAAACTTACGTTCTTTTGATTGATTATATAGATTAGTTATGGAGATGAAAAATGCTTCTCACCATCATGTTTCTCCTTATGATTAAACCAATTAGGGAACGTCCTCTAATTAATTACTAATTAATAAATTGCCAAGAAAAGTCCTTGGGTCTTAAGCATCAAAACAATTGTTAATTGCATGAAGAGATAGAGAGATCCAATCCTAGTTACTCAAACGCATGAGATGTTGCTAGATCATACAATTTTCTTAGTTTTTACACCAAGTGTTCTTATGTTTGAACAATCCAAGCAATTACGGATTTAAAATTATCCAAGCTAACAATATATTACCTTGCGATTAAGAATCAAATGGCCAATTTGATCAAAACAACAAAGCAATAATAGAATCAAGCATGAAATTGTACGAATATTGAACAAACCAAAGACAAACAGTTTATGTTCAGATCTCACAATCCATAAAACAACTTTAGTTTCAACCAATCTTCAACTAGATTAAAAGGTTTCAGCCACTCATGATTGAACCAAAACCAAAAATAAAAGAAAAGAAGAAAGGTAGAAGAAGAAGGAGAAGGGAGGCGTCGGCCTTGAAGAGGCATGAAGAGTTGATCCGAAGATGGAGATGTTCAAGAGTGGCTCTCGGCCACTTAAGTGCTTATTAAATAAGATGAGAGGTTGACCTTGCTGCCCAAGTTGTGTCTGAAAAGGAAAGAATCGCGTTACAAGCTCTTCAGAAGGAAGGAGGCGCGCGGCATGCACTGCAGAGGGAAAGTGGCGCGCGCGGATGGATGTGCAGAAGGGAAAGATAATCTGTCCAGTCTTTCCTTTTTAGGTGGAGCCTTCTGATAGAGCATATTTTAGTCCATTTTATCATTATGTTCTTGATGTTTATTTACATCTTTTCTACTTAATTTTGTGGTTCTAATCATGTTTTGCAGATATTAGGTGTAAAGAGACAATCTAGAGAAAATGCTCTTAAAACTGCCAAAAAGTGCCAAATATGGAAAGTGCCAAATATGGAAAGTGCCAAAAAAGAAAAGTTTTCAAATAAGGAAAGTTTTCAGAAAATGAAAGTTTTCAAATAAGGAAAGTGCAGAAGCAAAAGCCAATAAGGAAAGCTCAGTCAAAAGATTATTTGAAATTCAAATCGCAAATCTTTCTTTCCTTGTTCAAAGATGTGCACACACTGCAACAGTCATATCTTCCTATTTAGGCAGCAAGATTTCAAGAAGCTGCACTTGCCTCTTCTGCATTCAGCATTCAAAATTCAAACGAAGGCTCCACCTAAAAAGGAAAGACTGGAAAGATTCACTTTCCACTTCTGCACATGCATGCCGCGTGCCCCACTTTCCCTCTGCAGTCCATTCCGTGCGCCACCTTCCATCTGAAGAGCAAGTGCACGCTTTCTTCCTTCTGAATAATTTTGGAACGCGAACCTTTCCTTTTTAGACACAACTTGGGCAGCAAGTACCTCTAGGGCAGCAAGGTCAGTATCTAAAACCTATTTAAAGACTCCTTAAAGGCCAGCCGATCCTCTCTTCGACTCTCTCCACGTTTTGCAACACTTTCTGCGCCAACTGCTCATCCGGCTCCATCTTCTGTTCATCTTCTTCTTCCTTTCTTTATTTTGTTTGGTTTTGGTTCAGCCATGAGTGGGTGAAACATTTTTAATCTAGTTAAAGATTGCTTAAAACTAAGGTTGTTTAATGGATTGTGAGATCTGAACACACATTGTTTGTCTTTTGGTTATTCAATATTCATACAGTTCATGCTTGAATTCTATTATTACTTTGTTGTTTTGATCAAATTGGCCACTTAATTCTTGATTGCAAGGTAATTAATTGTTAGTTTGGATAATTTTAAGTCCGTAATTGCTTGAATTGTTCAAACATAAGAGCACTTGGTGTAACAACTAACGAATTGTATGATCTAGCAACATCTCATGCGTTTGAGTAGTTAGGATTGGATCTCTCTCTTTCTTCATGCAATTAACAATTGTTTGATGCCTAAGGCCCAAGGACGTTCCTTGGCAATTTGTTAATTAGTAATTAATTAGAGGACGTTCCCTAATTGGTTTAATCATAAGGAGAGATATGGTGGTGAGAAGCGTTTTCCATCTCCATAACTAATCTATTAAATCAATCAAAAGAACATAAGTTTCAATGATCAATCCAAACAACCAAAGTGGATCCATCTCTTCAAGTAGACCTTTCTCATATTGAATTTCCCTTTTATTTTTCATATTCTGCTTATTCAATTGCTTTCAGTAGTTGCTAATCAAATCAATCTCAAAACCTCCCATTTTACTTTTATTGCACTTTATTTTTATTCCGCTTTCAATTGCACTTTTAGTTAATTCTCTTGGTCTTGTTAAGAAAAATAGATAAGTTCTCAATTATCTGTGGATTCGATCCTTTACCACTATCTGCAGTAGTAATATTGTTGATAACCGGAAAGGTTATTTTTGACCGGCTTCGACAATCGCGAGTCACCTTCGTTTGAATTTTGAATGCTGAATGCAGAAGAGGCAAGTGCGTCTTCTTGAAATCTTGCTGCCTAAATAGGAAGATCTGACTGCTGCAGTGTATGCACATCTTTGAACAAGGAAAGAAAGATCTGCAATTTGAATTTCAAGTAATCTTCTGACTGAGCTTTCCTTATTTGCTTTTGCTTCTGCACTTTCCTTATTCGAAAACTTTCCTTTTCTGAAAACTTTCCTTATTTGAAAACTTTCCTTTTTTGGCACTTTCCATATTTGACACTTTTTGACAGTTTTAAGAGCATTTTCTCCAGATTGTCTCTTTACACCTAATATCTGCAAAACATGATTAAAACCAAAAAATTAGGCAGAAAAGATGTAAATAAACATCAAGAACTTAATGAGTAAATGGACTAAAATATGCTCTATCAGTTGTCCCAAGACTACCCCCATAGCGTAGTTGCTTGCATCACACATGATTTCAAAGGGCAAGTTCCAGTCAGGGGCTTGAATGATTGGGGCAGTCACAAGTAATTCTTTTATCAGATCAAATGCTTTCTTACAACCTGCATCAAAATCAAATGTTATATCTTGCTGAAGCAATCTACATAATGGCTGGGTGATTTTGGAGAAATCTTTTATGAATCTTCTGTAGAATCCTACATGGCCAAGGAAAGAGCGGATCTCTCTAACATTTGTGTGATAAGATAGTTTTTTTATGATGTCTACCTTGGCTTTGTCCACTTTGATTCCTTTAGCTGAAACAACATGCCCTAAGACCATACCTTGGTTAACCATGAAGTGGCATTTCTCATAATTAAGTACAAGATTTGATTCAAGGCATCTCTATAAGATCTTTTCTAGATTGGCAAGGCATTCTTCAAAGGAGTTATCATGCACTGTGAAGTCATCCATGAAGACTTCAATGATGTTCTCCATATAATATGAAAATATGCTCATCATGCAGCGTTGGAAAGTGGCAGGAGCATTGCATAGTCCAAACGACATTCTTCTAAATGCAAAAGTGCCAAATGGACAAGTGAAGGTGGTCTTCTGTTGGTCTTCTGGAGCTACTGGAATTTGATAAAAACCTGAAAAACCATCAAGACAACAATAGTGGGACTTACCTGCAAGCCCTTCTAGCATCTGATCAATGAACGGCAAGGGAAAGTGATCTTTCCTTGTTGCTGCATTTAGCTTCCTATAGTCCATGCATACTCTCCACCCATTCTGGACTCTAGTCGGAACAAGTTCTCCTTCAGTGTTTGGTACAATGGTGATCCCAGTTTTCTTTGGGACTACATGCACAGGACTTACCCATTTGCTATCAGAGATTGGATAGATGATTCCTGCGTCCAGAAGTTTGACTATCTCCTTTTTCACTACTTCCATCATAGGTGGGTTCAGTCTTCTTTGAGCAACTCGGACTGGCTTGCATTCCTCTTCCATGTGTATTATGTGCATACATATGGTGGGGGAGATGCCTTTTATGTCATCTATGGTCCACCCTATGGCTCCCTTGTGTTCCCTCAGTACTTTCAGGAGGCTTTCTTCTCCATGTTGGCTTAATTGACTTGACACTATCATTGGAAGTGTCTTTTCAGCTCCCAGGTACACATATTTCAAGTGGTCTGGAAGAGGCTTCAGATCTGGCTCTGAAATTTTTTGACCTTTATTATGCTGTATGGGGGAACAAGTGTCCGTCTGCGTGGGATGTCTGGCTGAACTGGATTCTCCCTTTTCCTTTTTCGCATGACTTGTCTGTGCTGGATGAATGATGGGACTGCTCTGCGATTTGAGCTGCAGAGGCGCGTGCGATCCCACTTCTGCTTGCTGGAGTTGGTCGCAGCTCATCTGCTGGATGCTGTAGACTATTTCTTTCAGCTTTGGTTCTTTTTGGCTTCCTTTATCTTTCTGGTTAGTCTCCCTGCAAAGATCATTGTTTAGTATATCATTTTGATTCATATCAAAAACTTCCTGGCTCAAGCAATCAATGATATATAAACCATAAACAGGAGACATGTCATGGGGATATTTCATAGAATCATAAACATTAAACATTAAACTTTATAAACATCAAATGTAAATAAACAGATTCCCAGGTACGCAAAATTTCTGAAAGAACTGTGTACCAACAGAAGAAAGCTTGCTAAGAGAGATAAAGTAAGTGTAGGTGAAGTTGTTACTGCTGTGATTAAAAGAGAACTCCCAACCAAATGTAAAGATAAAGGAATGTTTGTTATTTCTTGCAAAATTGAGAATGTTGGGATAAAGAAAGCTATGTGTGATCTTGGTGCATCCATAAATGTTATGCCTCTTTCCATCTATAATTCTTTGAATGCAGGTACACTAAAAGACACAAGAGTTGTGATTCAATTAGCTGACAGATCTGTGGTGTATCCAAAAAGAGTTTTAGAAGATGTTCTAGTACAAGTGGATGAACTTGTCTTTCCAGCAGACTTTTATGTGATTGATACAAAGGAAGACAACTGTAGCACTTCTTTAGACATCCTACTTGGACGTCCTTTCTTGAGCACTACCAGAACTAAAATAGATGTGCATGATGGCACTCCCACCATGGAATTTGAAGGGGAAGTAATCAAATACAATGTTTATGATGCCATGCAATATCCCCATGACATGTCCCCCTGTTTATGGTCTTGATATTATTGATTGCTTGAGTCAGGACATCTTTGATGAGAATCAAGATGAAATGCTAACCAATGATCTTTGCAGGAAGACTGACCAAGAAAAGGTAGAGAGCCAGAAAGAGCCAGAATTGAAGGAAACAGTTTACAGCATCCAACAGGTGAACTACAGACAACCGCAGGAAGAACAAAAATTGATCACACCCTTTCAGAATGGTGCGCAGATCAGTCCTGCGTAGAAAGAAGAAGCTGAAAGCAGTTCAGGCGCATCTCTTCAGCTTCCACCGCAGCCTCTTCAGCTTCCACTTTAAGTAAGTCCTGCGCATAAAGGAGAAGCTGAAACCAGTTCAGCCAGACACCCCATTCCGACAAACACTTGTCCTCCTAAGCAGCAGAACACAGGTAAGAAAATCTCAGAATCAAATCTGAAACCCGTTCCAGACCACTTGAAATATGTGTACTTGGGAGCTGAAAAGACGCATCCAGTTATAGTGTCCAATTAGTTGAGCCAGACTGAAGAAGAGTTCCTCCTGAAAGTACTAAAGAAACACAAGGGAGCCATAGGATGGACAATAGATGACATAAAAGGTATCTCACCTTCCACATGCATGCATAGAATACACATGGAAGAGGAATGCAAGCTAGTCAGAGATGCTTAAAGAAGACTGAATCCACCTATGATGGAGGTAGTGAAGAAAGAGATAGTCAAGCTTCTGGACGCAGGTATCATCTACCCAATCTCTGATAGCAAATGGGTAAGTCATGTGCATGTAGTTCCTAAAAAGACTGGGATCACCATTGTTCCAAATGCTGAAGGAGAACTTGTTCCCACTAGAGTTCAGAATGGGTGGAGAGTATGCATGGACTATAGGAAGCTGAATGTAGCCACAAGGAAAGACCACTTTCCACTACCTTTCATTGATCAGATGTTGGAAAGGCTTACAGGTAAGTCCCACTACTATTGTCTTGATGGTTTTTCAGGTTTTTACCAAATTTCAGTAGCTCTAGAAGACCAAGAGAAGACCACCTTCACTTGTCCTTTTGGCACTTTTGCATTTAGAAGAATGCCATTTAGACTATGCAATGCACCTTCCACCTTTCAGTGATGCATGATGAGCATATTCTCTGACCATGTGGGGAAAACCATTGAAGTGTTCATGGATGACTTCAAAGTGCATGGTAACTCCTTTGAAGAATGCCTTGCCAACTTGGAAAAGATCCTACAGAGATGCATAGAATCAAATCTTGTGCTTAATTATGAGAAATGCCACTTCATGGTTAACCAAGGTATGGTTTTAGGGCATGTTGTTTCAGCTAAAGGGATTGAAGTGGACAAAGCCAAGGTAGACACAATAAAAAATCTGCCTTATCTTACAAATGTTAAAGAAACCCGCTCTTTCCTTGGTCATGCAAGATTCTACAGGAGATTCATAAAAAATTTCTCCAAAATCACATAGCCATTATGTAAATTGCTCCAACAAGATGTAACATTTGATTTTGATGCAGGTTGCAAAATAGCATTGATCTGATAAAGGAATTGCTTGTGACTGCCCCAATCATTCAGGCACCTGATTGGAACTTGCCCTTTGAAATCATGTGTGATGCAAGCAACTATGCAGTGGGGGCAGTCTTGGGGCAACGTGTGGGAAACTCACCCCACGTGATTCACTATGCATCTCGCACATTGGATGCTGCCCAAAGCAACTACTCAACAACAGAAAAAGAGCTCTTGGTTGTTGTATTTGCCTTAGAGAAGTTTAGACCATACCTCCTAGGGACTAAAGTCATCATCTATTCTGACCATGCAGCCTTGCGATATCTGATCAAGAAAAATGAGGCCAAACCGAGACTCATTCGGTGGATTCTGTTGTTACAAGAATTCGATCTGGAAATAAGGGACAAGAAAGGAAAGGAGAATCTAGTGGTTGATCACTTGAGTCGGCTTTCCTCTAGCTCTGCGCCATGTCCAGTCAAGGAAGACTTCCCAGACGAACATCTGTTCGTCACTCATTCCGCCTAGTGGATCACACCATGCACACCACCCCAGGGGAGTACTCAGTTTCCTTTGCTCTTTTTATGTTTCTTATACATTGAGGACAATGCATGAATTAGGTGTGGGGGTGCATATCTCTGAAACTTCTTCTTCTTCTTCTTTTTCTTCTTCTTCCTCTTCTTCTTCTTCTCCCTTCTTCTTCTTTCAGTTTTTGCGAAAATTTTTTCTTTTTTCCTTTCAGTTCTGCGATTTCTTTTCTTTTTCCTTTCAAGTTATGCCATTTTTCCTTTCAGTTTTTCTTTTAGTTTTTCTTCTTTCAGTTCAATAACACACACAACCACAATCTTTTTTTTTTTTATTTGCTCTACTCAAATTGATAGACTATGTTAGATGAGCTTTTCTTTCCATGACCCCATTGATGTGTTGACTCTTTAAATTTAAGTTGAATCAATTGCAGTGAGTTGTATTCATGTTTGGGAATTGCCTTTTGAATTGAATCTTTAAGCTTGCCAATGTGAAAAATATATTGATGACACTCATTAGAGAGAATGAATTGAAAGTTGTGTGAATAAATTTAACATGACTTGTTTTAGTAATTGGTGTTGATTTGCTCAATGCATTGATTAAAGAAATTCAGCAAAGGCTTAGACTTCATGAGCACAAACTGAAAATTATTCCAATGGTTGAAAGACTATGAACAAAGCTAGTAGCCACTTGGACAGGTGACCGACTGAGTAACTAGGGGTGGGTATCACAAATATGTACCTTCATGTAAAAAGGTTAGTAACTTTTTCAAGCAAGATTAAAGTGCAAAAAGCTGAATAAAGTACTTCAAGATAAGGGCAAATCACTATGAAATCTAGAAAGAGTCTTAACTGAACAAGAACATGTGCATGTGTAATCTCTCTCTTGAGGAAAATAAATCCTAGCCATGGTAAGTAAAGGGAGTCAAAGAAAGAAGGTAAGTAAACTTGATGCATATATTCTTCACTGCAATGATTCAAAATAGGTATCTAGAGTAAGAGCTTAAGTGGAAATAAGGATCAAGTAGCAAAGAGAGCTTGTTTGACTATGTTTATTTGCTTGAGGACAAGCAAAAGGCTAGGTGTGGAGGTATTTGATAGAGCATATTTTAGACCATTTTATCATGATATTATTGATGTTTATTTACATATTTTCTGCCTAATTTTGTGGTTTTAATCATGTTTTGCAGATATTGGGTGTAAAGAGACAATCTGGTGAAAATGCTCTTAAAATTGTCAAAAAGTGCCAAATATGGAACGTGCCAAAAAAGGAAAGTTTTCAAATAAGGAAAGTTTCCAAAAAAGGAAAGTTTTCAAATAAGGAAAGTGCAGAAGCAAAAGCAAATAAGGAAAGCGCAGTCAGAAGATTATTTGAAATTCAAATTGCAGATCTTTCTTTCCTTGTTTAAAGATGTGTAGACATCTCCGCAGTCAGATCTTCCTATTTAGGCAGCAAGATTTCAAGAAGACGCACTTGCCTCTTTTGCATTCAGCATTCAAGATTCGAAATTCAAATGAAGGCTCCACCTAAAAAGGAAAGATTGGACAGCATATCTTTCCCTTTTGCACAACCTTTCCGCGCGCCTATCTTCCTTCTGAAGAGCCATCCGCGCGCCTCCTTCCTTCTGAAGCCCTTGCAACGCGATTCTTTCCTTTTCAGACACAACTTGGGCAACAAGCACCTCTTGGGCAGCAAGGTCAGCCTCTAATCTTATTTAAGAAGCACATAGTCCAGCCGAATAACACCTCTCCACTTCTTGAACTCCTTCAACGCCTCTCATCTTCGAATTGCACAAGGGCCGACGCCAACCTCTTCTTCTTCTTCTACCTTTCTTCTTTTCTTTTATTTTTGGTTTTTGGTTCTGCCATGAGTGGCTGAAATCTTTTAATCTAGTTGAAGATTAGTTGAAACTTAAGTTGTTGTAATGACCCGGAAATCCGGACCGCTACCGGCACTAGGATCCAGATCGGCTTAAGGCCGCCGGGACCCGTAGCAAGCCTGACATATAACCTGTGAACCTGTCAAATCCCATACATGATCAACACATACATAAAAATTAAAACTTTTCCTTCATTCAAACACCAAACTCAACCTGTGCATGCACTGAACATAGACATAATCCTAAACATCGACCCCTCTGTGGGATCTCATCAATGCCCCAATGGGCAAATACAACATATGTTGAGTTAGTTTACATAAACATCATAAAAGATCTAGGATCATGCATTAAAAGGGATACCTCACACATAGGTCAAGCACAACCTCTAATCCTCAATATCATTACATTACATAACTATTCATAACTTTACATTTTATCATGTCCACATTCTATCTATTACATACAAATGACTTCAATACTCTTGCTGACCTCCTGGTCTACCCTGTACCTGCAAACCTGGGGGATAAGGGGAAAGGGGTGAGCTACTAGAGCCCAGTGAGCAGAATAATAAAGCATTTAAAACACATGCTATCATGAAATGCATCACATCACAACTAATCATATCAAGGATGAACTTGTCACCATTTAGCCCTCTACATATTCCAATCATGCCAGGGGCGTAGTGCAGGCCACACCTGGTCTTTCTCTTATACATAACATAACATACATAACCAATAGTGCCGGGGGCGTAGTGCAGGCCACACTCGGTCTTTCTCTTACATAGTGCCAGGGGCGTAGTGCAGGCCACACCTGGACTTCCATATCATATCATCATGTCATAACATATGAGGGCTAATGGATCATTCAACATTCATCCACATCAACAACATATTATGCAATGCAACATATTCGTGATTTCTAATGCAACAACCTAAAATATCACATGGCATCCGTGATGCATGATTCATGTTAAAATTTTCATTTATAAAAAAGATAAGAGTTTATCCTACTCACCTCTGGATAGCTCTGACCAGACACTGGGGCAACTGACTCACTGCTGGGGTCCTCGGTTCCTCGAGTCCGAACCTACACAGGTGGACTCAAAGAGGGACCAAACAACTAGAACATAACTCTAAAAACATCCCCCAAAAACCCTCTAAAACTCCTCAAAACATCCACGCAAAAACATGCAAAGGAAGGCTGGACAGGACACTTTCGGCGGCAGGTTCGGCGGCCGAAAGTCCCTCTAGAGCCGAAAGTCAGGCAGGTTCGGCAGCACCTTCAGCGGCCGAAACTCCCAGACAGAGACGAAAGTCTCCTTTCGGGGGCAAGCTTCGGCAGCCGAAGGCTGCTTCCACAAGCATGTTCGGCGGCCGAAAGTTCCTTCGGCTGCCGGACCTGGTTTCTCCCTTATTGGCAGAAACTCAGCTCTTCTATGCATATACGCCTCCCATTTCATCCAAACATGCATAAACCTATTGTACAACACACATACACAAGCATACAAGCTCCTAGGGGCTTCAAACTATCTAAAACCCCATCTACAATACATCAAACATGCATTTGCAAGCCACATTGTTCAAAAACACAAAATAAACTCATAAACCTAACCATAAGCTAAACATGCATTCTACCCCATAGATCTTCATAAAACTTACTTAAAACATGCAATGAGCTTAAGATCGACTCTTACCTCTTGAAGATCGAGAGAGAGACGACCTAATCTTGGAGATGGGAGAGTTTCAACTTCCTTGGGTCTCCAAGCTCAAAACTTGCTCAAAACTTGAAAATCTTCAAAACAAGATGAAAACTTGTGAAAATCGTGAAAGATTTGAAGGAAGAACTCGAAGATTGGTGAGGGACGGCGGAGAGCTCACCTTGGCCGACAATGGGGAGAAAAGCTCGCCCATTTTCGGCTAAGGGACCCTTTTATAGTGGCTGGTCTGGCCACGTTCGGGGGCCGAACGTGCCTCTGCATGCATGCCAAGTTCGGCGGCCGAACTTGAGGTTCGGCGGCCGAACCTGGGCTTCTCTCACTTATGCCTTCGGGGGCCTAAGGCACACCCGAAATGCATGCATGTTCGGCGGCCGAACTTGGGTTTTCCTCCAAGGTTGTTTTCATGCAAAAACTCATTCCCTTTTCACTTAAAACCATGAAAAACATTAAAACATTTTATGAAAACATGTTTCTACCCTACTAGAGGCTTCCGATACCGGAGTCTAGCCGGGTATTACATTCTCCCCCCCTTAAGAACATTCGTCCCCGAATGTTCCTCAACTAGCACATGCAAGGCATACAACATATCATACACATAAAACACATGAAACATATAAGAAACTAACCTTAGAAAAGATAAGGGTATTGCTGGAGCATGGACTCCCGTGTCTCCCAAGTGCATTCTTCCAAATTGTGGTGGTTCCATAGGACTTTCACCATCGGGATTTCCTTGTTTCTTAGCTTTCTGATCAGGGTGTCTATGATCCGTACTGGCTGTTCAACATAGGTGAGATCCTCTTGGACCTCCACATCAGGCTCACTAAAAACCTTGCTCGGATCTGACACAAACTTCCTCAACATTGAAACATGGAAAACCGGATGGATTCTTTCCATTGAAGCAGGTAAATCCAGCTTGTACGACACATTCCCAATCTTTTGCAAGATTTCAAAGGGTCCGATGTATCGTGAGGCTAGTTTACCTTTCTTCCCGAAGCGAACCACTCCTTTCATAGGGGACACCTTGAGCAATACCAGATCCCCCTCCTGAAACTCTACCTGTCTTCTGCGGATGTCTGCATAACTCTTCTGTCTGCTTGCAGCAGTCTTGATTCTTTCTCTGATTATGGGTACTACCCTGCTGGTAATTTCTACTAGCTCAGGCCCTGCCCAGGCCTTTTCTCTAACTTCTTCCCAGCACACAGGTGATCTGCACTTCCTCCCATACAAAGCTTCATATGGAGCCATCCCGATGCTAGCATGATGGCTGTTATTGTAGGCAAACTCCACCAAGGGTAGATGCTGCCTCCAAGAACCGCCAAAGTCCAGCACACACATTCTAAGCATATCCTCTATGGTCTGGATGGTCCTTTCTGATTGTCCGTCCGTCTGTGGATGGAAAGCAATGCTAAAATCCAACCTGGTACCCATGGCGTTCTGCAGACTCCGCCAAAATCTGGAGGTGAACTGGGGCCCTCTATCGAACACTATTGAAATAGGAACCCCATGCAGTCTGACGATCTCATCAACATACACCTGCGCCAACTTGTCCACAGAATAGCCACTCCTGACAGGGATGAAGTGAGCAGATTTGGTGAGTCTGTCCACTATCACCCATATGGAGTCCAATCTATTGGACGTTGCCGGTAACCCCACTACGAAGTCCATAGCTATATTCTCCCATTTCCACTATGGAATAGGTAGCGGGTTAAGCATTCCAGTCGGCTTCTGATGTTCCAGCTTCACCCTCTGACACACTTCGCAGGCTGATACAAACTGTGCCACTTCTCTCTTCATAGCTGGCCACCAATAAACTTTATTCAAATCTTGATACATCTTGGTGGCCTCGGGGTGAACGCTGTATCTTGCATTATGAGCCTCTCTCATAATGTCTCCTTTTAGCCCTATGTCATTTGGTACACACAATCGACTCCCATAGCGGAGGATCCCCTTACTGTCAAATTTGAACTCACTGTCCTTGTGAAAATCGTGAAATATTTGAAGGAAGAACTCGAAGATTGGTGAGGGACGGCGGAGAGCTCACCTTGGTCGACAATGGGGAGAAAAGCTCATCCATTTTCGACTAAGGGACCCTTTTATAGTGGCTGGCCAGGCCACGTTCGGGGGCCGAACGTGCCTCCGCATGCATGCCAAGTTCGGCGGCCGAACTTGAGGTTCGGCGACCGAACCTGGGCTTCCCTCACTTATGCCTTCGGAGGTCTAAGGCACACCCGAAATGCATGCATGTTCGGCGGCCGAACTTGAGGTTCGGCGGCCGAACCTGGGTTTTCCTCCAAGGTTGTTTTCATGCAAAAACTCATTCCCTTTTCACTTAAAACCATGAAAAACATTAAAACATTTTATGAAAACATGTTTCTACCCTACTAGAGGCTTCCGACCTCCGAGATTCCACCGGACGGTAGGAATTCTGATACCGGAGTCTAGCCGGGTATTACAGTTGTTTTATGGATTGTGGGATCTGAACATAAACTGTTTGTCTTTGGTTTGTTCAATATTCATACAATTTCATGCTTGATTCTATTATTGCTTTGTTGTTTTGATCAAATTGGCCACTTGATTCTTCATTGCAAGGTAATATATTGTTAGTTTGGATAATTTTAAGTTCGTAATTGATTGGATTGTTCAAACATAAGAATACTTGGTGTAAAAACTAATGAAATTGTATGATCTAGTAACACCTCATGCGTTTGAGTAGCTAGGATTGGATCTCTCTATCTCTTCATGCAATTAATAGTTGTTTTGATGCCTAAGGCCCAAGGACGTTCCTTGGCAACTTGTTGATTAGTAATTAATTAGAGGACGTTTCCTAATTGGTTTAATCTTAAGGAGAGACATGGTGGTGAGAAGTGTTTTTGTAACAGCCCGGACGTGAACCCCGGTACTGTTACCGTTCACGGCCCAGGGCTATCCCTCGCCTGGCCTCTTGCCACCTCGGGCTTTCCACTGGCGTCGTGAACAGCTCTTAACATCCATTCACCCTCACGGGTTCCTGGCAGGATTTGTCCCCTTGGGTTCTTGCATCGAATGCATCCTTCCCCAAGTGGATTTGGCCCAAATCTCCCTTTGGAAATTAGGTCGCCTCCCCCACTACTCGAACCCTTGACCTCCCACTCTCACCAGACTATTCCCTTAAAGTGGGAGGTCAAGGGTTCGAGTAGTGGGGGAGGCGACCTAATTTCCAAAGGGAAATTTGGGCCAAATCCACTTGGGGAAGGATGCATTCGATGCAAGAACCCAAGGGGACAAATCCTGCCAGGAACCCGTGAGGGTGAATGGATGTTAAGAGCTGTTCACGACGCCAGTGGAAAGCCCGAGGTGGCAAGAGGCCAGGCGAGGGATAGCCCTGGGCCGTGAACGGTAACAGTTCCGGGGATCACATCCGGGCTGTTACAGTTTTTCATCTCCATAACTAATCTATTGAATCAATCAAAAGAACATAAGTTTCAATTATCAATCCCAATAACTGAAGTATATCCAACTCTTCAACTAGAGCCTTCTCATTATTCAATTCCATTTATTTTTATTATCCGCTTTACTTTTACTGCTTTCAGAATTAGATCAATTAAATCAATCTCAAAACCCCACATTTTACTTTCAATCTATTTGCTTTCAGATTTATCTCGTTTCAATTTATTTTGCTTTCAGTTTCGCTTTCAGTCAATTCTCTTAGTCTTGTTAAGAAAAATAGATAAGTTTTCAATTCTCTGTAGATTTGATCCTTTACCACTATCTGCAGTAGTAATATTGTTGATAACCGGAAAGGTTATTTTTCACCGGCTTCGATAACCACGAGTCAATGAGCAGAATATTTGCTTGAGGCGTGATAATAATAACTGTCCTTAAGGATAATTTACCGACGGTTGCGTATCCTCCAGAATTCAACAAGCCTTCTGAATTAGAAGTAATCCAGGAGCAAGAACAGCAGCAATTATTAATTACCCAGAAATAGAGAAGAAGCAATAGAGAGAAAGAGAAGTATTTATTTTTTTGTGTGATCCTGAATAACGTAAATGCACTGCTATTTATAGTGCTTAATGTTATTCAAATCCACAATATCAGCTAAAAATATGGTTCAGTTAAGATAAAGATTAAGTGACTGTGCGGTTGTTGAGGTCGGTAAAAAATAACCTTTCTGGTTATACACAATCTTATAACTGTAGATAGTGGTGAAAGGATCGAATCCATAGGGAATTGAAAACTTACCTATCTTCCTTATCAAGACCAAGAAAATAAACTGAAAGCGAATAAACTGAAAGCGAAATAAACTGACAATAAAGTAAAAGGGGGGTTTTGAGATTGATTCAATTAAACTAAGACTGAAAGCAATAAAGTAAAGCGAATAACAAAAATAAAGAGATTCAATAATGAGAAAAGCTCTAGTTGAAGAGTTGGATCCACTTCAGTTGTTGGGATTGATCATTGACACTTAGGTTCCTTAGTTTGATTCAATAAATTAGTTATGGAGATGGAAGACGCTTCTCACCACCATGTCTCTCCTTAAGTATAAATTAATTAGTGAACGTCCTCTAACCAATCACTAATCAACAAGTTGTCAAGGAACGTCTTTGGGCCTTAGGCATTAAAAAAACTATCAACTGCATTAAGAAATAGAGAGATCTAATTCTAGCTACCCAAACGCATGGAGATATCGCTAGATCATGCAATTTCCTTAGTTTTTACACCAATTGTTCTTGTGTTTGAACAATCTAAGCAATTACGGACTTAAAACTATTCAAACTAACAATATATCACCTAGCAATCAAGAATCAACTGGCCACATTGATCAAAATAACAAAGCAATAATGGAATCAAGCATGAAATTGCATAAATATTGAATAAACAAAAGTTAAACAATGTATGCTTAGATCTCTCAATCCATAAAACAACTAAAGTTTCAACCAATCTTCAACTAGAAAAAGAGGTTTCAGCCACTCATGGCTGAAACAAAATAAGAAAATAAAGAAAGGTAGAAGAGAGAAGAGTGGCTGAAGCCCTTGAAGAAGAGAGTGCGCCGGATTGAAGAGAAGAGAGGGAGAGAACGTGTGGAAGAGGCCGGTCGAATGTGAAGAGAAGCTTATATAGGCGTGTGGCACTTTGAAGAGAGGGAGAAAGTGTTGCCCTAGTTTCCTTGTGAGGTGGAGCCTTCTTTTTGAATTTTGAATGTGCAAGGCTTGGGGGGCAAGTGTGTCTTCTTTGGCTTCCTTGACAAGTTGAATTTGAATTTCAAATCTGAATGTGCATCTTCTAGAGATTTGGCTTCTTCAATAAGGAAAAGGATTCTTAAAGATTGAATTTCAAATTGCTCTGCACTTTTCTTGTTTGCAACTTTCCTTATTTGGCACTTTCCTTATTTAGCTGAATCCTAAATTTTGAATGCTCTTAGAGATTTGAAATTTGAATTTCAAAGTACTTTCCTTGTTTATCTCCTCCTCAGTTGCAACTTGACATGCTTGCTCTCCTTTGTTCCATTTTAGGCAGTTTTAAGTGTATTTTCTCCAAATTACCTCTTTACACCATTTTCTGTAAAATAAAATCAAAATCACAAAATTAGGCAGAAAAAGTGTAAATTAACATCAATAACATCATGATAAAATGGTCTAAATTTGGATTGATCAAATACCCCCACACTTAGCCTTTTGTTTGTCCTCAAGCAAATAAACATAGTCAAATAAGCTCTCTTTGCTACTTGATCTTTTATTTCCACTTAAGCTCTTACTCTAGATATCTATTTTGAAGCATTGCAGTGAAAAATATATGCACCAAGATTACTCACCTTTTTTCCTTGTCTCCCTTTACCTACCATGGCTAGTATTTATTTTCCTCAAGGGAGAGATTACACATGCACATATTATTTGTTCAATTAAGACTCTTTCTAGCTTTCATAGTGATTTGCCCTTATCTTGAAGCACTTTATTCAGCCTTTTGCACTTTAATCTTGCTTGAAAAAGTCACCAACCTTTTGACGTGAAAGTACATATTGGTGATACCCACTCCCAGTTACTCAGTTGGTCACCTGTTCAAGTGGCTACTAGCTCTGTTCATAGTCTTTCAACCATTACAGTTTAATTTGTGCGTTTGAAGTCTAAGCCTTTGCCAAATTTCTTATCTCAATGATTTGGGCAAATCAACACCAATTGCTAAAACAAGTCATGTTAAGTTCATTCACACATCTTTCAATTCATTCTCTCTAATGAGCAGTGACTTGCGGTTGTCGAAGTTGGTCAAAAATAACCTCTACGGTTATCAACAATCTTACAACTGCAGATAGTGGTAAAGGATCGAATCCACAGAGAATTGAGTACTTATCTATTTTTCCCAAACAAGATCAATTAGAATCAATTGAAAGCAAGTAGATCAAAAGTAAAGTGCAATAAAGTAAAAAGGGGGTTTTGAGATTGATTTGACTAACAACTATTGAAAGCAATTAAAACAGCAAGTAATTAAAATGAAAGATGAGATCAATATGAGAAAGATCTAATTGAAGATATGGATCCACTTTGGTTGTTTGGGTTGATCATTGAAACTTATGTTTTCTTGATTGATTCAATAGATTAGTTATGGAGGTGGAAAATGCTTCTCACCACCATGTCTCTCCTTATGATTAAATCAATTAGGGAACGTCCTCTAATCAAATACTAATGAACAAATTGCCAAGGAACGTCCTTGGGCCTTAGGCATCAAAACAATTGTCAATTGCATAAAGAATGAGAGAGATCCAATCCTAGCTACTCCAAACGCATGGAGATGATGCTAGATCATACAATTCCTTAGTTTTTACACCAAGTGTTCTTAGGTCAGAATATTTTCAGCAGTTACGGACTAACAAATATCCCAACTAACAATCAATTAACTTTGCAATCAAGAATCAAGTGGCCAATTTGATCAAAACAACAAAGCAATCTTAGATTTAAGCACACAATTGCATGAATATTGAATAAACCAAAAGCAAACACTTTATGTTCAGATCTCACAACCCTTTGAACAACCTTAGTTTCAACCAAACTTCAACTAGAATTAAGGGTTTCAGCCACTCATGGCTGAACCAAAATAGAAAATAGAAGAAGAGAAGAGATGGTGAAGAATCGGTGGTGGCACAAGGTGGATGAGTTCGGCGGCTGAACCCTTGGAGAGGTGGGGATCTTCAATTGTTCAAATCTGCCACTTCTTGTCTTCATAAGGTCTTTAAATAAGTCTTGGGAGGCTGCCTAGGGTTTCTTGGGTGTCCATGCAACTTTTAGAGGCTGCCCAAAATGCCCTTGGTCTAATATGTGCCTTTTATGTGCATGTGTGAAGGCAAAGGAGGGGCTTTTTGGTCTTTTACTTGCTGTCCAAGGTGTGTCCAAGAAGTCTTCTTCACATTATTCTTGCCACTCATGCACTAAAGAGGAAGGTGGAGCCTCCTTTTGAATTTTGAATGTGCATGGCATGAAGTGGGAAACATGTGATCTTCAAGATTTGGCTTCTTGAATAAGGAAGAGGCAGTTCGGGGGGATTTTCGGCCGCCTAAGCTTAGTTTCGGAGGCTGGACTTTCGGCTCTGGAGCAGACTTTCAGCCGCCGAAGGTGCTGCCGAAGATGACTGAGTTTCTGCTCTGGACGAGGCTTTCGGCCGCCGAAGGTGCTTCCGAAAGTGGCTTTTCCAGATTTGGCACTTTTTGGCAGTTTTAAGAGCATTTTCTCTTGATTTTCTCTTTACACCTAATATCTTCAAAATATGATTAAAATCACAAAATTAGGTAGGAAAGGTGTAAATAAACATCAATAAGATCATGATAATATGGACTAAAATATGCTCTATCAAGTAGTATATATTTTTCACCATGGCAAGCTCAAAGATTCAATTCAAAAGGAGATTTCCAAACATGAATACAACTCACTGCAATTGATTCAACTTAAATTTAAACAGTCATCACATCAATGGGGTCATGAAAAGAAAGTTCATCCAACATAGTCTATGAGTTTGAGTAGAGCAAACCAAAACAGAAAAAAGAAAAAAAAACTGTGGCTACATGTGTGTGCAATGAAAGCAAAAATAAGATAAATTCAAATTGTGGCTATTCAAACTAAAACTGAAAGCAAAAATGGACTAAAAATAAAAGTTTAGAAATATGCACCCCCACACCTAATTCATGCATTGTCTTCAATGTATTGGAAAAATTAAAGTTCAAAGGAAACTGAGTACTCCCCTGGTGTGGTTGTGAGGTGCGATCAACTAAGCAGACTGAGAGACGAATAGATATTCGTCTGGGAAGTCTTCCTTGACTGGATATGGCGCAAAACTGGTGGGAAGCCAGCTTAGGTGATCAGCCACTAGATTCTCCTTCCCTTTCTTGTCCCTTATCTCTAGATCAAACTCTTGTAATAGCAGAATCCACCGAATGAGTCTCGGTTTTGCCTCCTTTTTCTTGATTAGATATCGCAAGGCTGCATGGTCAGAATAGATGATGACTTTAGTCCCCAGGAGGTATGGTCTGAATTTCTCTAAGGCAAATACAACAGCCAAGAGCTCCTTTTCTATTGTTGAGTAGTTGCTTTGGGCAGCATCCAATGTGCGAGATCCATAGTGGATCACGTGAGGTGAGTTTCCTACACGTTGCCCCAAGACTGCCCCCACAGCGTAGTTGCTTGCATCACATATGATTTCAAAGGGCAAGTTCCAGTCAGGTGCCTGAATGATTGGGGCAGTCATAAGTAATTCTTTTATCAGATCAAATGCTGTCTTACAACCTGCATCAAAATCAAATGTTACATCTTGCTGGAGCAATCTGCATAATGGTTGTGTGATTTTGGAGAAATCTTTTATGAATCTTCTGTAGAATCCTGCATGGCTAAGGAAAGATCAAATCTCTCTAACATTTGTGGGATAAGGCAGATTTTTTATGGTATCCACCTTGGCTTTGTCCACTTCAATTCCTTTAGCTGAAACAACATGTCCTAAGACCATACCTTGGTTAACCATGAAGTGGCATTTCTCATAATTGAGTACAGGATTTGATTCAAGGCATCTCTGTAGGATCTTTTTCAGATTGGCAAGGCATTCTTCAAAAGAGTTATCGTACACTGTGAAGTCATCCATGAAGACTTCAATGATATTCTCCATATAATCTAAAAATATGCTCATCATACAGCGTTGGAAAGTGGCAGGAGCATTGCATAGTCCAAATGATATTCTTCTAAATACAAAAGTACCAAAAGGACAAGTGAAGGTGGTCTTCTCTTGGTCTTCTGGACCTATTGGAATTTGATAAAAACCTAAAAAACTATCAAGACAACAATAGTGGGACTTACCTGCAAGCCTCTCTAGCATCTGATCAATGAAAGGCAAGGGAAAGTGATCTTTCCTTGTTGCTGCATTTAACTTCCTATAGTCCATGCACACTCTCCACCCATTCTGGACTCTAGTCAGAACAAGTTCTCCTTCAGCGTTTGGTACAATGGTGATCCCAGTTTTCTTTGGGACTACATGCACATGACTTACCCATTTGCTATCAGAGATTGGGTAGATGATTCCTGCGTCCAGAAGCTTGACTATCTCTTTTTTCACTACTTCCATCATAGGTGGATTCAGTCTTCTTTGAGCATCTCGGACTGGCTTGCACTCCTCTTCCATGTGTATTCTGTGGACACATGTGGTGGGGGAGATGCCTTTTATATCATCTATGGTCCATCCTATGGCTCCCTTGTGTTTCCTCAGTACTTCCAGGAGGTTTTCTTCCTCTTGTTTGCTTAATTGATTTGACACTATCACTGAAAATGTCTTTTCAGCTCCCAAGTACACATATTTCAAGTGGTCTGGAAGAGGCTTCAGATCTGGTTCTGAAATTTTCTGACCTGTATTATGCTGCTTAGGGGGACAAGTGTCTGTCTGAGTGGGGTGTCTGGCTGAACTGGTTGCAGCTTTCTCCTTTTGCGCAAGACCTGTCTGCGTTGGAGAGTTGGAGGAACTGACTTGCGATCCAGGCTGAAGAGGTGTGGGCGATCTGGCTTCCTCTTTCTGCGTAAGATTGCAATCCATCTGTTGGATGCAGCAGATAGTTTCTTTCAGTTATGGCTCTTTCTTGCTCCCTTCATCTTTTTGGTTAGTCTCCCTGGAAATATCATTGTTCAGTATATCATCTTGATCCATATCAAAAACTTCCTGACTCAAGCAATCAATGATATCAAGACCATAAACAGGGGACATGTCATGGGGATATTTCATAGAATCATAAACATTAAACTTTATTACTTCCCCTTCAAATTCAATAGTAAGAGTGCCATCATGCACATCTATCTTGGTTCTGGCTGTGCTCAGAAAAGGTCGTCCAAGTAAGATGTCTGAAGTAGTGTTGTTGTTGTCTTCCTTCATGTCAATCACATAGAAATCTGCTGGAAAGACAAGTTGATCTACTTGTACTAGAACATCTTCTAGAACTCCTTTTGGGTGTACCACAGATCTGTTAGCCAATTGGATCACTACTCTAGTGTCTTTCAGTGCACCTGCATTCAGAGAATTATAAATAGAGAGTGGCATAACATTGATTGATGCACCTAAATCACACAAAGCCTTCTTTATTCCAACATTGCCAATGTTACAAGAAATAGCAAACATCCCTCTATCTTTCCATTTGGTTGGGAGTTCTCTCTTTATGACAGCTGTCACAACTTCTCCCACACTTACCTTTTCTCTTTCAGCAAGCTTTCTCCTATTAGTACACAATTCTTTTATAAATTTTGCGTACCTGGGAATCTATTTCACAGCATCTAGCAGAGGTATGTTGATTTCCACTTTCCTGAATGTCTCAAGGATCTCCTTTTCTTCTTTTTCTTTTTGTGACTTCTCAAATCTTTTTGGAAAAGGAGGTGGAATTTTGAAACATACCTATTGATCTGCCTTCTGTGGGTGCGCAGGCTCTTCAGTTTGCCCAATCGGATTGGACATGCAGTGTTCTGGCTGCTTTTCTGCAGCAGCTTGTCTTTGCTCTTGTGAACTTCCTTCATCAGTCTTGGCATCTTGGAGCTCTTTCCCACTCTTTAACATGATAGCATTAATATTCTGTCTAGGATTAGTTTCAGTTTGGGAAGGTAACTTACCTTGAGATTCAAGCCTGCTTACTGAGGTCACCACTTGTCCCATCTGCTATTGGAGAGTTTACACAGAACTTGCCAGAGTCTCAATAATCTTCACAAGGTGCTGGTTGGAACTTGGAGGTGCTGGTTGGGCTTGATTTCTTTGGTAATTTTGGTAGTTGTTAGCGCTTGCATAGCTGAAGTTCGGATGGTCTCTCCAGCCTGGATTGTAGGTGTTGGAGAATGGATCATATCTAGGTTGGCTGTTGAATCCTCCAATTGTGTTCACTTGCTGGCCTTCCTCTTGAAGTGTTGGACATCGGTCAGTTGAGAGTCCAACATATGAGTAGATCCCACATGGCCGAGACTGCTGGAGTGGCTGAGCCTGTTGAGCTTGACCTATGACAAAAATTTTCATAGCAGAGGTTAGTTCAGAAATCTGTGCAGTGAGAGCAGATGTGTAATACCCGGCTAGACTCCGGTATCGGGATTCCTACCGTCCGGTGGAATCTTGGATGTCGGAAACCTCTAGAAAGGGTAAAACCATGTTTTCATAAAATGTTTTAAAGTGTTTTATGGTTTTTAAGAGAAATAAATCCAAGTTTTGAGTGGAGAGGGCTTTGGGGACTTTGCCAGGTTCGGCCGCCGAAAGTCATGTTCGGCCGCCGAACGTGAGGAGGTTTTGGGAGCGCTTTAGGCCTCCGAAAGCCTTGTTTGAATCAGCCAAGGTTCGGCCGCCGAACTTGCATGCGCTGTGGGGGCACGTTAGGCCGCCGAAAAGTGGTAAGGACAGCCCTATAAAAGGACCCCATGGCCGAAACGGGCAAGCTTTTCTCCCCGTTTTCGACCAAGGTGAGTTCTCCACCGCCCCTCCTCTATTTTGAGCTTCTCCCTTCGAGTTTTCATGTTTTTCTTATGAGTTTTCATCTTGTTTTGAAGATTTTCAAGTTTTGAGCAAGTTTTGAGCTTGGAGACCCAAGGAAGGTGAAAATCTCCCATCTCCAAGATTAGGTCGTTTTCCTCTCGATCTACAAGAGGTAAGGGCCGATCTTAAGCTCACTACATGTTTTTAACAAGTTTTAAGTTGATTCTTGAAGTAGAAATGCATGTGTAGGGTTTTATGAGTTTTTGGGTTTTGTTGGTTTATGGGCAATGTATGTTAGATTTGTGTTGTAGATGGGGTTTAAGATAGTTTGAGGCCCCTAGGAGCTTGTATGCTTGAGTATGTGTGTTGTAGAATAGGATTATGCATGTTTATAAGGTTTGGGAGGCATTGGAGGCAAGAGGAGCCAAGTTTCTGCCCTTTGGCAGAAACCAGGTTCGGCAGCCGAAGGACTTTCGGCCTCCGAACATGGCTGGGGAGGCAAGCCTTTCGGCTGCCGAAGCCTGCCCCCGAAAGGAGACTTTCGTCTCTGTCTGGGAGTTTCGACCGCCAAAGGTGCCGCTGAACCTGCCTGACTTTCGGCTCTGGAGGGACTTTCAGCCGCCGAACCTGCCGCCGAAAGTGCCCTGTTCAGCCTTCCTTTGCATGTTTTTGCATGATTGTTTTGAGGTGTTTTAGGGAGTTTTTGGGGGAGGTTTTTAGAGTTATGTTCTAGTTGTTTGGTCCCTCATTTGAGTCCACCTGTGTAGGTTTGGACCCGAGGAACCGAGGACTCCAGCAGTGAGTCAGCTGCTTCAGTCATTGTCAGAGCTAGCCAGAGGTGAGTAGAATAAACCTTTACGATTTTAAGCAAATAAAATATAAAGTTTTTAGCATGTTCATGCATCATGAATGCCATGTGATGAATTAGGTTGTTTGCATTAGAATTCATGAATATGATGCATTGCATTTATGATGTTGATGTGGATTGGTTATTGGATGATCCTTTAGTCCTCATATGGTATGATGATGTTACGGCATGATATGGTATGGAAGTCCAGGTTGTACCCATTCTACGTCCCTGGCACTATGTAAGAGAAAGTCCAGGTTGTACCCATTCTACGTCCCTGGCACATTGGAATGTTATGATATGTTATGTTAAGAGAAAGACCGGTTGTACCCATTCTACGTCCCGGCACCTTGGAATGTAGAGGACTATTGGTGACAATACCATCCGAGATGTGATTTGTTGTGATGTGTTGCATTACAAGATGGCATGAGAATTTAAATGTTGTTTTTCATTATTATGCTCACTGGGCTCTTGTAGCTCACCCCTTTCCTTCATCCCCCAGGATTGCAGGTACGGGCTAGATAGAGAAGTTAAGAAGAGTAAAATCATATGTTTGTAATAGATAGAAAGTGGACATGAAAATTGTAAGATGATGTAAAGTTGAATAGTCATGTTATGTATAATGATATTGAGGATTAGAAGTTGTGCTTGACCCTATGGATGTTGTTATCCCTTTTAATACATGATCTTAGATGTTTTATGACGTTTATGTAAACCAACTCAACACATGTTATGTCACCCTTTGGGGACATTGATGAGATCCCCTGAGGGGTCAATGGTTATGATTATGACTATGTATAGTGCATGCACAGGTTGAGTTTGGTGTAAGAGAGAATGTATGAAAGAAAAGTTTTAATTTTTATGTATGTTGTTGATCATGTATGGGATTAAACAGGTTAACAGGATGTATGTTAGGCTTTGTAATACCCGGCTAGACTCCGGTATCGGAATTCCTACCGTCCGGTGGAATCTCGGATGTCGAAAACCTCTAGAAGGGTAAAAGTATGTTTTTATGATATGTTTTCATGTTTTTGATAATTTTAAGTATGTTTTTACATGAGTTCTTGTATGAAAAGTCTTTGGAGGAAAACCCAGGTTCGGCCGCCGAAAGTCAAGTTCGGCCGCCGAACATGCATGCGTTTTGGAGGCACGTTAGGCCCCCGAAAGCATGAGTGAGGGAAGTCCAGGTTCGGCCGCCGAAACTCAAGTTCGGCCGCCGAACATGGCATGCATGCGGAAGCACTTTCGGCCCCCGAACGTGGCCTAGCCAGCCACCTATAAATGGGTCACTTAGCCGAAATGGGGGAACTTTCTCCCATTTTCGGCCACAGCTAGCTTCCGACCTCCCTCTCCCCAAATCTTATGTTCTTTCTTCAAATCTCCTCCATTTTTCTTGAGTTTTAACCTCACATTGCAAGTTTTGAGCATTTTAAACAAGTTTGGAGCTTTGGAAACTCAGGAGCTCATTTGCTTGGATCTCCGAGTTTTGGTCGTCTCTTTCTCGATCTTCAAGAGGTAAGAGCCGATCTTAAGCTCAATGTATGTTTTAAACAAGTTTTATGAAGTTTTATGGGGTAGAAATGCATGTTTAAGTTAGTTGAGCTATGTTAGGTTTTATGTGATTTATGGACAATGTATGTTGTTGATGTGTGTTTGAAGTGTTGTAGTTGGGGTATATGCTAGTTTGAGGCCCCTAGGTGTAATGTATGATGTGTATGCATGTTTTAGAACCAGTTTATGCATGATTTGAGGCTTGGGGAGGCAAGAGGCTCGTTTGAGCCAAGTTTCTGCCCATTTGGGAGAAACCAGGTTCGGCAGTCGAAGGAACTTTCGGCCGCCGAACCCCCTTGTGGAGGCAACATTCGGCTGCCGAAGCTTGCCCCCGAAAGAGGACTTTCGGATCTGTCTGGGACTTTCGGCCGCCGAAGGTGCCGCCGAAAGTGCCTGACTTTCGGATCTGTCTGGGACTTTCGGCCGCCGAACCTGCCGCCGAAAGTGCCCTGTCCAGCCTTTCTTTGCATGTTTTGCATGGATGTTTTGAGATGTTTTAGGGGGTTTTTGGGGGATGTTTTTAGAGTTATGTTCTAGTATGTTTGGTCCCTCATTTGAGTCCACCTGTGTAGGTTCGGACCCGAGGAACCGAGGACCCCAGCAGTGAGTCTGCTGCCCTAGTGTCTGGTCAGAGCTACCCAGAGGTGAGTGGAATAACTCTTATGCTTTTAAATAAATAAATCAGTTTTAGCATGATTCACGCATCATGAATGCCATGAGATATAATAGGGTGCTTGCATTAGAATTCACGAATATGTTGCATTGCATATTATGTTGATGATGCGGATGAATGTTGAATGATCCTTTAGTCCTCCTATGTTATGATATGATGATGATACGGTACGGAAGACCAGTGAGGCCCATTCTACGCCCCTGGCACTATGTAAGAGAAAGACCAGTGAGGCCCATTCTACGCCCCTAGCACTATGGAATGTTATGTTATGTTATGTATGTAAGAGAAAGACCAGTGAGGCCCATTCTATGCCCCTGGCACTATTGGAATGTGTAGAGGACTATTGGTGACAAATTCATCCTTGATGTGATTAGCTGTGATGTGATGCATTTCATGTTATCATATATTTTAAATGTTTTACTATTCTGCTCACTGGGCTTTGTAGCTCACCCCTCTCCCCTAACCCCAGATGTGCAGGTACAGGGTAGACCAGGAGGTTAGCCAAAGTTTGAAGTACATGTTTATGCAATAGTTAGAATGTGGACATGACAAATTGTATAATGATGTATAGATATGTAATATAAGAGATTATAGTATGTTATGTAATGAAGTATATTGAGGTTATAGTTGTGCTTGACCCTATGAGTATTGTAATCCCTTGTTGAGACATGATCTTAATGTCTATTGATGTTTATGTTTAACCAACTCAACTTATGATGTATCGCCCACTTGGGCAAGGATGAGATCCCACTGAGGGATTAATGTTTAGTGCATGCACAGGTTGAGTATGGTGTATGATGTAAAGGAAAGTTTTAATTTTATGTATGATTGTTGATCATGTATGGGATTGAACAGGTTTACAGGTTCTATGTCAGGCTTGCTACGGGTCCCGGCGGCCTTAAGCCGATCTGGATCCTAGCGCCGGTAGCGGTCCGATTTTCGGGTCGTTACAGAATGGTATCAGAGCCCTAGGTTCATATGGTCGGACCTAGAGTGTCGGGCTCATAGAGGTTATAGAAGGTCAAGCACAATAGGAGAGATCATGTCCACTAGGATAGGATGTGGAGTCCTGTCTTGTATGATGATGTGAAATGCCATGATAATAGGCATGTGCATTAATGATATGCTATGATATGTGATGTATGTGATGCGGGTTCATGTGTGCCCACATGAACCATATGATGCTAATGTTTATGTGATGTGTGCTGTTTTACAGAAAACAGGATGAGAGGAACTCGTTGATCTGCACGATTGACTGGAGTGCCACCTAAGGATGAGGGCATGAGTGCCCGTCCTTCTACATTGCCTAGGGCAATGTCTAGCAGGTCCAACAGGGACAGAGCAGTAAGGGACCCTAGGAGGTCTTTGGATCTGGGTAGAAGCAGATCAGTCAGAGGTACAGTTCAGGGCGGAATGTCAGAGGAAGTGGGGGACCAGATGGATGTAGAACAGAGGAGGGATGGTAGTTTGGGAGTTAGCATGTCGGAAGAAGGTATGGGAGAGTCCCAAGGAGGCACTCAGGCCTCGGGATTTGTTCAGCCACCCCACTACCCATACTTCTCACAAAACCCCGGGTATTCGATGGGAGGCACATCGGATTACCCTAGCTTCACTCCTTATCCCACACAGATGCCATACCCACCATACTACCCACCATACTCAGAGTACCCGATGTATCCACCACCACCCTACTATCCAAATCCAGCAAAACCTACCTCAGAAAATGTGGCACCACCTCCACCACCTACAGAACCAGCAGCCCCAGTTACCCAACCTCCTAGACCTAGCTCAGCCAGTGGGAGCAAGGTCAAGATGACCGACTATATGAAGTTGGGTGCTCCCCAATATGAAAAAGGGGATGACCCGTTTGTGTATCTGGAGAGGGTCAAGGTGATTACAGATGAGATTGGGGCTGATGATAGTAGAGCCATTCAGATGGCTGGGTTCACACTTAAGTGCAAGAAGGCACGAGAATGGTTCAAGAATTATGTGAATCCGAAAGTGGATAGCATGTCTTGGGAAGAGTTCGCAAACGAGTTTGCGGGATGGGCTTTCCCCGATAGCTCGAGGGAGCTAAAAATGATTGAGTTTGAGCAGTTGAGGCAAACTGATGAGATGGGTGTAGAGGAGTTCACAGACAGATTTTTGGAGCTGTTGCCTTTTTTAGGGCAAAGCCTTGACACGGATCAGAAAAAGTCAAGGAGGTATATCATGAAACTCCACTCCAGATATTACTCCTTGATCCAGTCAGCAGATAGGGAGAGCTTCCATGCCATAGTGGATATGGCCCAGAAAATGGAGGCCAGTGCCATCGTTCAAGGGACAGTCAAGCAGTCAGTGGCACAGCCTTCTGGTTCTAAGACCCCAGGCTCTTCTTCTTTTAGTGCAGCAGCTTCAGGCAGCAAGAGGTGGAGCAGTACCACCAAGAAGTCGAAGAAGAACAAGTTTTGGAACAAGGTCAAGTCCAGTCTGGGACTAGGGAGTGGCTCAAGCTCTGGTGCGGATAATGCAGTTTGTGCAAGGTGTGGTAAGCCACATAGGGGAGTATGTCGGTTTGGGATGAACGCCTGTTTCAGATGTGGTCAGGAGGGGCATATGGCTCGAGAATGTCCAAGAGCAATCCCGATGGCTCAGTCCCAGCAAACAGCCTCAGGCATTGTAGCGCAGCCAGCAGCTCCAGCCATGACTCAGGCCAGTGGCAGAGGCAGAGGGAGAGGAGCAGCCTCTTCTTCAGCGGGGTTCAGAGGTGAAGGTCCATCAGCTCCAGCACGGATCTTCACGATGACTCAACAGGAGGCAGATGCATCTAACACCGTGGTGGCAGGTAAGTTAGTCATTGGTTGTTCAGATGTGTATGCCTTGATGGACCCTGGTGCATCTCATTCTTTTATTGCTCCGAGAGCCGTCCAGAGGTTGGGGTTGATGATCTCTGAGTTAGAGTGTCCTCTCTGGGTCAGTGGACCCAAGTGTGATCCATCAGTGGCAGAGTCAGTCTGCCAGAGTAGTCCAGTTTTCATAGAGGGAAGATGCATGTCCGCCGACCTTGTGGTTCTAGACTTGACAGATTTTGACGTCATTCTAGGGATGGACTGGTTATCTACCCATGGTGCTACCTTGGACTGCAGAGACAAGGTAGTCAGGTTCAGAGGTCAGGATGGGTCTGAGGTCGTCTTCAGAGGAGACAAGAGGGGTACACCTAGAGGTCTGATATCAGCTCTTCAGGCTCGTAGGTTGCTTAGGAGGGGATGTCAGGGGTATTTGGCTCATGTGAGAGAGCTTAACAGTCAGGTTAGAGAACCCGCCTCGGTGCCAGTAGTTAGAGAGTTTCTAGACGTCTTCCCAGACGAGCTGCCAGGTTTACCACCTGCTAGGGAGATAGAGTTCGAGATAGAACTAATGCCTAGAACCCGACCGATCTCTATCCCTCCCTACAGGATGGCTCCAGCCGAGTTGAAAGAGTTAAAGGAACAGTTACAGGAGCTGGTAGACAAGGGCTTCATCCGACCGAGTACCTCACCCTGGGGTGCTCCAGTTTTGTTTGTCAGAAAGAAGGATGGATCCCTTAGACTTTGTATCGACTACAGGCAGTTGAACAAAGTCACTACCAAGAACAAGTACCCTTTGCCAAGGATCGACGATCTATTCGACCAGCTAGCAGGAGCGGGTTGTTTCTCCAAAATAGATCTGAGATCTGGGTACCATCAGTTGAGGATCAGGGAAGAGGACGTGCCAAAGACAGCTTTCAGGACCAGATATGGGCATTTTGAGTTCCTTGTAATGCCGTTCGGGTTAACCAACGCCCCTGCAGCATTCATGGATCTCATGAACAGAGTGTTTAGCCAGTACCTGGATCACTTCGTTATTGTCTTCATAGATGATATCCTAGTGTATTCCAGGAATGCAGAGGAGCATGCCCATCATCTGCGATTGGTCTTGCAGACCTTGAGGGAACATGGCTTGTATGCCAAGTTCTCTAAGTGTGAGTTCTGGCTGAGGAGCATTTCGTTCTTGGGGCATGTAGTGTCAGAGAATGGGTTAGAGGTGGACCCCAAGAAGACAGAAACTGTGGCTAACTGGCCTAGACCCACTTCAGTGACGGAGATCAGGAGTTTCTTGGGTTTGGCAGGTTACTACAGGAGGTTCGTTCAGGACTTCTCGAAAATAGCAGCTCCTCTGACCAGACTAACCAGGAAGAATCAGAAGTTTCTGTGGACCGACCAGTGCGAAGAGAGTTTCGAAGAGCTTAAGAAGAGGTTGACTTCAGCACCAGTTTTAGCTCTGCCATCTAGTGATGAGGACTTTACAGTCTTTTGTGATGCGTCCCGTGTGGGACTGGGTTGTGTACTGATGCAAAATGAGAGGGTGATTGCTTATGCTTCTAGGCAGCTGAAGAAGCACGAGTTGAATTACCCCACACATGACCTGGAGATGGCAGCAGTAATCTTTGCGCTCAAGATGTGGAGGCATTACCTCTATGGGGTAAAATGTGAGATCTTTACCGATCATAAGAGCCTGCAGTACATCTTGAGTCAAAGAGATTTGAACTTGAGACAGAGGAGATGGGTAGAGCTGCTGAGTGACTACGATTGCAAGATTCAGTATCATCCGGGTAAGGCGAATGTCGTGGCAGACGCCCTAAGCCGGAAGTCACTAGGCAGTCTATCCCACATCACGGCAGAGAGGAGACCGGTGGTGAAGGAGTTTTACAAACTCATTGATGAAGGTCTACAGTTGGAGTTGTCTGGTACAGGTGCCTTGGTTGCTCAGATGAAAGTGACACCCGTGTTTTTGGAGCAGGTGGCTCAGAAACAGCATGAGGACCCAGAGTTAGTGAAGATTGCCAGGACTGTTCAGTCAGGCAAAGACAGTGAGTTCAGATTTGACAGTAAGGGGATCCTCCGCTATGGGAGTCGTTTATGTGTACCAGATGACATAGGGCTAAAAGGAGACATTATGAGAGAGGCTCATAATGCAAGATACAGCATTCACCCTGGAGCCACCAAAATGTATCAGGATTTGAAGAAGGTATATTGGTGGCCAGCGATGAAGAAAGAAGTAGCACAGTTTGTGTCCGCCTGCGAAGTATGTCAGAGGGTGAAGCTGGAACATCAGAAGCCGGCTGGAATGCTTAACCCGCTACCTATTCCATAGTGGAAATGGGAGAATATAGCTATGGACTTCGTAGTGGGGTTACCGGCAGCGTCCAACAGATTAGACTCCATATGGGTGATTGTGGACAGACTCACCAAATCTGCTCACTTCATCCCTGTCAGGAGTGGCTACTCTGTGGACAAGTTGGCGCAGGTATATGTGAATGAAATCGTCAGACTGCATGGGGTTCCTGTTTCTATAGTGTCAGATAGAGGGCCCCAGTTCACCTCCAGGTTTTGGCGGAGTCTGCAGAATGCCATAGGAACTAGGTTGGATTTCAGTACTGCCTTCCACCCTCAGACTGACGGACAGTCAGAAAGGACCATCCAGACTATCGAGGATATGCTTAGGATGTGTGTGCTGGACTTTGGCGGTTCTTGGAGGCAACATCTACCTTTGGTGGAGTTTGCCTACAATAACAGCCATCATGCTAGCATCGGGATGGCTCCATATGAAGCTTTATATGGGAGGAAGTGCAGGTCACCTGTTTGCTGGGAGGAAGTTGGAGAAAAGGCCTTGGCAGGGCCTGAGCTAGTAGAGATCACCAGCAGGGTAGTACCCATAATCAGAGAGAGAATCAAAACTGCTGCAAGCAGACAGAAGAGTTATGCAGACACCCGCAGAAGACAGGTAGAGTTTCAGGAGGGGGATCTGGTATTGCTCAAGGTGTCTCCAATGAAAGGAGTGGTTCGCTTTGGGAAGAAAGGTAAACTAGCCCCACGATACATCGGACCCTTCGAAATCTTGCAGAAGATTGGGAACGTGTCGTACAAGCTAGATTTGCCTTCTTCAATGGCAAGGATCCATCCGGTTTTCCATGTTTCAATGTTGAGGAAATTTGTGTCAGATCCAGGCAAGGTTCTTAGTGAGCCTGATGTGGAGATCCAAGAGGATCTCACCTATGTTGAGCAGCCAGTGCGGATCATAGACACTCAGATCAGAAAGCTAAGAAACAAGGAAATCCCGATGGTGAAAGTCCTATGGAACCACCACAATATGGAAGAGTGCACCTGGGAGACACGGGAGTCCATGCTCCAGCAATATCCCCATCTCTTTTAAAGGTTAGTATCCTTGTGTGCTATGTGTTATGTATGTATGTTATGTTGTTTTGCTATGCATGTACTAGTTGAGGAACATTCGGGGACGAATGTTCTTAAGGGGGGGAGAATGTAATACCCGGCTAGACTCCGGTATCGGAATTCCTACCGTCCGGTGGAATCTCGGATGTCGGAAACCTCTAGAAGGGTAAAAGTATGTTTTTATGATATGTTTTCATGTTTTTGATAATTTTAAGTATGTTTTTACATGAGTTCTTGTATGAAAAGTCTTTGGAGGAAAACCCAGGTTCGGCCGCCGAAAGTCAAGTTCGGCCGCCGAACATGCATGCGTTTTGGAGGCACGTTAGGCCCCCGAAAGCATGAGTGAGGGAAGTCCAGGTTCGGCCGCCGAAACTCAAGTTCGGCCGCCGAACATGGCATGCATGCGGAAGCACTTTCGGCCCCCCGAACGTGGCCTAGCCAGCCACCTATAAATGGGTCACTTAGCCGAAATGGGGGAACTTTCTCCCATTTTCGGCCACAGCTAGCTTCCGACCTCCCTCTCCCCAAATCTTGTGTTCTTTCTTCAAATCTCCTCCATTTTTCTTGAGTTTTAACCTCACATTGCAAGTTTTGAGCATTTTAAACAAGTTTGGAGCTTTGGAAACTCAGGAGCTCATTTGCTTGGATCTCCGAGTTTTGGTCGTCTCTTTCTTGATCTTCAAGAGGTAAGAGCCGATCTTAAGCTCAATGTATGTTTTAAACAAGTTTTATGAAGTTTTATGGGGTAGAAATGCATGTTTAAGTTAGTTGAGCTATGTTAGGTTTTATGTGATTTATGGACAATGTATGTTGTTGATGTGTGTTTGAAGTGTTGTAGTTGGGGTATATGCTAGTTTGAGGCCCCTAGGTGTAATGTATGATATGTATGCATGTTTTAGAACCAGTTTATGCATGATTTGAGGCTTGGGGAGGCAAGAGGCTCGTTTGAGCCAAGTTTCTGCCCATTTGGGAGAAACCAGGTTCGGCAGCCGAAGGAACTTTCGGCCGCCGAACCCCCTTGTGGAGGCAACATTCGGCTGCCGAAGCTTGCCCCCGAAAGAGGACTTTCGAATCTGTCTGGGACTTTCGGCCGCCGAAGGTGCCGCCGAAAGTGCCTGACTTTCGGATCTGTCTGGGACTTTCGGCCGCCGAACCTGCCGCCGAAAGTGCCCTGTCCAGCCTTTCTTTGCATGTTTTGCATGGATGTTTTGAGATGTTTTAGGGGGTTTTTGGGGGATGTTTTTAGAGTTATGTTCTAGTATGTTTGGTCCCTCATTTGACTCCACCTGTGTAGGTTCGGACCCGAGGAACCGAGGACCCCAGCAGTGAGTCTGCTGCCCCAGTGTCTGGTCAGAGATACCCAGAGGTGAGTGGAATAACTCTTATGCTTTTAAATAAATAAATCAGTTTTAGCATGATTCATGCATCATGAATGCCATGAGATATAATAGGGTGCTTGCATTAGAATTCACGAATATGTTGCATTGCATATTATGTTGATGATGCGGATGAATATTGAATGATCCTTTAGTCCTCCTATGTTATGATATGAGGATGATACGGTACGGAAGACTAGTGAGGCCCATTCTACGCCCCTGGCACTATGGAATGTTATGTTATGTTATGTATGTAAGAGAAAGACCAGTGAGGCCCATTCTACGCCCCTGGCACTATTGGAATGTGTAGAGGACTATTGGTGACAAATTCATCCTTGATGTGATTAGCTGTGATGTGATGGATTTCATGTTATCATATATTTTAAATGTTTTACTATTCTGCTCACTGGGCTTTGTAGCTCACCCCTCTCCCCTAACCCCAGATGTGCAGGTACAGGGTAGACCAGGAGGTTAGCCAAAGTTTGAAGTACATGTTTATGCAATAGTTAGAATGTGGACATGACAAATTGTATAATGATGTATAGATATGCAATGTAAGAGATTATAGTATGTTATGTAATGAAGTATATTGAGGTTATAGTTGTGCTTGACCCTATGAGTATTGTAATCCCTTGTTGATACATGATCTTAATGTCTATTGATGTTTATGTTTAACCAACTCAACTTATGATGTATCGCCCACTTGGGCAAGGATGAGATCCCACTGAGGGATTAATGTTTAAGTTATGTTATGTTTAGTGCATGCACAGGTTGAGTATGGTGTATGATGTAAAGGAAAGTTTTAATTTTTATGTATGATTGTTGATCATGTATGGGATTGAACAGGTTTACAGGTTCTATGTCAGGCTTGCTACGGGTCCCGGCGGCCTTAAGCCGATCTGGATCCTAGCGCCGGTAGCGGTCCGATTTTCGGGTCGTTACAGGCTTGCTATGGGTCCCGGCGGCCTTAAGCCAATCTGGATCCTAGCGCCGGTAGCGGTCCGATTTTCGGGTCATTTCAGAATGGTATCAGAGCCCTAGGTTCATATGGTCGGACCTAGAGTGTCGGGCTTATAGATGTTATAGAAGGTCAAGCACAATAGGAAGATCATGTCCACTAGGATAGGATGTGGAGTCCTGTCTTGCATGATGATGTGAAATGCCATGATTGTAACAGCCCGGCCCCGTACGACCGGCCCTGTTACCGCTCACAGCCCGTGACCTTCCTCTGGGCCCAGCCACTGTGAGCAGCTCTTAACATCCCTTCACCCTCACGGGTTCCAGGCAGGATTTGTCCCTCGGGGGAGCCATTACGGCCCGCCCTAGCCCGAGTGGATTTGGCCCAATTCCTTCCTCTGGGAATTAGGTCGCCTCCCCCACTGCTCGAACCCTTGACCTCACCAGACTATTCCCTTAAAGTGGGAGGTCAAGGGTTCGAGCAGTGGGGGAGGCGACCTAATTCCCAGAGGAAGGAATTGGGCCAAATCCACTCGGGCTAGGGCGGGCCGTAATGGCTCCCCCGAGGGACAAATCCTGCCTGGAACCCGTGAGGGTGAAGGGATGTTAGAGCTGCTCACGACGCCAGTGGAAAGCCCGAGGTGGCAAGAGGCCAGGCGAGGGATAGCCCTGGGCCGTGAGTGGTAACAGTGCCGTGCGAAAAGGGCCGGGCTGTTACAATGATTATATGCATGTGCATTAATGATATGTGATGTATGTGATGAGGGTTCATGTGTGCCCACATGAACCATATGATGCTAATGTTTGCTTGTTATGTGCGGTTTTTCAGAAAACAGGATGAGGGGAACTCGTCGATCTGCACGATTGACTGGAGTACCACCTGAGGATGAGGGCACGAGTGTCCGTCCTCCTGCATTGCCTAGGGCAATGTCATGTAGATCAAGCAGAGAAAGAGTGTCAAGGGACCCTATAAGGTCTTTTGATGCTAGCAGAAGGGGGACAGATAGAGGAGGAAGTTCTTCAGATGTGAGGGAGGTTATGGAAGAGGACTAGAGGAGGGATGGGAATCTGGATGTCAGCATGTCGGAAGAAGGGACGGGGGAGTCTCAGGGAGGCGCTCAGGCCTCGGGGTATGGTTTTCCACCCCATTATCCACCCTTCCCACAGGGTTCAGGGTATCCGATGGGAGGCACATCGGATTACTCCAGCTTTAGCCCCTACCCTACCTACATGCCTTATCCACCTTTCTATCCACCTCACCCCCAGTACCCAGCTTATCCACCCTCACCCTTTTATCCTCACCTGGCAAACCCCACCTCGGGAAATGCTGCACCTCCACCTCCACCACCTACAGAACCAGCAGCCCCTGTTACTCAACCTTCTAGACCTAGCTCAGCTAGTGGGAGCAAGGTCAAGATGACTGACTACATGAAACTGGGTGCTCCTCAATATGAAAAAGGGGATGACCCATTTGTGTATCTTGAAAGGGTTAAGGTGATCACAGATGAGATTGGAGCTGATGACAGTAGAGCCATTCAGATGGCTGGGTTCACGCTTAAGTGCAAGAAGGCACGAGAGTGGTTCAAGAATTATGTGAACCCGAGAGTGGACAGCATGTCTTGGGAGGAGTTTGCAAATGAGTTTGCAGGATGGACTTTTCCCGATAGTTCAAGGGAGCTGAAGATGATCGAGTTTGAGCAGTTGAGGCAGACCGATGAGATGGGTGTAGAGGAGTTCACAGACAGATTCTTCGAGCTGTTGCCATTTGCAGGGCAAAATCTTGACTTGGACCAGAAAAGGTCAAGGAGGTATATCATGAAACTCCACTCCAGATATTCCTCCTTGATCCAGTCAGCAGATAGGGAGAGCTTCCATGCCATAGTGGATATGGCCCGGAAAATGGAGGCCAGTGCCATCGTTCAGGGAACAGTCAAACAGTCAGTGGCACAGCCTTCTGGTTCCAAGACCCCAGGCTCTTCTTCTCTGAGTGCAGCAGCTTCAGGTAGCAAAAAGTGGAATAACACCACTAGGAAGCTCAAGAAGAACAAGTTCTGGAACAAAGTCAAGTCCAGTCTGGGACTAGGGAGTGGCTCAAGCTCTGGTGCGGATAATGCAGTTTGTGCAAAGTGTAGTAGGCCACACAGGGGAGTTTGTCGGGCTGGGACAGCAGCCTGCTTCAGATGCGGGCAAGAGGGACACATGGCTCGGGAGTGTCCTAGGGCAGCTTTTGGAGCACAGTCTCAGCAGACAGCTTCTGGTAGTGTAGCTCAGCCAGCAGCTCCAGCCATGACTCAGGCCAGTGGCAGAGGCAGAGGGAGAGGGGCAACCTCTTCTTCAGCGGGTTTCAGAGGTGAAGGTCCATCAGCTCCAGCACGGATCTTCACAATGACTCAACAGGAGGCAGATGCATCTAACACCGTGGTGGCAGGTAACTTAGTCATTGGTTGTTCAGATGTGTATGCCTTGATGGACCCTGGTGCATCTCATTCTTTTATTGCTCCGAGAGCCGTCGAGAGGTTGGGTCTGATGATCTCTGAGTTAGAGTGTCCTCTCTGGGTCAATGGACCCAAGTGTGATCCATCAGTGGCAGAGTCAGTCTTCCAGTGCAGTCCAGTCTTTGTTGAGGGAAGATGCCTTTCCGCTGACCTTGTGGTTCTAGACTTGACAGATTTTGACGTCATTCTAGGGATGGACTGGTTATCTACCCATGGTGCTACCTTGGACTGCAGGGACAAGGTAGTCAGGTTCAGAGGTCAGGATGGGTCAGAGGTTGTCTTCAGGGGAGACAGGAGGGGTACACCTAGAGGTCTGATATCAGCTCTTCAGGCTGTTAGGTTGCTTAGGAAGGGATGTCAGGGGTATTTGGCTCATGTGAGAGAGCTTAGCAGTCAGGTTAGAGAGCCCGCCTCGGTGCCAATGGTTAGAGAGTTTCTAGACATCTTCCCAAACGAGCTGCCAGGTTTACCACCTGCTAGGGAGATAGAGTTCGAGATATAATTGATGCCTGGAACCCGACCGATCTCTATCCCTCCCTACAGGATGGCTCCAGCCGAGTTGAAAGAATTGAAAGAACAGTTGCAAGAGCTGGTAGAAAAGGGCTTCATCCGACCGAGCACCTCACCTTGGGGTGCACCAGTTTTGTTTGTGAGAAAGAAGGATGGATCCCTTAGGCTTTATATCAACTCAGGCAGTTGAACAAAGTCACTACCAAGAATAAGTACCCGTTGCCTAGGATCGACGATCTATTTGACCAGCTAGCCAGAGCAGGTTGTTTCTCCAAAATAGATCTGAGATCGGGTGACTCGCGGTTGTCGAAGCCGGTCAAAAATAACCTTTCTGGTTATCAACAAATTTACACTTGTAGATAGTGGTGAAAGGATCGAATCCATAGAGAATTGAGAACTCACCTATTTCTCTTTTTATGACAAAGAAAATAAACTAAAAGTGAGATAAAAACTGAAAGTGGGATCAAACGAGATAAACTGAAAGCAAAAATAAATTGCAGTAAAAGTAAAATGGGGGGTTTGAGATTGATTGTAGTAACTAATAATGAGAGTAATAATAGAAAGCAAATAATTAAAATAAAAGAGGAAATCAATACGAGAAAAGTCTAGTTGAAGATATGGATCCACTTTGGTTGTTTGGATTGATCATTGAAACTTAGATTATCTTGATTGGTTCAATAGATTAGTTATGGGGGTGGAAGACACTTCTCATCACCATGTCTCTCCTTATGATTAAATTAATTAGGGAACGTCTTCTAATCAATTACTAATTAACAAATTGGCAAGGAACGTCCTTGGGCCATAGGCATCAAAACAATTGTCAATTGCATAAAGAAATAGAGAGATCCAATCCTAGCTATCCAAACGTATGGAGATAACGCTAGATCATGCAATTCCTTGGTTTTTACACCAAGTGTTCTAAGGTCAGAATATTTCCAGCAATTACGGACTAAAAATAATCCCAACTAACAATCAATTAACTTTGCAATTAAAATCAAGTGGCCAATTTGATCAAAATAACAAAGTAATCATATAATTAAAGCATCAATTGCATAAATATTGAACAAAACCAAAAACAATAATTTATGTTCAGATCTCACAACCCATTAAACAACCTTAGTTTCAACCAATCCTCAACTAGAATTAAAGAAATCAGCCGCTCATTGGCTGAATTAAAAACAAAAAAATAAAAGGAAAAGGGAAAAGAAGAAGAGAACCGAAGTTGAAATCTTGAATTCTGCCTCCCTGCGGAAATTGCCGATTTGCCGAAAATTGAATTCTTTGTCTGTCCCCTTCTTCTGGCCGCTTGAGGTCCTTTAAAGAGGACTGGAGAGACGCCCTATTTGGGAAATTTGGTCCAAGTGCGTGTGCTGGAGCTCGTGCGTGCGTGGGCGTTGAAGGCGGGACCCGTGTGAGTGAGTGGTGAAGGCGGGAGCGTGCCCTGGGGCGCGAGCGGGGCTATCTGTGTGCAGTGAGCTTGATTGTACGGTCCACACGTAAGAATGGGCATCCACAAGCGGAAATGGGCTTTGTGAGTGATGATGAGGCGGGGCCCATGTGCGTGCTTTGGGGTGGTCCACGGTGCGCTAAGGATGGGCGTGAGTGTTGCTCTTGCGGGGCCCATGTGCAGGTGAAGGTTGAAGACTTGTGCTTGGTCCATTCGCTGGAGATGAACGTGCGGGAATTGGGGCGTTTTGGCGGGCCGTCCATAGTGCAAGGTCGCGCGGATTGCAAGTGGGCTGCGTGTGTCCAAGCGTGGGTCCAACGTGCATGGCCCAAGTTGAAGTCTCCTGTGCACTTTGAAGTTTTAATTTCAGATCTCACTTGATAGACTTGCTCGCTTTTGCTCCAAATAAGGCAGTTTTAGGGGGATTTTCTCCAAATTGTCCTTTTACACTATTTTCTGCAAAATAATATTAAAAGCAATAAATTGAGCAGAAATCATGTAAATATTCATTAATAATATTAATATAAAATGGACTAAATTATGCTCTATCAAATACCCCCATACTTAAGCTTTTGCTTGTCCTCAAGCAAATAAACATAGTCAAACAAGCTTTCTCACTCTAGTTCCTTATTTCCATTTAAGCTCTTACTCAAGACACCTATTTTGAATCATTGCAGTGAAGAATATATGCATGAAGATTACTCACTTCTTTTCCTTATTTCCTTTTGCTTACCATGGCTAGGATTTGTTTTCCTCAAGAGAGACATGCACATTATTTGTTAAGACTTTTTCTAACTTTTGGATTGACTTGCCCTTACCTTGAAGTACTTTATTCAGGCTTTTGCACTTTAGATCTCGCTTGGAAAGGTCACCAACCTATTTTTGATTTGAAGGTTTATATTTTTCAGTTGGTCACCTATCCAAGTGGCTACTTGCCTTGTTCATAGTCTTTTGACTATTGGAACAATTTTCAATTTGTGCTTTTGAGGTCTTTGCCTTTGCTGAATTTTCTTTCTCTCAATGATTTGGGCAAATCAACACCAATCGCTAAATCAAGTCACATTAAGTTCATTCACACAATTTTAATTTATTCTCAATCAATTGAGGGTCATCAATATATTTTTCACCATGGCAAACTCAAAGATTCAATTCAAAAGGCAATTCTCAAGCATGAATATAACCCACTGCAAGTGATTCAACATAAGTTTAAAGAGTTTTCACATCAATGGGGTCATGGAAAGAAAGACTCATTCAACATAGTTCATCAGTTTTGAGTAGAGCAAAAAAAAAGAAGAAGATGGTTGTGGTTGTGTGTGTATTATTGAAAGCAAAAATATACTAAAAGAAAACTGAAAGCATAAATCGCATAACTGAATTTTTTTTTTTTTTTTTGAAAAATCTGAAAGGAGAAATTGCAAAAGAGAGAAGAAGAAGATAGAAAGAAAGAGAAAGAGGAGGAAGAAGAGATATGCACCCCCACACTTAAATCATGCATTGTCCTCAATGTAAAAGAAGAGAGAAAAAGAGAACAAAGGAAACTGAGTACTCCCCTGGGGTGTGGTGTGCATGGCATGATCTCCTTAGGCAGAATGAGTGACGAACAGATGTTCGTCTGGGAAGGCTTCCTCAACTGGGCAAGGCGTAGAACTGGAGGGAAGCCGACTGAGGTGATCAGCCACAATATTTTCCTTGCCTTTTTTGTCTCTTATCTCCAGATCAAATTCTTGTAGGAGAAGAATCCACCTAATTAGTCTTGGCTTGGCTTCCTTTTTCTTGATCAAATATCGCAGAGCTGCATGGTCAGAATAGATAATGACTTTGGTACCCAAGAGGTAGGGTCTGAATTTTTCCAAAGCAAACACAACTGCCAAGAGTTATTTTTCAGTTGTTGTGTAATTGCTTTGTGCAGCATCCAGTGTGCGAGAGGCATAGTGAATGACGTGGGGTGAGTTTCCCACACGTTGCCCTAAGACTGCTCCCACTGCATAATTGCTTGCATCACACATGATTTCAAAAGGCAAGTTCCAGTCAGGTCCTTGAACAATTGGGGCAGTCACAAGCAATTCTTTAATCAAGTCAAATGCCCTTTTGCAGTCTGCATCAAAATCAAAGGTTACATCCTGTTGGAGCAATCTGCATAATGGCAAAGTGATTTTTGAGAAATCTTTGATGAATCTTCTATAGAATCCTGCATGGCCAAGGAATGATCGGATGTCTTTAACAGTTGTGGGATAAGGCAGATTTTTGATGGTATCCACCTTTGCTTTGTCCACTTCAATGCCTTTAGCTGAAACAACATGACCTAAGACCATAGCTTGATTAACCATAAAATGGCATTTTTCATAATTAAGCACAAGGTTAGTCTCAATGCATCTTTGCAAGATCTTTTCTAGATTGGTAAGGCATTCATCAAAAGAATTTCCATGAACTGTGAAGTCATCCATAAATACCTCAATTGTCTTACCCACATAGTCAGAAAATATGCTCATTATGCACCGTTGAAAAGTGGCAGGTGCATTGCATAGTCCAAATGGCATTCTTCTAAAGGCAAAAGTGCCAAAGGGACAAGTGAAGGTGGTTTTCTCTTGGTCCTCTGGGGCAACTGGAATTTGATAGAAACCTGAATAACCATCGAGACAACAATAGTGAGTTTTACCTGCTAGCCTTTCTAGCATCTGATCAATGAAAGGCAATGGGAAGTGGTCCTTCCTTGTTGCAGCATTGAGCTTCCTATAGTCCATGCATACTCTCCATCCATTTTGAACTCTAGTGGGAACAAGTTCTCCTTCAGCATTTGGAACAATGGTGATCCCAGTTTTCTTTGGAACTACATGCACAGGACTCACCCATTTGCTATCAGAGATTGGGTAGATGATACCTGCATCAAGGATCTTGACTATTTCTTTTTTTACTACTTCCATCATGGGTGGATTCAGTCTTCTTTGAGCATCTCGAACTGGCTTGCATTCATCTTCCATGTGAATTCTATGCATGCATGTGGAAGGAGAAATACCTTTTATGTCATCAATGGTCCATCCTATGGCTCCTTTGTGTTTCTGCAGTACTTTCAGGAGGCTTGCTTCTTCATGTTGGTTCAATTCATTGGACACTATTACTGGTAGTGTCTTGTCAGCTCCTAAGTATATATATTTCAGATGGCCTGGAAGAGGGTTCAGATCTGATTCTGAGATTTTCTGAGATGGATTTCTGACTGAACTAGGCTCTCCTTTAATCATTCGTGCTTGGCTTGTCTGCGTTGGATATAGAGTGGGAGAGATTTGAGATTGGGACTGAGATGATGTGCTTGAAAGGCTTTCAGGTGCTTCTTCTTGCGCAGGAGTTTACTGAAAGGGAGGCGGAATGGAGCTGTTTTGCATGGGAGGCTGAAAGGATGCGCCTAAGAGGTCTTCAGGTGCCTCTTTTTGCGCAAGAAGGGTCTGCACACCATTCTGAAGTGGTGCAACTGAGTTTTCTCCATTCTGCGCTTGACTGCAAACTATCTGTTGGATGTTACAAACCGTTTCCTTAGGTTTTGGCTCCTTCTTAATCTGTACCTGATCAATATCTCTGCAGAAATCACTGTTAAGAATATCATCTTGATTTTCATTAAAAATTTCCTGGCTTAAGCAGTCAACAATATCAAGACCATAAACAGGGGATATATCATGTGGATATTTCATGGAATCATAGACATTATATTTAATGACTTCCCCCTCAAACTCCATAGTGAGAGTACCATCATGCACATCAATCTTAGTTCTAGCAGTACTCAAGAAAGGACGTCCAAGAAAGATATCAGAACTAGTATTATAACTATCTTCCTTAGTATCAATCACATAAAAATCAGCAGGAAAGACTAGTTCATTTACTTGAACTAACACATCTTCTAGAACACCTATGGGATATACCACAGATCTATCAGCTAGTTGAATCACAACTCTTGTTTCTTTTAGTGCACATGCATTGAGAGATTTATAGATGGAGAGAGGCATGACATTTATGGATGCACCAAGATTACACATGGCTTTCCTTATACCAACATTCCCAATTTTGCAAGAGATAGCAAACATACCTTTGTCTTTGCATTTAGTAGGGAGTTCTCTTTTAATAACAGCAGTCACAACCTCACCTACACTTACTTTTTCTCTCTCTGCAAGCTTTCTCCTATTAGTGCAAAGTTCTTTCAGAAATTTAGCGTACTTGGGAATCTGCTTAACAGCATCTAGCAGAGGTATATTGATTTGTACTTTTCTGAAAGTGTCAAGGATCTCCTTTTCTTCCTTTTCTTTTTGTGTTCTTTCAAATCTCTTGGGAAAAGGAGGTGGAATGTGAAAGCTTACCTTTGGGTCAGTCTTTTGCGCAGGAGGAGCTGCGGATTGCGATGGAGAGGCTTCAGGTGGCTTTGGTTCTTTTTCTTGCTCATGATTAGTATCTCGAAGCTCTTTGCCACTTCTCAAAGTAATAGCACTAACATTCTGTCTGGGGTTGGTTTCAGTTTGAGAAGGGAGCTTACCTTGGGATTGCAGTTGGCCTATAGAGGTGGCCATTTGGCTTAGGTCCTGTCGCACGCCTTGCATAGATGTGGTCATTTGGCCTAGGTCTTGTCGCATGCCTTGCATGGTGCTCACCATTGTTTCCATCATTGTTTGCATGATCTTTTCAAGGTTCTGATTTGGAGTTGAAGGTGCTGGTTGGGCTTGATTTCTTTGGTAACTTTGGTAGTTCTGATCACTGTTGCTCTTTCCATAGCTAAAATTGGGGTGATCTTTCCAACCTGGATTGTATGTATTGGAGTATGGATCATATCTAGGTTGGTTGTTGTACCTCCCAATAGCATTGACTTGGTGATGATCTTCTTGGAGAGTAGGACATTGATCAGTGGGGTGTCCTACATGTAAGCAAATCTCACATGGCCTAGGAGGCTGGGGTACTTGAATCTGTTGCACTTGGCCAAGGGCGATCTTTTCCACAAGAGATGTAAGTTTTGAAATTTGAGATTCAACAGAGAATGTTCTTACCTCATAGATTCCTCTTTGCGTTTGCCCTTCTTCTTCATATTGCTTAGATGAATCTGCAAGATTGGATATTAGTTCCTTCATCTCCCTTGGTGTCTTGTCTAAGATAGATCCTCCACAGGCTACATTTATGAGTTTCCTTTCTGATGGAATCAATCCTCCATAGAAGAACTGAATGAGGGCTTTGTCTGACATATCATGTTGTGGACAACCTGTACATAGTCTTTCAAACCTTTCCCAATAATCATATAAGTCCTCAGTTGGTTTTTGCCTTATGCTAGTGATTTCTCTTATTATGCCAATTGATTTAGATGGTGGGAAGTATTTGTCCAAAAAGGCTTGGACCATATCGTCCCAAGAAGTTATAGATCCAGGTGGCAAATAAAATAACCAATCCTTAGCATGGTCATCTAATGAAAAAGGGAAGGCTCTTAGTTTAACATGATCTTCAAAGATCCCTTGAGGTCTCATGGATGAGCAAATAATTTTAAATTCTTTTAAGTGCTTATGTGGATTTTCATTTTGCAAACCTCTAAATTTAGGGAGATGATGAATCAAACCTGATTTCAGTTCAAAGGGAACTATAAGAGGTGGATAGGTGATGCAAAGTGGAGCATAATCACCTATGGGAGTTGCTAACTCCCTCATGGTTCTTTCCCTTTGTGCTTGTGGCCTATTTGCTGGATTTTCTTGAATTATCTGGCCTTGGACAGCATGTCCATCATGGGCAGCAGCTGGTGCTTGAGGTTCTGCCATTGGTGCGGCTTGTTGGCAAAATTCAGTTGCTTCAGATGAAGCTTCTGCGGCTTGCTTTCTAAGTCTTCTGAGAGTGCGTTCAATTTCTGGATCAAAGGGTAGTGTGTCCCTACTTTTAGATCTGGTCATGAAAAAAAAAACAAACAAACAAGTGAAATCAACTCCCCGGCAACAGCGCCAATTTTTTACTCGTGGTTGTCGAAGCCGGTCAAAAATAACCTTTCTGGTTATCAACAAATTTACACTTGTAGATAGTGGTGAAAGGATCGAATCCACAGAGAATTGAGAACTCACCTATTTCTCTTTTTATGACCAAGAAAATAAACTAAAAGTGAGATAAAAACTGAAAGTGGGATCAAACGAGATAAACTGAAAGCAAAAATAAATTGCAGTAAAAGTAAAATGGGGGGTTTGAGATTGATTGTAGTAACTAATAATGAGAGTAATAATAGAAAGCAAATAATTAAAATAAAAGAGGAAATCAATACGAGAAAAGTCTAGTTGAAGATATGGATCCACTTTGGTTGTTTGGATTGATCATTGAAACTTAGATTATCTTGATTGGTTCAATAGATTAGTTATGGGGGTGGAAGACGCTTCTCACCACCATGTCTCTCCTTATGATTAAATTAATTAGGGAACGTCCTCTAATCAATTACTAATTAACAAATTGCCAAGGAACGTCCTTGGGCCATAGGCATCAAAACAATTGTCAATTGCATAAAGAAATAGAGAGATCCAATCCTAGCTATCCAAACGTATGGAGATAACGCGAGATCATGCAATTCCTTGGTTTTTACACCAAGTGTTCTAAGGTCAGAATATTTCCAGCAATTACGGACTAAAAATAATCCCAACTAACAATCAATTAACTTTGCAATTAAAATCAAGTGGCCAATTTGATCAAAATAACAAAGTAATCATATAATTAAAGCATCAATTGCATAAATATTGAACAAAACCAAAAACAATAATTTATGTTCAGATCTCACAACCCATTAAACAACCTTAGTTTCAACCAATCCTCAACTAGAATTAAAGAAATCAGCCGCTCATTGGCTGAATTAAAAACAGAAAAATAAAAGGAAAAGGGAAAAGAAGAAGAGAACCGAAGTTGAAATCTTGAATTCTGCCTCCCTGCGGAAATTGCCGATTTGCCGAAAATTGAATTCTTTGTCTGTCCCCTTCTTCTGGCCGCTTGAGGTCCTTTAAATAGGACTGGAGAGACGCCCTATTTGGGAAATTTGGTCCAAGTGCGTGTGCTGGAGCTCGTGCGTGCGTGGGCGTTGAAGGCGGGACCCGTGTGAGTGAGTGGTGAAGGCAGGAGCGTGCCCTGGGGCGCGAGCGGGGCTATCCATGTGCAGTGAGCTTGATTGTGCGGTCCACGCGTAAGAATGGGCATCCACAAGCGAAAATGGGCTTCGTGAGTGATGATGAGGCGGGGCCCATATGCGTGCTTTGGGGTGGTCCACGGTGCGCTGAGGATGGGCGTGAGTGTTGCTCTGGCGGGGCCTATGTGCAGGTGAAGGTTGAAAACTTGTACTTGGTCCATTCGCTGGAGATGAACGTGCGGGAATTGGGGCGTTTTGGCGGGCCGTACATAGTGCAAGGTCGCGCGGATTGCAAGTGGGCTGCGTGTGTCCAAGCGTGGGTCCAACGTGCATGGCCCAAGTTGAAGTCTCCTGTGCACTTTGAAGTTTTAATTTCAGATCTCACTTGATAGACTTGCTCGCTTTTGCTCCAAATAACGCAGTTTTAGGGGGATTTTCTCCAAATTGTCCTTTTACACTATTTTCTGCAAAATAATATTAAAAGCAATAAATTGAGCAAAAATCATGTAAATATTCATTAATAATATTAATATAAAATGGACTAAATTATGCTCTATCATCGGGGTACCATCAGCTAAGGATAAGGGAGGAGGATGTGCCGAAGACAGCCTTCAGGACCAGATATGGGCATTTTGAGTTCCTTGTAATGCCGTTCGGGTTAACCAATGCCCCTGCAGCATTCATGGATCTCATGAACAGAGTGTTTAGCCAGTACCTGGATCACTTCGTTATTGTCTTCATAGATGATATCTTAGTGTATTCCAGGAATGCAGAGGAGCATGGCTTGTATGCCATGTTCTCCAAGTGTGAGTTCTGGCTGAGGAGCATCTCATTCTTGGGGCATGTTGTATCGGAAAATGGAATAGAGGTGGACCCCAAGAAGGTAGAAGCTGTGGCTAACTGGCCTAGACCCACTTCAGTGACAGAAATCAGGAGTTTCTTGGGTTTGGCAGGTTACTACAGGAGGTTCGTTCAGAACTTCTCAAAGATTGCAGCTCCTCTGACCAGGTTAACTAGGAAGAATCAAAAGTTTGTGTGGACCAACCAGTGCGAAGAGAGTTTTGAAGAGCTTAAGAAGAGGTTGACTTCAGCACCAGTGTTAGCTCTGCCATCTAGTGATGAAGACTTTACAGTCTTTTGTGATGCGTCCCGTGTGGGACTGGGTTGTGTACTAATGCAGAATGAAAGGGTAATTGCTTATACTTCTAGACAGCTGAAGAAGCATGAGTTGAATTACCCCACGCATGACCTAGAGATGGCAGCAGTAATCTTTGCACTCAAGATGTGGAGGCACTACCTCTATGGGGTAAAATGTGAGATCTTTACAGATCATAAGAGCCTGCAGTACATCCTGAGTCAAAGAGATTTGAATTTGAGATAGAGGAGATGGGTAGAGCTGCTGAGTGACTATGATTGCAAGATTCAGTATCATCCGGGTAAGGCGAACGTCGTGGCAGACGCCCTAAGCCGGAAGTCACTAGGCAGTCTATCCCACATCACGGCTAAGAGGAGACCAGTGGTGAAGGAGTTTTATAAGCTCATTGATGAAGGTCTACAGTTGGAGTTGTCTGGTACAGGTGCTTTAGTGGCCCAGATGAGAGTGACACCTGTGTTTCTGGAGCAAGTGGCTCAGAAACAGCATGAGGACCCAGAGTTAGTGAAGATTGCCAGGACTGTTCAGTCAGGCAAGGACAGTGAGTTCAGATTTGACAGTAAGGGGATCCTCCGCTATGGGAGTCGATTGTGTGTACCAGATGACATAGGGCTAAAAGGAGACATTATGAGGGAGGCTCATAATGCAAGATACAACGTTCACCCCGGAGCCACCAAGATGTATCAAGATCTGAGGAAAGTTTATTGGTGGCCAGCGATGAAGAAAGAAGTGGCACAGTTTGTGTCAGCCTGCGAAGTGTGTCAGAAGGTGAAGCTGGAATATCAGAAGCCGGCTGGAATGCTTAACCCGCTACTTATTCCAGAGTGGAAATGGGAGAATATAGCTATGGACTTCGTAGTGGGGTTACCGGCGACGTCCAACAGATTGGACTCCATATGGGTGATTGTGGACAGACTCACCAAATCTGCTCACTTCACCCCTGTCAGGAGTGGCTATTCTGTGGACAAGTTGGCGCAGGTGTATGTTGATGAGATCGTCAGGCTGCATGGGATTTCTGTTTCAATAGTGTCTGATAGAGGGCCCCAGTTCACCTCCAGGTTTTGGCGGAGTCTGCAGAATGCCATGGGTACCAGGTTGGATTTTAGCACTGCCTTCCACCCCCAGACGGACGGACAGTCCGAAAGGACCATCCAGACTATCGAGGATATGCTTAGAATGTGTGTGCTGGACTTTGGCGGTTCTTGGAGGCAACATCTACCTTTGGTGGAGTTTGCTTACAATAACAGCCATCATGCTAGCATCGGGATGGCTCCTTATAAAGCTTTGTACGGAAGGAAGTGCAGGTCACCTGTTTGCTGGGAGGAAGTTGGAGAGAAGGCCTTGGCAGGGCCTGAGCTAGTAGAGATTACCAGCAGAGTGGTACCCATAATCAGAGAGAGAATCAAGACTGCTGCAAGCAGACAGAAGAGTTATGCAGACATCCGCAGAAGGCAAGTAGAGTTTCAGGAGGGGGATCTGGTATTGCTCAAGGTGTCTCCTATGAAAGGAGTGGTTCGCTTTGGGAAGAAAGGTACAAGAGCCCCACGATACATCGGACCCTTTGAAATCTTGCAAAAGATTGGGAATGTGTCGTACAAGCTGGATTTACCTGCTTCAATGGAAAGAATCCATCCAGTTTTCCATGTTTCAATGTTGAGGAAGTTTGTGTCAGATCTGGGCAAGGTTCTTAGTGAGCCTGATGTGGAGGTCCAAGAGGATCTCACCTATGTTGAGCAGCCAGTACGGATCATAGACACCCAGATCAGAAAGCTAAGGAACAAGGAAATCCCGATGGTGAAAGTCCTGTGGAACCACCACAATATGGAAGAGTGCACTTGGGAGACACGGGAGTCTATGCTCCAGCAGTACCCTCATCTCTTTTAAGGTTAGATCTCTTTGTGTTTATGTGCTTTGTATGTATGTTATGTGTATGCCATGCTATGTGCTAGTTGAGGAACATTCGGGGACGAATGTTCTTAAGGGGGGAAGAATGTAATACCCGGCTAGACTCCAGTATCGGGATTCCTACCGTCCGGTGGAATCTCGGATGTCGGAAACCTCTAGAAGGGGTAAAACCATGTTTTCATAAAATGTTTTAAAGTGTTTTATGGTTTTTAAGAGAAATAAATCCAAGTTTTGAGTGGAGAGGGCTTTGGGGACTTTGCCAGGTTCGGCCGCCGAAAGTCATGTTCAGCCGCCGAACGTGAGGAGGTTTTGGGAGCGCTTTAGGCCTCCGAAAGCCTTGTTTGAATCAGCCAAGGTTCGGCCGCCGAACCTCATGTTCGGCCGCCGAACTTGCATGCACTGTGGGGGCACGTTAGACCGCCGAAAGGTGGTAAGGACAGCCCTATAAAAGGACCCCATGGCCGAAACGGGCAAGCTTTTCTCCCCGTTTTTGGCCAAGGTGAGTTCTCCACCGCCCCTCCTTTATTTTGAGCTTCTCCCTTCGAGTTTTCATGTTTTTCTTATGAGTTTTCATCTTGTTTTGAAGATTTTCAAGTTTTGAGCAAGTTTTGAGCTTGGAGACCCAAGGAAGGTGAAAATCTCCCATCTCCAAGATTAGGTCGTTTTCCTCTCGATCTACAAGAGGTAAGGGCCGATCTTAAGCTCACTACATATTTTTAACAAGTTTTAAGTTGATTCTTGAAGTAGAAATGCATGTGTAGGGTTTTATGAGTTTTTGGGTTTTGTTGGTTTATGGGCAATGTATGTTAGATTTGTGTTGTAGATGGGGTTTAAGATAGTTTGAGGCCCCTAGGAGCTTGTATGCTTGAGTATGTGTGTTGTAGAATAGGATTATGCATGTTTATAAGGTTTGGGAGGCATTGGAGGCAAGAGGAGCCAAGTTTCTGCCCTTTGGCAGAAACCAGGTTCGGCAGCCGAAGGACTTTCGGCCGCCGAACATGGCTGTGGAGGCAAGCCTTTCGGCTGCCGAAGCCTGCCCCCGAAAGGAAACTTTCGTCTCTGTCTGGGAGTTTCGGCCGCCGAAGGTGCCGCCGAACCTGCCTGACTTTCGGCTCTGGAGGGACTTTCGGCCGCCGAACCTGCCGCCGAAAGTGCCCTGTTCAGCCTTCCTTTGCATGTTTTTGCATGATTGTTTTGAGGTGTTTTAGGGGGTTTTGGGGGGAGGTTTTTAGAGTTATGTTCTAGTTGTTTGGTCCCTCATTTGAGTCCACCTGTGTAGGTTCGGACCCGAGGAACCGAGGACCCCAGCAGTGAGTCAGCTGCTTCAGTCATTGTCAGAGCTAGCCAGAGGTGAGTAGAATAAACCTTTACGATTTTAAGCAAATAAATTATAAAGTTTTTAGCATGTTCATGCATCATGAATGCCATGTGATGAATTAGGTTGTTTGCATTAGAATTCACGAATATGATGCATTGCATTTATGATGTTGATGTGGATTGGTTATTGGATGATCCTTTAGTCCTCATATGGTATGATGATGTTACGGCATGATATGGTATGGAAGTCCAGGTTGTACCCATTCTACGTCCCTGGCACTATGTAAGAGAAAGTCCAGGTTGTACCCATTCTACGTCCCTGGCACATTGGAATGTTATGATATGTTATGTTAAGAGAAAGACCGGTTGTACCCATTCTACGTCCCGGCACCTTGGAATGTAGAGGACTATTGGTGACAATACCATCCGAGATGTGATTTGTTGTGATGTGTTGCATTACATGATGGCATGAGAATTTAAATGTTGTTTTTCTTTATTCTGCTCACTGGGCTCTTGTAGCTCACCCCTTTCCTTCATCCCCCAAGATTGCAGGTACGGGCTAGACAGAGAAGTTAAGAAGAGTAAAGTCATATGTTTGTAATAGATAGAAAGTGGACATGAAAATTGTAAGATGATGTAAAGTTGAATAGTCATGTTATGTATAATGATATTGAGGATTAGAAGTTGTGCTTGACCCTATGGATGTTGTTATCCCTTTTAATACATGATCTTAGATGTTTTATGACGTTTATGTAAACCAACTCAACACATGTTATGTCACCCTTTGGGGACATTGATGAGATCCCCTAGAGGGGTCAATGGTTATGATTATGACTATGTATAGTGCATGCACAGGTTGAGTTTGGTGTAAGAGAGAATGTATGAAAGAAAAGTTTTAATTTTTATGTATGTTGTTGATCATGTATGGGATTAAACAGGTTAACAGGATGTATGTTAGGTTTGCTACGGGTCCCGACGGCCTTAAGTCGATCTGGATCCTAGCGCCGGTAGCGGTCCGATTTTCGGGTCGTTACAAGATGTACTTACCTCATTGGCTCCTCTTTGCAGTTGCTTTTCATCTCCATATTGTCTTGAGGCTGCTGCAAGTGTTGAGATCAAGTCTCTGATTGCTCGAGGTGTGCTATCTTGGATGGAACCTCCACATGCTACATCAATGAACTTCCTTTCAGAAGGTAGAAGACCTCCATAGAGAAATTCTATGAGTGATTTATCTGAAATGTCATGTTGAGGTCAACCTGTACGCAATCTTTTAAACCTTTCCCAATAGTCATATAAATCCTCAGTTGGTTTATGTTTAATGCTACTAATCTCTCTTCTTATGCCTATAGCTTTAGAAGCTGGGAAATATTTATTCAAGAAGGCACTAACCATACCATCCCAAGAAGTTATGGAACCGGGTGGTAAGTAAAACAACCAATCCTTAGCATAATCATTAAGTGAAAAAGGAAAAGCTCTTAATTTAACATGCTCTTCAGATATGCCTTGTCGCCTCATGGATGAACATACAATTTAGAATTCCTTTAAGTGCTTGTGTGGATTTTCATTCTCTAAACCTCTAAACTTAGGTAGTAGATAAATCAAACCTGTTTTGAGCTCAAATGGAACTGTCAGAGGTGGATAGGTGACTATGTATAGTGCATGCACAGGTTGAGTTTGGTGTAAGAGAGAATGTATGAAAGAAAAGTTTTAATTTTTATGTATGTTGTTGATCATGTATGGGATTAAACAGGTTAACAGGATGTATGTTAGGTTTGCTACGGGTCTCGGCGGCCTTAAGTCGATCTGGATCCTAGCGCCGGTAGCGGTCCGATTTTCGGGTCGTTACAAGATGTACTTACCTCATTGGCTCCTCTTTGCAGTTGCTTTTCATCTCCATATTGTCTTGAGGCTGCTGCAAGTGTTGAGATCAAGTCTCTGATTGCTCGAGGTGTGATATCTTGGATGGAACCTCCACATGCTACATCAATGAACTTCCTTTCAGAAGGTAGAAGACCTCCATAGAGAAATTCTATGAGTGATTTATCTGAAATGTCATGTTGAGGTCAACCTGTACGCAATCTTTTAAACCTTTCCCAATAGTCATATAAATCCTCAGTTGGTTTATGTTTAATGCTACTAATCTCTCTTCTTATGCCTATAGCTTTAGAAGCTGGGAAATATTTATTCAAGAAGGCACTAACCATACCATCCCAAGAATTTATGGAACCGGGTGGTAAGTAAAACAACCAATCCTTAGCATAATCATCAAGTGAAAAAGGAAAAGCTCTTAATTTAACATGCTCTTCAGATATGCCTTGTGGCCTCATGGATGAACATACAATTTAGAATTCCTTTAAGTGCTTGTGTGGATTTTCATTCTCTAAACCTCTAAACTTAGGTAGTAGATAAATCAAACCTGTTTTGAGCTCAAATGGAACTGTCAGAGGTGGATAGGTGATACAGAGAGGTGCTTGGTCACCTATAGAGACTGCCCACTACCTCGGTGTTCTTTCTCTTGGCACTAGTGGCCTCATGGCTGAATTTTCTGGTATTAATCCATCATGGACAGCAGGTTCAGCAGGGGCAGCGGGTTGTGCAATGTGTTCAGCCATCTCTGTGGCTGGTTGGTGCGACTCAGAGGCTTCAGAAGCTTGATCTGCGATGGGGTGCTCCTTGGGCGTGGGCTCAGCTTCAGTTGTCTGCCAGAGTGTGGCGGCTTGCTTCCCAAGTCTCCTGATGGTGCGCTCAATTTCTGAATCATAAGGCAGAGTTTTCTTGTGTTCATATCTGGTCATGAAAGAAAAACAGATCAGTTAAATCAACTCCCCGGCAACGGCGCCAATTTTTTACTGTGCGGTTGTCGAGGCCGGTCAAAAATAACCTTTCTAGTTATCAACAATTTTACAACTGTAGATAATGGTGAAAGGATCGAATCCACAGGGAATTGAAAACTTACCTAGCTTCCTTATCAAGACCAAGAAAATAAATTGAAAGCGAATACACTGAAAGCGAAATAAACTGACAATAAAGTAAAATGGGGGTTTTGAGATTGATTCAATTAAACTAAGACTGAAAGTAATAAAGTAAAGCGAATAACAAAAATAAAGAGATTCAACAATGAGAAAAGCTCTAGTTGAAGAGTTGGATCCACTTCAGTTGTTGGGATTGATCATTGACAATTAGGTTTCTTAGTTTGATTCAATAAATTAGTTATAGAGATGGAAGACGCTTCTCACCACCATGTCTCTCCTTAAGCATAAATTAATTAGGGAACGTCCTCTAACCAATCACTAATCAACAAGATGCCAAGGAACGTCCTTGGGCCTTAGGCATCAAAACAACTGTTAATTGTATTAAGAAATAGAGAGATCTAATTCTAGCTACCCAAACGCATGGAGATATCGCTAGATCATGTAATTTCCTTAGTTTTTACACTAAGTTTTCTTGTGTTTGAACAATCCAAGTAATTACGGACTTAAAACTATTCAAACTAACAATATATCACCTTGCAATCAAGAATCAACTGGCCACATTGATCAAAATAACAAAGCAATAATGGAATCAAGTATGAAATTGCATAAATATTGAATAAACAAAAGTTAAACAATGTATGTTCAGATCTCCCAATCCATAAAATAACTAAAGTTTCAACCAATCTTCAACTAGAAAAAGAGGTTTCAGCCACTCATGGCTGAAACAAAACAAAAAAATAAAGAAAGGTAGAAGAGAGAAGAGTGGCCGAAGCCCTTGGAGAAGAGAGTGCGCCGAATTGAAGAGAAGAGAGGGAGAGAACGTGTGGAAGAGGCCGGTCGAATGTGAAGAGAAGCTTCTATAGGCGTGCGGCACTTTGAAGAGAGGGAGAGAGTGTTGCCCTAGTTTCCTTGTGAGGTGGAGCCTTCTTTTTGAATTTTGAATTTTGAATGTGCAAGACTTGGGGGGCAAGTGTATCTTCTTTGACTTCCTTGACAAGCTGAATTTAAATTTCAAATTTGAATGTGCATCTTCTAGAGATTTGGCTTCTTCAATAAGGAAAAGGATTCTTGAAGATTGAATTTCAAATTGCTCTGCACTTTCCTTATTTACAACTTTCCTTATTTGGCACTTTCCTTATTTAGCTGAATATTGAATTTTGAATGCTCGTGGAGATTTGAAATTTGAATTTCAAAGTACTTTTCTTTTTTATCTCCTCATCGGTTGCAACTTGACATGCTTGCTCTCCTTTGTTCCATTTTAGGCAGTTTTAAGAGCATTTTCTCCAAATTACCTCTTTACACCATTTTTTGCAAAATAAGATCAAAATCACAAAATTAGGCAGAAAAAATTTAAATTAACATCAATAACATCATAATAAAATGGTCTAAATTTGGACTGATCATTAAGATATCCATAATATCAGCTAAAAATATAGTTCAGTTAGGATAAAGATTAAGATAATTTAAAGTGGAGAAGATCTTTTTAACCAACTTAAAATCTGTAACTTATTTCAAAATATTTTAAATTATTTATAATTCTTTTAAAGTAATTTATTAAATATCCAACACTTTCCCTCGCTGCCGCTCACGTTGTCCTTCGCCATTGCCCCCTTATTGCCACTTCTTACTGCTTTCCCTGTTGTTGCTCCTTGTTGCTTCCCCTTGTCGTTGAAGATAACTTCTCGATTCAATTTATCTTTTTCATCTTCTTCATCTTCTTCTCTCCACTTTTGTATTTCAATTTTTCAATTGTTTTTTTGTTGCTATTACGGTAAGTTTTGCCATTTTGGATTGTCACTCATTATATTAATCTATACTTATTGATTTTTATTGATTACTTACTGTATATATGTTATGATAAGTTTTTTTTAAATAATAAGGGATAATTGTATTTGAGAATTTGAGTTGTTGATTAAGGTTGTGTTCTGTGATCAATATTGTAATCTGTTTATAAATTTTGATTTGAAAATCAGGATGGTCGTTGTTAATTTAGAATACTTGAATTTATTATTCATAGTTTGAATTTAGCAACAGATTTGACAATACGTTACTAAATTTTAGAGCACTGAAATTGTGTACAAATTAATAATGGATTTTAGATTCGAATTTGTTATTAAATTTGTACTAGATTTTTGATTCGTTAAGAATATATTACTAAACTAGTAATGAATTCAAAAATCATCACTAAATTTAAAAAAAAAACACTGATTTTTTAATTTTAGGAGCCGGTCTTTTTTTTTTAAAAAAAAAACAACAAACTTAAATTTGTTGCTAAATCTGATATTAATATGCTATTAATAATTGCCTTTAGAAATTAGTTACTAAAAAAATATATTTTTTTTAATTTATAGAAGTCCACTTTTTTAAAAAAGTTTGCAACGCATTTAAATATGTTGCTAAATCCATTACTAATCCCCTCATTAATAACATATTTTTTGTCAAGAGAGATTTTTATTTCACATACTAAAATATAATACAATATAATCATGACATTAAAACCTCTAGCAGAAAGCCTTAAACTAGCAAAATAACTAATTAAGCATAACTAAACATCATCTGTCAAAATAAAGAAATAACATAATCTATCAAAAAAAACAAGAAGAACAACACTATATATCTATTCATTCTCAGTATCTCAGTTCTCGTTTTTTCAATCAATAATAGCGTGCTCCCCTCCCATATCACCTTTTCTCATGCATTTTGTCTTTACACATAGGACAATTTTCATGATCACTCTCTTAATATTGGCCTTTTCACTTTGAAAACATACTAGGTTTCTCTTTTGCACATATAGTAAATTATTACAGTAAAGGTCGTTCTCCTTATCCTGGTCAATAATGATTTCCTCATTATTTTCTTTACCATCAGACTAATCTCTCTTCCAATTAAAAGCTTGTCTTCAATTTTGCATTCATATATCATAATACTCCACACCTCCCTTGGAGAACTTGCACCTAAAGAAAAAGTGTTCAATGCTCTCCTCATACTCATTGTATAGACAATATCTATCATCATTTATAATTCTCCATCTAATCAATCTAATCATTAGTAACATATTCATAATTCGCTATTAATGAGAAAAATATTATTTCTTTTATTTTTAAAAATAATAAATTTAAATATAATAATTGTTAAATTCGTTGTTAATGTGTGTATTTTATATATTTACAATCCTATTTCCTACTATTATTTCATTCATTAAATCATTTTATTTTTTATTTCATTCATATTCATTTTCAAGAATTCAATTAAATTTTTTTATTATAAAATAAATCATGTCAAATGGAAGGTATATATTTTGGCAATTTAATTCAATTCATTAACAATAGTTGAAATTTTTAAATTTGATTGCAAATTTATGTAATTTTGAAACTCAATTTGGAGAAAATGTATAGTCCTACATGATAATGGAATTTGCACTTTTTTATTTTTTTTTCTATCTTTTTTAGAATAAAAAATTTCACAATAATTCAATTTAATTCAATATTTTTCTATTAATTTTCTTACCTAAAATAAAAATATTCTTTTAAAAAAAAAAATTATAAAATTTTCATTTTTAAAAGAAATGAAATCATGATTTGGCAAAAATTTATTTAATTGTTTTTCCAATAAATCATGACAAATCAGGGTGTATATAATTTTTTAATAAATAATTCACTTATTTATTTATTGTTTTTTTCTTCTCAAGATTGTTGACTATATACACATATAATTAGTCACCATTTCTACCGTTTATTAGCAGTGGATTGTAAATTTTTTTTTTATTTTTTTAAACAATATGAAGATAAAATTGTATTTTTCAAGGCGAAGGAGGTGCAAGCACATAGAAATAAAGAATCAATATATGATCTAAGAAACTCAATAAAATTAACTAAATCACCGCAAATAAATACCCACTGTTATTGTCACCAATCAAATGTAACCCACCATCATCGGTAATCAAGATAGAGCAGCAATAAAATACAAGTGACAAAAATACAATAATACCCAATCTGGAAATTCACGAGTGAACATAAACCCAAAACAATTCAAAACAAAATCTGAACATATGAGAAGGAACATTGATCAGTGCAAATTTATACCATTTTATCATGATATTATTGATGCTAATTTACACTTTTTCTGTCTAATTTTGTGATTTTGATCTTATTTTGTAGAAAATTGTGTAAAGAGGTAATTAGGAGAAAATGCCCTTAAAACTGCCTAAAATGGAACAAAGAAGAGCAAGCATGCCAAGTTGTATCTGAAGAGGAGAAAAACAAGGAAATTAATTTGAAATTCAAATTTCAAATCTCTAAGAGCATTCAAAATTTAAAATTCAAGATTCAGCTTATTAAGAAAAGTGCCAAATAAGGAAAGTGCCAAATAAGGAAAGTATTAAATAAGGAAAGTTGTAAATAAGGAAAGTGCAGAGCAGTTTGAAATTCAAATCTTAAAAATCATTTTCTTTATTGAAGAAGCCAAATATCTATAAGATGCACATTCAAATTTGAAATTCAAATTCAGCTTATCAAGGAAGTCAAAGAAGACACATATGCCACCTCAAGTCTTGCACATTCAAAATTCAAAATTCAAAGAGAGGCTCCACCTCATGAAGGCACACATGGGCGGCAAGGGAAAGACTTGGGCAGCAAAGAGACCAATTTGGGCAGCAAGTAAAGACCTAGGGCAGCACTTAAAAACTATATAAACATCCCTTTGAGAGTCGGCCACCTCTCTCTCTTCTGCTCTCCTTCTCTTCACATTCGGCCGGCGCAAGCCCTTCTTCTCCAAGCTTCGGTTCTTCTTCTCCTTCTACCTTTCTTCTTTATTTTTGGTTTTGTTTCAGCCATGAGTGGCTGAAACTTTTTTTTCTAGTTGAAGATTAGGCAATACTTTGGTTGTTTTATGGATTGGGAGATCTGAACATACATTGTTTAACTTTTGTTTATTCAATATTTATGCAATTTCATGCTTGATTCCATTATTGCTTTATTATTTTGATCAATGTGGCCAGTTGATTCTTGATTGCAAGGTGATATATTATTAGTTTGAATAGTTTTAAGTCCGTAATTACTTGGATTGTTCAAACACAAGAACACTTGGTGTAAAAACTAAGGAAATTGCATGATCTAGCGATATCTCTATGCGTTTGGGTAGTTAGAATTAGATCTCTCTATTTCTTAATGCAATTGACAGTATTTTTGATGCCTAAGGCCCAAGGACGTTCCTTGGCAACTTGTTGATTAGTGATTGGTTAGAGGACGTTCCCTAATTAATTTATGCTTAAGGAGAGACATGGTGGTGAGAAGCGTCTTCCATCTCCATAACTAATTTATTGAATCAAATAAAAGAACCTAAGTATCAATGATCAATCCCAACAACTGAAGTGGATCCAATTCTTCAACTAGACCTTTCTCATATTTGGTTTACCTTACTTTAATTATTCCCTTTACTTTATTGCTTTCATTATTAGTTCAACTGAATCAATCTCAAAACCCCCCTTTTACTTTTATTGTCAGTTTATTTCGCTTTCAGTTCATTCGCTTTCAGTTTATTCTCTTGGTCTTGATAAGGAAGATAGGTAAGTTTTCAATTCCCTGTAGATTCGATCCTTTCACCACTATCTACAGTAGTAATATTGTTGATAACTGAAAAGGTTATTTTTTACCGGCTTCGACAACCGCAAAGTCAAAAATTGGCGCCGTTGCCGGGGACTTGATTTAACTGATTTATTTTTCTTTCATGACTAGATCTGGACACAAGGAAACTTTGCCTTACGATCCAGAAATTCAGCGTACCATCAGGAGAATTGGGAAGCAAGCATCTCGACTCTGAGAGAGAACTGAAGCCGAGCCTGCGCCTAAGGAGCACCCCATCGTAGATCAAACTTCTGAAGCCTCTGAATCGCACCAACCAGCCGCAGAGATGGCTGAACACATAGCACAACATGCTGCCCCTGCTGAACTTGCTGTCCATGATAGATTAATACCAGAAAATCCATCCATAAGGCCACCTATGCCAAGAGAAAGAACATTGAGAGAGTTGGCAGCCCCTATAGGTGATCAAGCACCTCTCTGCATCACCTATCCGCCTCTGACAGTTCCATTTGAGCTCAAAACAGGTTTGATTCATCTACTACCTAAGTTTAGAGGTTTAGAGAATGAAAATCCACACAAGCACTTAAAGGAATTCCAAATTATATGTTCATCCATGAGGCCGCAAGTGTAATACCCGGCTAGACTCCGGTATCGAAATTTCTACCGTCCGGTGGAATCTCGGATGTCAGAAACCTCTAGAAGGGTAAAATCATGTTTTCATAAATGTTTTAATGTATTTTACGGTTTTAAGCAAAAAGGAAATTGAGTTCTAAATGAAAAAGACCAAGGAGACATTTCCAGGTTCGGCCGTCGAACCTCAAGTTCGGCCGCCGAACATTGGAAGGTTTAGGGGGGCAAGTTAGGCTTCCGAAAGTCTCAAAGGTTCGGCCGCCGAACCTCATGTTCGGCCGCCGAACTTCATGTTCGGCCGCCGAACTTGCATGAGATGTGGGGGTACGTTCGGCTGCCGAAAGGTGGTCTGCCAGCCCTATATAAGAGCTCCATGGCCGAAACGAGCGAGTTTCCTCCCCATTTTCGGCCACAGTGAGTTCATGCTCTCCTATGGTTCGTTTTTGACGTTTTTTCCTCCAATCTTTCATGTTTTAACAAGCTTTATGTTGATTTGAAGAGATTTGAGCAAAAAGAGCAAGTTTTGGAAACTTGAAGACCAAAGAGCGGATCTCTCCCATCTCCGAGTCGGATCGTCTCTCCTCTCGTTCTACAAGAGGTAAGAGTAGATCCATAGTTCCTTACATGTTTTAAGTAAGTTTTATGAGGTTTTATGGGGTAGAAATGCATGTGTAGGTTTATGTGAAGTTTATGGGTTTACTGTGCATTTATGAACAATGTATGTTAGTTATACAAGTTTGATGTGTTGTATATGGGGTTTAGGATAGTTTGAAACCCCTAGGAGCTTGTATGCTTGAGTATGTATGTTGTAGAATAGGAAAATGCATGACTGAATGAGTTGGGAGGCGTTTATGCATGTTGAGCTGAGTTTCTGCCCTTTTGGGAGAAACTAGGTTCGACAGCCGAAGGTTCTTTCGGCCGCCGAACCTGCCTGTGGTAGCATGAGTCGGCTGCCGAACCCTACCCCCGAAAGATGACTTTCGGCTCTGGAAAGGACTTTCGGCTGCCGAAGGTGCCGCTGAACATGCATGAGTTTCGTCTCTGGAGGGAACCTTCGGCCGCCGAAAGTGCCGTTGAAGGTGCATGACTTTCGGCTCTGGAGGGCCTTTCGGCCGCCGAACCTGCCGCCGAAAGTGCCCTGTTCAGCCCTCCTTTGCATGTTTTCTATGATTGTTTTAAGGTGTTTTGGGGGGTTTTTGGGGAGTATTTCAGAGTCATGTTTATGTATGTTGGGTCCCTCATTTGAGTCCACCTGTGTAGGTTCGGACGCGAGGAACCGGGGACCTCAGCAGTGAGATAGCTGCTTCAGAGTCAGTAGAGCTTCAACCAGAGGTGAGTGGAATAACTCCTTATGCTTTAAAATAAATAAATCAGTTTTAGCATGATTCATGCATCATGAATGCCATGAGATATAATAGGATGTTTGCATTAGAATTCACGAATATGTTGCATTGCATATTATGTTGATGATGTGGATGAATGTTGAATGATCCTCTAGTTCTCGTATGGTATGACATGATTTGATATGGTATGGTATGGAAGTCCAGGTCGAGGCCCATTCTATGCTCCTGGCACTATAGTAAGAGAAAGACCAGGTCAAGGCCCATTCTACACCCCTGGCATTATTGAAATGTTATGTTATGTATGTTATGATAAGAGAAAGACCAGGTCGAGGCCCATTCTACGCCCCTGGCACTATTGGAATGTGTGGAGGACTATTGGTGACAAATTCATCCTTTGATGTGATTAGCTGTGATGTGATGCATTCCATGTTACCATGTGTTTTAATTATAATGTTCCATTATTCTGCTCACTGGGCTCTAGTAGCTCACCCCTCTCCCTTAACCCCCAGGTTTGCAGGTACAGGGTAGACCAGGAGGTCAGCAAGAGTAATGAAGTCATGGTCATGTAATAGCTAGTGTGGACATGATAAATGTTAATATGTTATGTTTAGTACAGTCATGTAAAAGTGTAGTATTGAATGTAATGTAATGATGTTTATGAAAGTTTAGAGTTGTGCTTGACCATAGTATGTTGTAAATCCCTTTTTAGTACATGATCTTAGATGTGTAATGATGCTTATATGAACCAAACTCAATACATGTTATGTCACCCCATTGGAGTATTAATGAGACTCCAAGGAAGGGTTAATGTTTATGATTATGTTTATGTATAGTGCATGCACAGGTTGAGTTTGGCGAACGAATGAATGAATGAATGAAAAGAAAAGTTCAAATTTTTATGTATATTGTTGATCATGTATGGGATTGAACAGGTTCACAGGATGAATGTTTGGCTTGCTACGGGTCCCAGCGGCCTTAAGCCGATCTGGATCCTAGCGCCGGTAGCGGTCCGATTTTCGGGTCGTTACAAAGTGGTATCAGAGCCCTAGGTTCACATGGTCGGACCTAGAGTGTCGGGCTCATAGATGTTATAGAAGGTCAAGCACAATAGGAAGATCATGTCCACTAGGATAGGATAAAGAGTCCTGTCTTGAATGATGATGTGAAATGCCATGATTATATGCATGTGCATTAATGTTATGCTTTGATATGTGATGTATGTGATGCGGGTTCATGTGTTTGCGCATGAACCATTTGATGCTAATGTTTATGTGATGTGTGCTGTTTTTCAGTAAACAGGATGAGAGGAACTCGTCGATCTGCGCGATTGACTGGAGTACCACCGGAGGATGAGGGCATGAGTGCCCGTCCCCCTGCATTGCCAAGGGCAATGTCTAGCAGGTCTAGTAGGGAAAGAGCAGTAAGAGACCCTAAAAGTTCTTTGGATCTGGGTAGGAGCAGATCAGTGAGGGGAACAGTGCAAGGGGATATGTCAGAGGATGTGGGGGATCAGATGGATGTGGATCAGAGGAGGGATGGCAGTCTCGGAGTAAGTATGTCAGAAGAGGGGATGGGAGAGTCCCAAGGAGGCACTCAGGCCTCGGGATTTGTTCAGCCACCTTACTACCCACCCTTTTCACATAATCCCGGGTATTCGATGGGAGGTACATCGGATTACCCCAGTTTTAACCCTTATCACTCTCAGATGCCATACCCACCTTTTTACCCACCGTACCCACAGTACCCTATGTATCCACCCCCACCCTACCATTCAGGTACAGCAAACCCTACCCCAGGGGATGCTGCACCTCCTCCACCACCACCAGCACCTACTGTCCCAGTAACCCAAATGCCTAAGCCTAGCTCATCTGGGGGGAGCAAGGTCAAGATGACCGACTACATGAAGCTGGGTGCTCCCCAGTTTGAAACCGGTGATGACCCATTTGTGTACCTTGAGAGGGTCAGGACAATTACGGATGAGATAGGAGCTGATGACAGTAGAGCCATTCAGATGGCTGGGTTCACACTGAAATGTAAGAAGGCCCGAGAGTGGTTTAAGAACTATGTGAACCCGAGGTTGGACAGCCTATCATGGGAGGAGTTTGCAAATGAGTTTGCAGGATGGGCTTTTCCTGACAGTTCAAGAGAATTGAAGATGATTGAGTTTGAACAGTTGAGGCAGACAGATGAGATGAGTGTGGATGAGTATACAGACAGATTCTTGGAGCTATTGCCGTTTGCTGGGCAAAATCTGGATACAGATCAGAAGAAGTCAAGGAGGTATATCATGAGGCTCCATTCCAGGTATTCCTCCTTGATTCAGTCAGCAGAGAGGGAGAGTTTCCATGCTATTGTGGATATGGCTCGGAGGATGGAGGCTAGTGCAGTCATCGAGGGGAAAGTTAAACAGTCAGTGGCACAGCCTTCTGGTTCCAAGACCCCAGGTGGGGGAAGGTTAGATCCCTCTTCTCTGAGTGCAGCAGCTTCAGACAGTAAAAAGTGGGGTAAAGCCAAGACTAAGAAAAACAAGTTCTGGAGCAAGATCAAGTCAGGTCTGGGATTAGGAAGTGGCTCGAGCTCAGGTGCAGATATTGCAGTATGCAGAAAGTGTGGGAATCCACACAAGGGTGTATGTCTGGTTGGGACGGCAGCCTGCTTTAGATGTGGGCAGGAGGGACACATGGCTCGGGAGTTTCCTAGAGCAGCTTTTATGGCATAGTCTCAGCAGACAGCCTTTGGTAGTGTGGCTCAGCCAGCAGCTCCAGCCGCGACTCAGGCCAGTGGTAGAGGCAGAGGGAGAGGTACAGCCTCTTCTTCAGCGGGTTTCAGAGGTGAAGGTCCATCAGCTCCAGCGCAGATCTTCACAATGACTCAGTAGGAGGCAAACACATCCAACACCGTGGTGTCAGGTAATCTCATCATTGGTTGTTCAGATGTGTATGCATTATTGGACCCTGGTGCATCTCTTTCTTTCATTGCTCCGAGGGTCGTCGAGAGGTTGGGATTGATGGTCTCTAGGTTAGAGTGTCCCCTATGGGTCAGTGGACCCAAGTGTGACCCGTCAGTGGCAGAGTCAGTCTGCCAGTATAATCCAGTTTTTATAGAGGGGAGATGCCTTTCAGCCGACCTTGTGGTTCTAGATTTGACAGATTTTGACGTCATTCTAGGGATGGATTGGCTATCTACCCATGGTGCTACCTTGGATTGCAGAGACAAGGTAGTCAGGTTCAGATGTCAGGATGGGTCAGAGGTTGTCTTCAGAGGAGACAGGGGGAGTACACCTAGAGGTTTGATATCAGCCCTTCAGGCTCGTAGGCTACTCAGGAGGGGTTGTCAGGATTTTCTAGCTCATGTGAGAGAGCTGGATAGTCATGTCAGAGAGCCTGCCTCAGTGCCAGTGGTCAGAGAGTTCTTAGATGTTTTTCCAAACGAGCTGCCAGGTTTACCACCTGCTAGGGAGATAGAGTTTGAAATTGAATTGATGCCTGGAACTAGAGCGATCTCTATCCCTCCCTACAGGATGGCACCAGCAGAATTGAAGGAGCTTAAGGAGCAGTTGCAAGAGCTGGTAGATAGGGGTTTCATCCGACCGAGTACCTCACCTTGGGGTGCTCCAGTGCTATTTGTGAAAAAGAAGGATGAATCCCTCAGACTTTGTATCGACTACAGGCAGTTGAACAAGGTCACTACCAAGAACAAGTACCCGTTGCCAAGGATCGACGATCTATTCGACCAGCTAGCAGGAGCAGGTTGTTTCTCCAAGATAGATCTGAGATCGGGGTACCATCAGCTGAGGATAAGGGAAGAGGATGTACCGAAGACAACATTCAGGACCAGATATGGGCACTATGAGTTCTTTATAATGCCGTTCGGGTTAACCAACGCCCCTACAGCATTCATGGATCTCATGAACAGAGTGTTTAGTCAATACCTGGATCACTTCGTTATTGTCTTCATAGATGATATCTTAGTGTACTCCAGGAATGCAGAGGAGTATGCCCATCATTTGAGGTTGGTTTTGCAGACCTTGAGGGAACATGGCTTGTATGCCAAGTTCTCCAAATGTGAGTTCTGGCTGAGGAGCATTTCATTCTTGGGGCATGTGGTGACAGAAAATGGAATCGAGGTAGATGATAGAGCATATTTTAGCCCATATTTTCATGATCTTATTGATGTTTATTTGCACCTATTCTGCCTAATTTTGTGGTTTTAATCATGTTTTGCAAGTATTAGGTGTGAAGAAACAATTTGGAGAAAATGCTCTTAAAAATGCCAAAAGAAGCCAAAACTAGAGAAGCAACCTTCGGACGCAACTTGCGGAAGCAAAAAATCAGTCACCTTCGGCGGCAACCTTCGGCGGCCGAAAGAGGAGTCCAGAGCCGAAAGTCCAGCCTCCGAAACTCACTTTAGGCAGCCGAAAATGCACTCCAATGCACACTTTCCTTATTCAAGAAGCCATATCCCAAGTTGCCATATTTGAGGAGCCAAACAAGGGAAGTATTTTGAGATCCAAATCTTCAAGATTCACATTCAAATATTGGATTTCAAGATCAAGCTTATTAAGGAAGCCAAATCCAAAGATCACATGTTTTCCACTTAGTATCATGCACATTCAAAATTCAAAAGGAGGCTCCACCTTCCTCATTAGTGCATGGGCAATCTCTTGGACTTAATGTACAGCATCTTGAGGATCTTGGACAGCTATGAAAAGACCAAAGTGCCTCCACTTGCCTTCTATCACATGTGACTCGTTTTTGCCTTCACTCATGCACAAACAAGGCACATGCAACACCAAGGACACTTTGGACAGCCTCTAAAAGTCTCCTGGACTCCCATGAAACCCTAGGCAGCCTCTCAAGACATATTTAAAGGCTTCAAGAAGACAAGAAGACAGATTTGGTTCCAGCACTTCTCCAAGAATCGGTAGCCTCTCCAAGGCTCTCTCTCTACCTTAGTTCTTCATCTTTTTGCTTTCTTTTCTTTTAATTTCTATTTTGGTTCAGCCATGAGTGGCTGAAACCCTTCATTCTAGTTGAAGTTTGGTTGAAACTAAGGTTGTTTAAAGGGTTGTGAGATCTGAACAAAAACTATTGTCTTTGATTTTATTCAATATTCATGCAATTGTGCTTTGATTCCAAGATTGCTTTGTTGTTTTGATCAAATTGGCCACTTGATTCTTGATTGCAAAGTTAATTGATTGTTGGATTAGGATATTTGTTAGTCCGTAATTGCTGGAAATATTTTGTCCATAGAACACTTGGTGTAAAAACCCAAGAAATTGTATGATCTAGCAACATCTCATGCGTTTGAGTAGCTAGGGTTTGGATCTTTCTTGTTCTTTATGCAATTGGCAATTGTTTTGATGCCTAAGGCCCAAGGACGTTCCTTGGCAATTTGTTGATTAGTAATTGATTAGAGGACGTTCCCTAATCAGTTTGTTCATAAGGAAAGACATGGTGGTGAGAAGCGTCTTCCACCCTCATAACCAACCTATTGAATCAATCAAGATAACCATGTTTCAATGATCAACCCAAACAACCAAAGTGGATCCATATCTTCAACTAGACTTTTCTCATATTGATTTCCCTCTTTTATTTTAATTACTTGCTGTTTTAATTGCTTTCAATAGTTGTTAATCAAATCATCTCAAAACCCCCCCTTTTTACTTTCCTTGCACTTGTTTCTATCTCTCTTTGATTACTTGCTTTCCCTTGTTGTAACAGCCCGATTACCGGACCATCACCGGCACTAGGATCCAGATCGGCTTAAGGCCGCCGGGACCCGTAGTAAGCCTATTGTCAACTCTGTGTACCTGATAAATCCCATACATGATCATACTTAAGCATTTTTTTTTCTTTGCTTGACTATCTTTTCTTTCTGTATCACTTCCACTAAGCCTGGACTATGCATGCTCTGTCTGTATGCACTCGAAGAGTGATACCTGCTATGGTACCATACAATGACTACAGAGATAGAAAGACTACCATGCACCAAGCTTAGCTCATCATCATCACAACATTATCTCAATCATATATAACATCAACATAACATGATCATGTGTAAAGGGATAAACATACACTAGGGCCAAGCACAATTCTATAACTCAGTACATAACTTACTATTACATCATTTCTCTACATTACATAAACTCTGTATTGTACATCATTATCATGTCCACTATTCTATACTATTATATATGCCTTTTACCCTTGCTATCTCTTTCTCTTTCTCTTCTCTGAGGCCCTGAAAAAATGGGGTTAGGGAGAGGGATGAGCTGCTAAAGCCCAGTGAGCGGAATCTAAAAAAAATCACATTTAAAACATGCTATCATATGATGCATCACTACACAAACATTTCACATCTCGGATTGGACATGATCCCAAAACTCCCTCTGTCAGTGCCCGGCCCCCAAAGGAGCTCACACAGGTCTTTCACTAACTACTCATGGTGCCCGACCCTATAAGGGCTCTCACAGGACTCATCCAAGGTACATGCCCGGCCCCAAAGGAGCTCACACAGGACATACAATAATGACAGACTTATGGGCTATTGAGATCGCCTCGGTCCAATCCCACATATACAAGTAAGAATGCAATGCATCAACTTGGTGAATACTAATGCAAAGCATCCTACATAAACATGGCATTAATGATGCATGAATCATGCTAAAACAGTTCTTAACTTTTAAAAGAAAGTTCTGTTCCACTCACCTCTGTCAACTGCTGAGCAGTCTCTGTACCTCTAACTCTGTGGGCCTCCTTGGTCTCTCGGGTCCGTACCTACACAGGTGGACTCAAATGAGGACCAAACTTACTTAAACATAACTCCCACTATCTCCCCAAAACCCCTCTAAAACATCATAGGCATGCATGGAAAAATGGGCAAAAGAAGGCTGGACTGGGCACTTTCGGCGGCTGGTTCGGCGGCCGAAACCTCCCTTCAGAGACGAAACTCATGCATGTTCGGCGGCACCTTCGGCGGCCGAAAGTCTCGTCCAGAGACGAAACTCATGCACTTTCGGCGGCCGAACTCCCTCTTTCGGCGGCCGAAAGCCCCTTTCTCACCTAGCTTTCGGGGGCAAGGTTTGGCAGCCGAAACTGCCTCCACAAGGGGTTCGGCGGCCGAACCTTGCTTCGGCGGCCGAACCTGGATTCTCCAGAAAGGCAGAATCCGAGCACAACTCATGCTCCCAGCCTCCAAACTCCTATCAAACACCCATAACATGCATACCCACACTTCTCAACGAACATATCACATAACTCATGCATATAGAGGCCTAAAAACTAGTTCAAGCCCCAAAAACAACAACAAAACGCATATGAGCAACATATGCTCAAACTCATGCTTATACCCCAAAACATGCCATAAACCTCTCTAAAACTTCTAAAACTTGCTTTAAACATAAGGGGAGGTGAGGATCCATGCTTACCTCTTGAAGAACTAGAGGATTGATGATCCAAGCTTGGAGATAGGAGAAAACTCAATCAAACTCTCCAAGTGCTCAACTTTGCTTCCTTTTGCTCAAATCTCTAAAACAAAGCTCAAATCAAGTTACAACATGCAAGATTTGAGGAAAACATGAGAAATCACACCAAGGAGAGCTTGAACCTACCTTTGACCCAAAAACAGAGTGTTTACCACTCAAGTCTCGGGCAAAGGGGCTTTTGTAGTGGCCAACCAACTCTTCCTTCGGCGGCCTAACGTGCATGCGAAACCATGCAACTTTCGGCGGCCGAACTTCACCTTCGGCGGCCGAACCTGGCTTTTGTCCCCTTGGCCTTTTCATTTCAAAACTCAATTTTCTTAACTCAAACCATGCAAACATGATAAAAACACTTAAAAACATCTTAAAAACCTTTCTTATACCCTTAGGGCAAGCTCCGACATCCTCGAATCCCGACTTCCAACGGAAAATCCGCCGGAACGTAGGAATTCTGATACCGGGGTCTAGCCGGGTATTACATTCTCCCCCCCTTAAGAACATTCGTCCCCGAATGTTCCTCTCTAACTCAAAACAGAGTAAAAACATAACATAAAGCACATAAAGAACAAAAGAAGCTAACACTAACCTCAAAAGAGATGGGGGTACTGTTGGAGCATAGACTCCCGTGTCTCCCAGGTGCACTCTTCTATGTTCTGGTGGTTCCAGAGGACTTTCACCATCGGGATCTCCTTGTTCCTTAGCTTTCTGATCTGGGTGTCAATGATCCGCACTGGTTGTTCTACATACGTGAGATCACCTAGGATCTCCACATCTGGTTCGCTGAGAACCCGACTCGGATCTGACACAAACTTCCTTAGCATCGAAACATGGAAGACTGGATGGATTCTTTCCATAGACATAGGCAAATCAAGCTTATACGACACATTTCCGACCTTCTGCAAAATCTCAAAAGGTCCAATATACCGCGGAGCCAGCTTACCTTTCCTCCCAAAACGAACCACCCCTTTCATTGGAGACACCTTCAACAAGACCAGATCCCCCTCCTCAAACTCTATGTGCTTTCTGCGAACGTCTGCATAGCTCTTCTGCCGACTAACAGCAGTCTTGAGCCTCTCTCTGATGATGGGCACCACCCTGTTCGTGATCTCTACTAACTCAGGCCCTGCTAGGGACCTTTCTCCAACCTCTTCCCAACAAACTGGTGACCTGCACTTCCTCCCATACAGAGCTTCATATGGGGCCATCCCTATGCTAGCATGATGACTATTGTTGTAGGCAAACTCCACTAACGGTAGATGCTGCCTCCAAGATCCGCCAAAATCTAGCACACACATTCGAAGCATATCTTCTATGGTCTGGATGGTCCTCTCTGACTGTCCGTCAGTCTGTGGATGGAAAGCAGTGCTGAAGTCTAATCTTGTGCCTATAGCCTCTTGCAGACTTCGCCAAAACCTGGAGGTAAACTGGGGTCCTCTGTCAGACACTATAGAAACAGGAGCCCCATGTAACCTCACAACTTCCTCAACATATACCTGCGCTAGCTTGTCCACAGAGTAGCCACTCCTGACAGGAATGAAGTGAGCAGATTTAGTCAGTCTATCCACAATCACCCATATGGAGTCTAGTCTGTTGGACGTCGCCGGTAACCCCACTACAAAATCCATGGCTATATTCTCCCATTTCCATTCTGGAATCGGCAGTGGGTTAAGCATTCCAGCCGGCTTCTGGTGCTCTAGCTTCACCCTTTGACATATCTCGCAGGCTGACACAAACTGTGCCACTTCTCTCTTCATTGCTGGCCACCAATACACTCTCTTTAGATCTTGATACATCTTGGTGGCTCCAGGGTGAATGCTATATCTCGCATTATGAGCTTCTCTCATAATGTCTCCTTTCAAACTGATGTCGTCTGGTACACATAGTCTATGCCCGTAGCGGAGAATCCCTTGGTTGTCGAATCTGAACTCTTCACTCTTGCCTGACTGAACAGTCCTGGCAATCTTGATCAACTCTAGATCCTCATGTTGTTTCTGAGCTACCTGCTCCAGAAACACGGGTGTAACTTTCATCTGTGCAATCAAAGCACCTGTACCAGTTAACTCTAACTGTAGCCCTTCCTCAACTAACCTGTAGAAGTCCTTCACCACCGGCCTCCTTTCTGCTGTAATGTGGGATAAACTGCCTAATGATTTCCGGCTCAAGGCATCGGCTACAACATTTGCCTTTCCCGGATGATACTGGATCTTGCAATCATAATCACTAAGCAATTCCACCCACCGTCTCTGCCTCAAATTTAACTCCCTCTAACTCAGGATGTGCTGTAGGCTCTTATGATCTGTAAAGATCTCACATTTCACCCCATAGAGGTAATGCCTCCACATCTTGAGTGCAAAGATAACAGCTGCCATCTCAAGATCGTGTGTTGGATAGTTCAGCTCGTGCTTCTTCAGCTGTCTAGAAGCATAAGCTATTACTCTGTCATTCTGCATTAACACACAACCTAATCCCACTCGGGACGCATCACAGAACACAGTGAAGTCGTCATCACTAGTAGGCAGAGCTAACACCGGTGCTGAAGTTAATCTTCTCTTTAACTCTTCAAAGCTCTCTTCACATTGGTCAGACCATGTGAATCTCTGGTTCTTTCTGGTTAATCTGGTCATAGGAGCCGCTATCTTAGAGAAGTCCTGAACGAACCTCCTGTAGTAGCCTGCCAAACCCAAGAAACTCTTGACCTCTGTCACTGTGGTGGGTCTAGGCCAATTGGCTACAGCTTCTATCTTCTTGGGGTCCACTGCTATACCTTGATCTGACACTACATGCCCCAAGAATGAAATGCTCCTTAGCCAGAACTCACACTTGGAGAACTTGGCATATAAACCATGCTCTCTCAAGGTCTGCAGGACTATCCTCAGATGATGGGCATGCTCCTCTGCATTCCTGGAATACACCAAGATATCATCTATGAAGACAATAACAAAGTGATCCAGGTACTCTCTGAAAACTCGGTTCATGAGATCCATGAATGCTGCAGGGGCATTAGTCAACCCGAACGGCATCACTAAGAACTCATAATGCCCATATCTGGTCCTGAAAGCTGTCTTAGGTACATCCTCTTCCCTGATTCTCAGCTGATGATAGCCCGATCTCAGATCTATCTTAGAAAAACAACCCGCTCCTGCTAGCTGGTCGAATAGATCATCGATCCTGGGTAGAGGATACTTATTCTTGGTAGTGACTTTGTTCAACTGCCTGTAGTCGATACAAAGTCTAAGGGATCCATCCTTTTTCTTGACAAACAACACTGGAGCACCCCAGGGTGAGGTACTTGGACGGATGAAACCCTTATCTACCAACTCCTGTAGCTGCTCTTTCAACTCTTTCAGCTCTGCTGGTGCCATCCTGTAGGGAGGAATAGAGATCGGTCTGGTACCAGGCACTAACTTTATCTCGAACTCTAGTTCCCTATCAGGTGGTAGTCCTGGAAGCTCATCTGGAAACACATCTGGGAACTCTCTGACTACGGGCACTGAACTGGGGTCCCTAACCTGACTGTCTAGCTCTCTCACATGAGCTAGATACCCCTGACATCCCCTCCTGAGCAACCTACGAGCCTGTAGGGCTGATATCAGACCTCTAGGCGTGCCCCTCCTGTCTCCTCTGAAGACAAACTCAGATCCATCCTCATCTCTGAACGTAACTACCTTGTCTCTGCAGTCCAAGGTAGCACCATATGCAGATAGCCAATCCATCCCTAGAATGACGTCAAAATCTGTCAACTCTAGAACCACAAGGTCAGCTGGAAGGCATCTACCATCTATAAATACTGGACTATGTCGACAGACTGTCTCTGCCAACGATGGATCACACTTAGGGCCACTGACCCATAGGGGACACTCTAACCCAGACGTCATCAAACCCACTCTCTCTATGGCTCTGGGAGCAACAAAGGAATGCGAAGCACCAGGGTCTAACAAAGTATACACCTCAGAACACCCAATGAGGAGATTACCTGACACCACGGTGTTAGAAGTGTTTGCCTCCTGCTGTGTCATCATGAAAATCCGCGCCGGAGCTAACGGACCTCCACCTCTGGGACCCGCAGATGAAGAGGCTGACCCTCTCCCTCTGCCTCTGCCCTGCGTCATAACTGAAACTGGTGGCTGTGGCATGCTAGCTGGAGCTGTCTGCTGGGCTGGTGCCGTGAAAGATGCCTGAGGGCACTCACGAGCCATGTGTCCCTCCTGGCCGCACCTGTAACATCCTGTAATCCCCAAACGACAAACTCCTCTGTGCGCTTTACCGCACCTACCACACACTGGCACCTCTGAGCCTGAACTCGTGCCACTGCCTAATCCCAGACCTGCTTTAATCTTATTCCAGAACTTGTTCTTCCTCGACTTCTGCGTGGAACCACTCCACTTCTTACCACTGGAAGTTACTGCACCCTGTGAAGAGGGATCTGACTTACCCCTACCTGGGGTCTTAGAACCAGAAGACTGTGCCGGCTGCTGTTTCACTGTACCCTGTATAATGGCACTAGCCTCCATCCTCCATGCTAAATCCACCACGGTGTGGAAACTCTCCCTCTCGGCTGCATGGATCAAAGAGGAATACCTGGAATGCAGTTTCATAGCATACCTCCTAGCCTTTTTCTGTTCCGTATCATAGGCCTGTCCTGCATACCGCAGCAACTCCAGAAACCTGTCAGTAAATTCATCAATACTCATATCCTCTGTCTGCTTGAGCTGCTCAAATTCTATCATCTTTAGCTCTTTCGAACTATCTGGGAATGCCCATCCGGCAAACTCATTAGCAAACTCCTCCCAAGACATGTTATCCAACCTAGGGTCCACATAGACGCCAAACCATTCCTTCGCCTTCTTACATTTTAAAGTGAACCCTGCCATCTGAATGGCTCTGGTATCATCTGCCCCTAGCTCATCTGCTATCATCTTGACTGCTTTAATGTACTCAAACGGATCATCTCCTGATTGATACTTAGGAGCATCTAACTTTAGGTAATCAGTCATCTTTACCTTGCTCCTAACAGATGGGCCAGGTTGAGGTGTTTGGATAACTGGGGCTTCTGGTTGTACCACTGGTGGTGGTGGGGGAGGTGCAGAACTTTCTGGTGTAGAGTATGCTGGACTGGGGTAAAAAGGTGAGGGTGGATACATGGGATATGGTGGATATGGGGGGTAATACGGTGGATAAGGCATATATGTGGGATATGGGTGAAAACGAGGATAATCCGATGTACCTCCCATCGAATATCCCGGGCCCTGTGGGTAGGGCTGATAGTGGGGTGGATAACCATACCCCGAGGCCTGACCGCCTCCCTGTGATGATCCCACATCCTCCTCCATAGTGCCAACACCTAACCCTCCATCCCTTCTTGGATCCACATCCATCTCTTCCCTTGTCTCACTAGATCTTCTTCTCTGTTCTGTCTCCCTCCTGCTTTCATCAAAAGACCTTCTAGGGTCCCTTGATGATCTTTCTCTGCCTGCCCTTTGGGACATAGCTCTTGGCAAAGCAGGGGGACGCCCTTCCATACCCTCATTCTCGGGCGGAGCTCCAGTCAATCTAGCTGATCGACGGGTTCCTCTCATCTTAGCTTCTGAAAACATAACATGAACTTTAGCATCATAGGATCCATGTAACAACATGAACCCTCAACTCATAGCATAGCATATCATAGCATATCATTACATGCACATGCATAAAAGCATGACATTACACATCAAGACAGGACTCAACATCCTATCCTAGTGGACATGATCTTCCTATTGTGCTTGCCCTCTAAAACAACCTCTTTCCGATGTGAGATATCTCTAATCCCTGAGCATCTTAGCTCAGCACACCGTACTCTAGAGGCCCTATGCTCTGATACCAATCTGTAACAGCCCGATTACCGGACCATCACCGGCACTAGGATCCAGATCGGCTTAAGGCCGCCGGGACCCGTAGTAAGCCTACTGTCAACTCTGTGTACCTGATAAATCCCATACATGATCATACTTAAGCATTTTTTTTTTCTTTGCTTGACTATCTTTTCTTTCTGTATCACTTCCACTAAGCCTGGACTATGCATGCTCTGTCTGTATGCACTCGAAGAGTGATACCTGCTATGGTACCATACAATGACTACAGAGATAGAAAGACTACCATGCACCAAGCTTAGCTCATCATCATCACAACATTATCTCAATCATATATAACATCAACATAACATGATCATGTGTAAAGGGATAAACATACACTAGGGCCAAGCACAATTCTATAACTCAGTACATAACTTACTATTACATCATTTCTCTACATTACATAAACTCTGTATTGTACATCATTATCATGTCCACTATTCTATACTATTATATATGCCTTTTACCCTTGCTATCTCTTTCTCTTTCTCTTCTCTGAGGCCCTGAAAAAATGGGGTTAGGGAGAGGGATGAGCTGCTAAAGCCCAGTGAGCGGAATCTAAAAAAAATCACATTTAAAACATGCTATCATATGATGCATCACTGCACAAACATTTCACATCTCGGATTGGACATGATCCCAAAACTCCCTCTGTCAGTGCCCGGCCCCCAAAGGAGCTCACACAGGTCTTTCACTAACTACTCATGGTGCCCGACCCTATAAGGGCTCTCACAGGACTCATCCAAGGTACATGCCCGGCCCCAAAGGAGCTCACACAGGACATACAATAATGACAGACTTATGGGCTATTGAGATCGCCTCGGTCCAATCCCACATATACAAGTAAGAATGCAATGCATCAACTTGGTGAATACTAATGCAAAGCATCCTACATAAACATGGCATTAATGATGCATGAATCATGCTAAAACAGTTCTTAACTTTTAAAAGAAAGTTCTGTTCCACTCACCTCTGTCAACTGCTGAGCAGTCTCTGTACCTCTAACTCTGTGGGCCTCCTTGGTCTCTCGGGTCCGTACCTACACAGGTGGACTCAAATGAGGACCAAACTTACTTAAACATAACTCCCACTATCTCCCCAAAACCCCTCTAAAACATCATAGGCATGCATGGAAAAATGGGCAAAAGAAGGCTGGACTGGGCACTTTCGGCGGCTGGTTCGGCGGCCGAAACCTCCCTTCAGAGACGAAACTCATGCATGTTCGGCGGCACCTTCGGCGGCCGAAAGTCTCGTCCAGAGACGAAACTCATGCACTTTCGGCGGCCGAACTCCCTCTTTCGGCGGCCGAAAGCCCCTTTCTCACCTAGCTTTCGGGGGCAAGGTTTGGCAGCCGAAACTGCCTCCACAAGGGGTTCGGCGGCCGAACCTTGCTTCGGCGGCCGAACCTGGATTCTCCAGAAAGGCAGAATCCGAGCACAACTCATGCTCCCAGCCTCCAAACTCCTATCAAACACCCATAACATGCATACCCACACTTCTCAACGAACATATCACATAACTCATGCATATAGAGGCCTAAAAACTAGTTCAAGCCCCAAAAACAACAACAAAACGCATATGAGCAACATATGCTCAAACTCATGCTTATACCCCAAAACATGCCATAAACCTCTCTAAAACTTCTAAAACTTGCTTTAAACATAAGGGGAGGTGAGGATCCATGCTTACCTCTTGAAGAACTAGAGGATTGATGATCCAAGCTTGGAGATAGGAGAAAACTCAATCAAACTCTCCAAGTGCTCAACTTTGCTTCCTTTTGCTCAAATCTCTAAAACAAAGCTCAAATCAAGTTACAACATGCAAGATTTGAGGAAAACATGAGAAATCACACCAAGGAGAGCTTGAACCTACCTTTGACCCAAAAACAGAGTGTTTACCACTCAAGTCTCGGGCAAAGGGGCTTTTGTAGTGGCCAATCGACTCTTCCTTCGGCGGCCTAACGTGCATGCGAAACCATGCAACTTTCGGCGGCCGAACTTCACCTTCGGCGGCCGAACCTGGCTTTTGTCCCCTTGGCCTTTTCATTTCAAAACTCAATTTTCTTAACTCAAACCATGCAAACATGATAAAAACACTTAAAAACATCTTAAAAACCTTTCTTATACCCTTAGGGCAAGCTCCGACATCCTCGAATCCCGACTTCCAACGGAAAATCCGCCGGAACGTAGGAATTCTGATACCGGGGTCTAGCCGGGTATTACACTTGTGCTTTCAATTAGTTCTATTGGTCTTGATTGAGATAAATAAATAGGTAATCAATTCTCTGTGGATACGATCCTTCACCACTACCTGCAGTTGTAAATTGTAGGTAACCAAGAAGGTTATTTTTGACCGGCCTCGACAACCGCTCCTGTCAAAAATTGGCGCCGCTGCCGGGGAATTGATATCACTTGTTTATTTTCTTTCATGACCAGATCTGAACACAGGGACACACTACCCTTTGATCCAGAAATTGAACGCACTCTCAGAAGACTTGGAAAGCAAGCCGTAGAGCAATCTGCCCAACATTCGGCCGTTGAACCCAACCCATTTTCGGCCGCCGAAAGTTCTTCACTCCAGCAACCGAATTCTGCACTAATGGCAAAACTTCAAGCACCAGTTGCTGCCCATAATGGACATGCTGTCCAAGGCCAGATAATTCAAGAAAATCCAGCAATTAGGCCCCAAGAACAAAGAGAAAGGACCATGGGAGAATTGGCAACTCCTGTAGGTGATTATGCCCCACTTTGCATCACCTACCCACCTCTGACAGTTCCCTTTGAACTGAAGACAGGTTTGATAAACATTCTCCCTAAGTTTAGAGGTAGAGAAAATGAAAATCCACACAAGCACTTAAAAGCATTCAATATAATCTGTTCATCTATGAAACCTCAAGGTATCTCTGAAGACCAAATTAAGTTGAGAGCCTTCCCCTTTTCATTGGATGACTTTGTTAAAGATTAGTTATTTTACTTGCCACCTGGATCTATTACTTCTTGGGATGATATGGTCAGAACCTTTTTGAACAAATACTTCCCAACTCATAAATCAATTGGCATAATAAGAGAAATTACAAGCATAAAGCAAAAACCATCTGAGGACCTATATGATTATTGGAAAAGGTTTGAAAGACTTTGCACAGAATGCCCTCAACATGACATGTCAGACAAGGCCCTTATACAATTCTTCTATGGAGGATTATCTCCCTCAGAAAGAAAATTTATTTATGTAACCTGTGGAGGCTCTATTGAAGACAAAACACCTAGACAAATGAGAGAATTAATCTCCACTCTGGCAGCCTCATCTAGGCAATATGGAGAAGAGAGGCAACTACAAAGGGCCAATGAGGTAAATTCTCCTACTATGTCTGAACTAACATTTGTTATAAAAAATGCTGTGGTGAATGTGGTACAACAGATTCAAGCACCCCAGCCACCTAGGCCATGTGGGATTTGTTTATGTGTGGGACACCCAACTGATCAATGTCCCACACTCCAAGAAGACCATCATCAAGCCAACGCCATTGGGAGGTACAACAACCAGCCTAGATATGATCCATACTCCAACACCTATAATCCAGGTTGGAGAGACCATCCCAATTTCAGCTATGGAAAGGGCAACACTGATCAGAATCACCAAGGTTACCAAAGAAGCCAAGTCCAACTAGCACCTCCAATGGACAATAACACTATGAATGAGGTAGTGAAGACCTTGCAAATGATACAACAATAGATGGGACAAATGGCCACCTCCATAAACAGATTGGAAGCACAAGGAAAGTTGCCATCCCAGACTGAGGCAAATCCCAAATAAAATGTAAGTGCCATTACTTTGAGAAGTGGGAAAGAGCTTCAAGATGCGAAATTTGAGGAGGAAAAGCAAGTTGAACCAAAGCATACATCATCTGAGACACCCTCTGCACAACATCCAAGGCAATCTGAAGCCTCTTCATCGCATTCTGCACCACCTCCTGCGCAAAGAGCTGACCCGAAGGTAAGTTTTCACATCCCACCTCTTTTTCCAAAAAGATTTGAAAGAACTCAAAAAGAAAAAGAAGAAAAGGAGATCCTTGAGACCTTCAGAAAAGTAGAGATCAACATACCACTGCTAGATGCTGTCAAGCAGATTCCAAGGTACGCAAAATTTCTGAAAGAGTTGTGCACCAACAGAAGAAAGCTAGCTGAAAGAGAGAAAGTAAGTGTAGGTGAGGTAGTTACTGCTGTTATTAAAAGAGAACTGTAATACCCGGCTAGACCCCGGTATCGGAATCCCTACCGCCCGGTGGGACCTCAGATGTCGGAAACCTCTAGAAGGGTAAAACTATGATTTTATGAAATGTTTTCATGAATTTCATGTTTTTAAGTAAGAAATTAAATGAGTTTTTGCATGAATGTAGCTTGAAGGAAAACCCAGGTTCGGCCGCCGAACTTGACTTTCGGCCGCCGAACATGCATGTGATTAGGAGGCACGTTAGGCCCCCGAAAGCATGAGTGAGGGAAGTGCAGGTTCGGCCGCCGAACCTTATGTTCGGCCGCCGAACATTGCATGGATACGGAGGCACATTCGGCCCCCGAACGTGGCCTGGCCAGCCACATATAAAAGGGTCCCTTTGGTCCGCACGGGTGAGCTTTTTCTCTCCCATTGTCGGCCAAGGTGAGTCTCCGCCGCTCCTCCCTCAATCTTGAATGTTTTCCCTAGATCTTTCATGGTTTTCACGAGTTTTAACTTCCATTTTGAAGATTTGTGAGCTAAGAGCAAATTTGGAGCTTGGAAGTCTTGGAGCTAAATCCCTCCATTTTCCGAGCTAGGGTCGTTCTTCCTCTCGATCTTCAAGAGGTAAGCTTCGATCTATGCTTCTTTTATGTTTTATGAAAGTTCTATGCAAGTTGATGGGGTAGAATGCATGTTTAGGCTTGTTGTTAGGTTTATGGGTTTATGTTGTGATTTGAACAATGTATGTTGATGTTTGTGTGTTTGAAGTGTTGTAGTTGGGGTATATCATAGTTTGAGACCCCTAGGTGTGATGTATGATGTGTATGCATGTGTAGAAACAAGTTTATGCATGTTTTGAGGCGTTTTGGAGGCTGTGGACACAAGGGAGCCAAGTTTCTGCCCTTCGGCAGAAACTCAGGTTCGGCCGCCGAAGTGACTTTCGGCCGCCGAACCCCCTTGTGGAGGCAGTTTCGGCTGCCGAAGCCTGCCCCCGAAACTCAAGTTTCATCTCTGTCTGGGAGGTTCGGCCGCCGAAAGTGCCGCCGAACCTGCATGACCTTCGGCTGCAGAGGGACTTTCGGCCGCCGAACCTGCCGCCGAAAGTACCCTGTTCAGCCATTTCTTGCATGTTTTCATGTGATGTTTTCAGGAGGTTTTAGGGGGTTTTTGGGGAGTATTTTAGAGTCATATTCAGGTATGTTTGGTCCCTCACTTGAGTCCACCTGTGTAGGTTCGGACCCGAGGAACCGAGACCCCCAGCAGTGAGCCAGCTGCTTCAGAGTCTCTTCAGAGCTAGCCAGAGGTGAGTGGAACAAACTTTAAGTTTTAAAGCAAATTAATGAAATGATTTAGCATGATTCACGCATCATGAATGCCATGAGATATATTAGGTTGATTGCATTAGAATTCACGAATATGTTGCATTGCATACTTTGCTGTTGATGTGGATGAATGTTGAATGATCCATTAGCCCTTTTATGTCATGATAACCTATGTGAGTCCAGGTGTGCCTGCTACGGCTCTACGCCCCTGGCACTATGATTGACTATGGTAGTCCGGGTGTGCCTGCTACGGCTCTACGCCCCCGGCATGTATAAGTAAGAAAGATAGGGGCTAAATGGTGACAAGTTCATCCTTGATGTGAAATGTTTGTGTTATGGCGCATACATGAAAGCATGATTTAAATTGATGTTTTATTATTCTGCTCACTGGGCTCTAGTAGCTCACCCCACTCCCTTTATCCCCAGAGTTGCAGGTACAGGATAGATCGGGAAGTCGGCTAGAGTGAAGTTAAGTCATGTATGTTGTAATAGGTAGTAGTGGACATGAACATGATGTAATGAGTATTTATGACCATGTAATGTAACGAATGATTTGATAATGTATTGAGGATTATAGTAGTGCTTGACCTAGAGGTGTGAATCCCCATTATGTACAGAGTGTTTAATGAGTAATGATGATAATGACCATGATTATCCAAGCTGATATGTATGATGATGATACCCCATTGGAGTATTTGATGAGGACTCCAGTGTGGGGTTTATGTATGATTTTGTGCATGCACAGGTTTTGCTTGGATAAGAGAAAAGAAAAATTTTTTACAGATCATGTATATGTTGTTATGTCTGGGATTCCACAGGTTTACAGGAGGTATGTAGGCTTGCTACGGGTCCCGGCGGCCTTAAGCCGATCTGGATCCTAGCGCCGGTAACGGGTCGGATTTCCGGGTCGTTACAGAGTGGTATCAGAGCCCTAGGTTCATATGGTCGGACCTAGAGCGTCGGGCTCATAGAGGTTATAGAAGGTCAAGCACACTAGGAAAATCATGTCCACTAGGATAGGATGTAGAGTCCTGTCTATATGATGATATGATATGCCATGATGATATGCATGTGCATAAATGCTATGATGTGATGCTATGTATGTGATGAGGGTTCATGTGTTTCCCCATGAACCATATGATGCTAATGATTGTTTATGCTATGTGCTGCTTTTCAGAAGATAGAATGAGAGGAACTCGTCGATCTGCACGATTGACTGGAGTGCCACCTCAGGACGAGGGCGCTGATGCCCGTCCTTCAGCATTGCCTAGGGCAATGTCCAGTAGGTCCAACAGAGACAGAGTAGCTAGAGACCCTAGAAGGTCTTTGGATCTGGGTAGAAGCAGATCAGTAAGGGGAACAGTGCAGGGAGGAATGTCTGAGGATATGGAGGTAGATCAGAGGAGGGATGGCAATCTTGGTGTGAGTATGCCGGAAGAGGGCATGGGAGAATCAGAAGGAGGCGCTCAGGCCTCGAGTTATGTCCAGCCACATCACTACCCACCCTATTCACACCATCCAGGGTATTCGATGGGAGGTACATCGGATAACCCCAGTTTTAGCCCTTATCCTCCACATATGCCATACCCACCTTACTACCCACCATACTCTCAGTACCCCATGTACCCACCTCCACCTCCCTATACCAGTACAGCAAACCCTACCCCAGGGGATGTTGCACCTCCACCACCACCAGTACCTACTGTCCCGGAAACACAAGTACCCAAACCTACCTCATCTGGAGGGAGCAAGGTCAAGATGACCGATTACATGAAGTTGGGTGCTCCTCAGTACAGAACAGGTGATGACCCATTTGAGTATCTGAACAGGGTCAAGACTATTACAGATGAGATAGGGGCTGATGACAGTAGAGCCATTCAGATGGCTGGGTTCACACTGGAGTGCAAGAAGGCACGTGGTTGGTTTAAGAACTATGTGAACCCGAGAGCGGACAGTATGTCCTGGGAGGAGTTCGCAAATGAGTTTGCAGGATGGGCTTTCCCTGAGAGCTCTAGAGAGCAGAAGATAATAGAATTCGAACAGCTGAGGCAGACTGAACAGATGAGTGTGGAGGAGTACACAGACAGGTTCCTGGAGTTGTTGCCATATGCTGGGCAGAATTTGGACACAGATCAAAAGAAGTCAAGTAGGTATATTATGAGGCTGCACTCCAGGTATTCCTCTTTGATACAGTCAGCAGAGAGGGAGAGTTTCCATGCCATAGTGGACATGGCTAGGAGAATGGAGGCTTGTGCCATCGTTGAGGGGAAGGTAAAACAGTCAGTGGCACAGTCTTCTGGTTCCAAGACCCCAGGTGGGGAAAGGTTAGACTCTTCTTCTCTGAGTGCAGCAGTTGCAGGCAGTAAGAAGTGGGACAGAGGCCACAGAAAATCTAAAAAGAATAAGTTCTGGAACAAGATCAAGTCAGGTCTGGGTTTAGGCAGTGGCTCAAGCTCTGGCGCAGAGGTTACAGCATGTATGAGATGTGGGAGACCACACAAAGGAGTATGTCTGGCAGGGACAAACACATGTTTCAGATGCGGACAGACGGGTCATTTGGCTCGAGACTGTCCTAGAGCAGCCTTTGCAGCACCGTCTCAGCAGACAGCCTCCGGCAGTGTGGTGCAGCCAGTAGCTCCAACCGCAACACAGGCCAGTGGCAGAGGCAGAGGGAGAGGGTCAGCCTCTTCATCAGCAGGATACAGAGGTGAAGGTCCATCAGCTCCGGCACGGATCTTCACTATGACTCAGCAGGAGGCCAACACATCCAACACCGTGGTGGCAGGTAATCTCATCATTGGTTGTTCTGATGTGTATGCCTTAATGGACCCGGGTGCATCTCATTCTTTTGTTGCTCCGAGAGTCGTGGAGAGGGTAGGATTGATGGTCTCTGGGTTAGAGTGTCCCCTATGGGTCAGTGGACCCAAGTGTGACCCGTCAGTGGCAGAGGCAGTCTGCCAATGTAGTCCAGTCTTCATAGAGGGAAGATGCCTTTCCGCCGACCTCGTGGTTCTAGATTTGACAGATTTTGACGTCATTCTAGGGATGGATTGGTTATCGACCCATGGTGCTACCTTGGACTGTAGAGACAAGGTAGTCAGATTCAGAGATCAGGATGGGTCAGAGGTCGTCTTCAGAGGAGACAAGAGGGGTACACCTAGAGGTCTGATCTCAGCCCTTCAGGCTCGTAGGTTGCTTAGGAGGGGATGTCAGGGGTTTCTAGCTCATGTGAGGGAGTTAGATAGTCATGTCAGAGAGCCCGCCTCAGTGCCTGTGGTGAGTGAGTTCTTAGATGTTTTCCCAGACGAGCTGCCAGGGTTACCACCTGCTAGGGAGATAGAGTTCGAGATTGAGTTAATGCCTGGTACCAGACCGATCTCTATCCCTCCCTACAGGATGGCACCAGCTGAATTGAGAGAACTGAAGGAACAGTTGCAAGAGCTGGTAGATAAGGGTTTCATCCGACCGAGTACTTCACCTTGGGGTGCTCCGGTTTTGTTTGTGAGGAAGAAGGATGGATCCCTCAGACTTTGTATCGACTACAGACAGTTGAACAAGGTCACTACCAAGAACAAGTACCCTTTGCCGAGGATTGACGATCTATTCGACCAGCTAGCAGGAGCAGGTTGTTTCTCCAAAATAGATCTGAGATCAGGGTACCATCAGTTGAGGATAAGGAATGAAGATGTACCGAAGACAGCTTTCAGGACCAGGTATGGGCACTATGAGTTCCTTGTGATGCCGTTTGGGTTGACCAACGCCCCTGCAGCATTCATGGACCTCATGAACAGAGTATTCAGTCAGTATCTGGATCACTTCGTTATTGTCTTCATAGATGATATCTTAGTGTATTCCAGAAATGCAGAGGAGCATGCCCATCACCTGAGGACAGTTTTGCAGACCTTGAGAGAGCATGGCTTGTATGCCAAGTTCTCCAAGTGTGAGTTTTGGCTTAGGAGCATTTCATTCTTGGGGCACATTGTGTCAGAACAGGGTATTGAAGTAGACCCCAAGAAGGTAGAGGCTGTAGCTAACTGGCCTAGACCCACCACAGTGACCGAGATCAAGAGTTTTCTGGGTTTAGCAGGTTACTACAGGAGGTTCGTTCAGGACTTCTCAAAGATTGCTGCTCCTATGACCAAATTGACAAAGAAGAATCAGAAGTTCTTATGGACCGATCAGTGTGAGGAAAGCTTTGAGGAGCTTAAGAGGAGGTTGACTTCAGCACCGGTGTTAGCTCTGCCAAAAAGTGATGATGACTTCTCAGTATATTGTGATACGTCCCGTGTGGGACTGGGTTGTGTGCTAATGCAAAATGAGAGGGTGATCGCTTATGCTTCTAGACAGCTAAAGAAGCATGAGCTGAATTACCCCACACATGACCTAGAGATGGCAGCAGTGATCTTTGCACTCAAGATGTGGAGGCATTACCTTTATGGGGTAAAGTGTGAGATCTTCACAGATCATAAGAGCCTGCAGTACATCCTGAGTCAGAGAGAACTGAACATGAGGCAGAGGAGATGGGTAGAGCTGTTGAGTGACTATGATTGCAAGATTCAGTACCATCCGGGTAAGGCGAATGTTGTGGCAGACGCCTTAAGCCGGAAATCACTCGGCAGTCTATCCCACATTTCAGCAGAGAGGAGGCCGGTGGTGAAGGAGTTCCACAGACTCATGAGTGAGGGATTACAGTTGGAGTTGTCTGGCACAGGTGCCTTAGTGGCTCAGATGAGAGTGATGCCCGTGTTTCTGGAGCAGGTAGCTCAGAAACAGCATGAGGACCCAGAGTTGGTCAGGATAGCCAGAACGGTTCAGTCAGGCCAGAGTAATGAGTTCAAGTTTGATGATAAGGGGATCCTCCGCTACGGGAGCAGATTATGTGTGCCAGATGACATTGGTCTGAAGGGAGATATTATGGGGGAAGCCCATAATACCAGGTATAGTGTTCACCCTGGAGCCACCAAGATGTATCAGGATCTAAAGAGAGTGTATTGGTGGCCAGCTATGAAGAAGGACGTGGCACTGTTCGTGTCAGCCTGCGATGTGTGTCAGAGGGTGAAACTAGAGCATCAGAAGCCGGCTGGAATGTTGAATCCACTACCGATTCCAGAGTGGAAATGGGAGAATATAGCTATGGACTTCGTAGTGGGGTTACCGGCGACGTCCAACAGATTGGACTCCATATGGGTGATTGTGGACAGACTCACCAAATCTGCTCACTTCATCCCTGTCAGGAGTGGTTACTCTGTGGACAAGTTGGCGCAGGTGTACGTAGATGAGATTGTCAGACTGCATGGGGTCCCGGTATCTATAGTGTCAGATAGAGGGCCCCAGTTCACCTCCAGGTTTTGGCGGAGTCTGCAGAACGCCATGGGTACCAGATTAGACTTCAGTACTGCATTCCACCCACAGACAGACGGACAGTCAGAGAGGACCATCCAGACAATAGAGGATATGCTCAGAATGTGTGTGCTAGATTTTGGCGGTTCTTGGAGGCAGCATCTACCTTTGGTGGAGTTTGCCTACAATAACAGCTATCATGCTAGCATAGGGATGGCTCCATATGAAGCTTTGTATGGGAGGAAGTGCAGATCACCCATCTGCTGGGAGGAAGTAGGAGAGAGGACTCTTGCGGGTCCTGAGTTAGTAGAGCTTACCAGCAGGGTAGTACCCATAATCAGAGAGAGGATCAAGACTGCTGCTAGTCGGCAGAAGAGTTATGCAGATATCCGTAGAAGACAGCTAGAGTTTCAGGAGGGGGATTTGGTTTTGCTCAAGGTGTCTCCTATGAAAGGAGTGGTTCGGTTCGGGAAGAAGGGTAAGTTAGCTCCACGGTACATCGGTCCTTTCGAGGTGCTTCAGAGGGTCGGTAATGTGTCGTACAAGCTAGACTTGCCTGCTTCGATGGAGAGAATCCATCCGGTTTTCCATGTTTCTCTGTTACGAAAGTACGTGTCGGATCCGAGCAAGGTTCTTAGTGAGCCTGATGTAGAGATCCAAGAGGATCTCACCTATGTAGAGCAGCCAGTGCGGATCCTAGACACTCAGATCAGAAAGCTGAGGAACAAGGAAATCCCGATGGTGAAAGTCCTTTGGAACCACCACAATATTGAAGAATGCACCTGGGAGACACGGGAGTCCATGCTCCAGCAATACCCCCATCTGTTTTGAGGTGAGTGTTAGTTGTTCTATGTGTTGCATGTATGATATATTGTATGCTATGTTGTATGTTATGATTGATGCCATGCTTTGTATGTTAGTTGAGGAACATTCGGGGACGAATGTTCTTAAGGGGGGGAGAATGTAATACCCGGCTAGACCCCGGTATCGGAATCCCTACCGCCCGGTGGGACCTCAGATGTCGGAAACCTCTAGAAGGGTAAAACTATGATTTTATGAAATGTTTTCATGAATTTCATGTTTTTAAGTAAGAAATTAAATGAGTTTTTGCATGAATGTAGCTTGAAGGAAAACCCAGGTTCGGCCGCCGAACTTGACTTTCGGCCGCCGAACATGCATGTGATTAGGAGGCACGTTAGGCCCCCGAAAGCATGAGTGAGGGAAGTGCAGGTTCGGCCGCCGAACCTTATGTTCGGCCGCCGAACATTGCATGGATACGGAGGCACATTCGGCCCCCGAACGTGGCCTGGCCAGCCACATATAAAAGGGTCCCTTTGGTCCGCACGGGTGAGCTTTTTCTCTCCCATTGTCGGCCAAGGTGAGTCTCCGCCGCTCCTCCCTCAATCTTGAATGTTTTCCCTAGATCTTTCATGGTTTTCACGAGTTTTAACTTCCATTTTGAAGATTTGTGAGCTAAGAGCAAATTTGGAGCTTGGAAGTCTTGGAGCTAAATCCCTCCATTTTCCGAGCTAGGGTCGTTCTTCCTCTCGATCTTCAAGAGGTAAGCTTCGATCTATGCTTCTTTTATGTTTTATGAAAGTTCTATGCAAGTTGATGGGGTAGAATGCATGTTTAGGCTTGTTGTTAGGTTTATGGGTTTATGTTGTGATTTGAACAATGTATGTTGATGTTTGTGTGTTTGAAGTGTTGTAGTTGGGGTATATCATAGTTTGAGACCCCTAGGTGTGATGTATGATGTGTATGCATGTGTAGAAACAAGTTTATGCATGTTTTGAGGCGTTTTGGAGGCTGTGGACACAAGGGAGCCAAGTTTCTGCCCTTCGGCAGAAACTCAGGTTCGGCCGCCGAAGTGACTTTCGGCCGCCGAACCCCCTTGTGGAGGCAGTTTCGGCTGCCGAAGCCTGCCCCCGAAACTCAAGTTTCGTCTCTGTCTGGGAGGTTCGGCCGCCGAAAGTGCCGCCGAACCTGCATGACCTTCGGCTGCAGAGGGACTTTCGGCCGCCGAACCTGCCGCCGAAAGTACCCTGTTCAGCCATTTCTTGCATGTTTTCATGTGATGTTTTCAGGAGGTTTTAGGGGGTTTTTGGGGAGTATTTTAGAGTCATATTCAGGTATGTTTGGTCCCTCACTTGAGTCCACCTGTGTAGGTTCGGACCCGAGGAACCGAGACCCCCAGCAGTGAGCCAGCTGCTTCAGAGTCTCTTCAGAGCTAGCCAGAGGTGAGTGGAACAAACTTTAAGTTTTAAAGCAAATTAATGAAATGATTTAGCATGATTCACGCATCATGAATGCCATGAGATATATTAGGTTGATTGCATTAGAATTCACGAATATGTTGCATTGCATACTTTGCTGTTGATGTGGATGAATGTTGAATGATCCATTAGCCCTTTTATGTCATGATAACCTATGTGAGTCCAGGTGTGCCTGCTACGGCTCTACGCCCCTGGCACTATGATTGACTATGGTAGTCCGGGTGTGCCTGCTACGGCTCTACGCCCCCGGCATGTATAAGTAAGAAAGATAGGGGCTAAATGGTGACAAGTTCATCCTTGATGTGAAATGTTTGTGTTATGGCGCATACATGAAAGCATGATTTAAATTGATGTTTTATTATTCTGCTCACTGGGCTCTAGTAGCTCACCCCACTCCCTTTATCCCCAGAGTTGCAGGTACAGGATAGATCGGGAAGTCGGCTAGAGTGAAGTTAAGTCATGTATGTTGTAATAGGTAGTAGTGGACATGAACATGATGTAATGAGTATTTATGACCATGTAATGTAACGAATGATTTGATAATGTATTGAGGATTATAGTAGTGCTTGACCTAGAGGTGTGAATCCCCATTATGTACAGAGTGTTTAATGAGTAATGATGATAATGACCATGATTATCCAAGCTGATATGTATGATGATGATACCCCATTGGAGTATTTGATGAGGACTCCAGTGTGGGGTTTATGTATGATTTTGTGCATGCACAGGTTTTGCTTGGATAAGAGAAAAGAAAAATTTTTTACAGATCATGTATATGTTGTTATGTCTGGGATTCCACAGGTTTACAGGAGGTATGTAGGCTTGCTACGGGTCCCGGCGGCCTTAAGCCGATCTGGATCCTAGCGCCGGTAACGGGTCGGATTTCCGGGTCGTTACAAGAACTCCCTACTAAATGCAAGGACAAAGGTATGTTTGCTATCTCTTGCAAAATTGGGAATGTTGGTATCAAGAAAGCCATGTGTGATCTTGGCGCATCTATCAATGTCATGCCTCTTTCCATCTATAAATCTCTCAATGCATGTGCACTAAAAGAAACAAGAGTTGTGATACAATTGGCTGATAGATCTGTGGTACACCCCATAGGTGTTCTAGAAGATGTGTTAGTCCAAGTAGATGAACTTGTCTTTCCTGCTGATTTCTATGTGATTGATACTAAGGAAGATAGTTGCAATACTAGTTCTGATATTCTTCTTGGACGTACTTTTTTGAGTACTGCTAGAACTAAAATTGATGTGCATGATGGTACTCTTACCATGGAATTTGAAGGGGAAGTAATCAAGTACAATGTTTATGATGCTATGAAATACCCACATGACATGACCCCTGTTTATGGTCTTGATATTATTGACTGTTTGAGCCAAGATGTGTTTAATGAGAATCAAGATTGTGTTTTAAATGATGATCTTTGTAGGATTGAAAGCCAAAAACTGAAAGAAACCATCTACAGCATTCAGCAGATTGAGGTTGCGCAGACAGAAGACATTCGGCCGCCGAACATAGACACCTTTCGGCCGCCGAACCCTACTGACCTTTGGAATCCGAATCCTGTTGCACCGCTCCCGAAAGTCACTGCACAAAAGGAAGACGAACTTCGGCTGCCAAACACCTTTCGGCCGTCGAACTTGACTAACCTGCGGAAGCCGAATCCACCGCCACAGCTCATTCCGCAAACTGAAGAAATTCGGCCGCTGAACCCAGAATCTTTTCGGCCGCCGAATCTCTCCCTGCAGCCTTCATCACAAGCAAGCTCTTTCGCCCCACCTTCTTTGCAGACAAGCTCAGAACAACACCTTCCTGAATCTGAAGAAACCAAGGAGACCTCCTTGAACAAATCTTCCTTGCTCAGTCTGATGAGCCATGGTACGCTGATATGGTAAACTACTTGGCCACAGGTAACTTACCTTCTGACATGCCTAAGCACACTAAAGATAAAATACAAAAGGATGCCAAATACTATGTTTGGGATGAGCCATATTTGTGGAAACATTGTGCTGACCAAATGATAAGGAGATGCATTCCTGATCAAGAAATAGCCTTTGTACTTACCTTTTGTCATTCATATAGTTGTGGAGGACACTTTGGTCCAAGGAAAATTGCTCACAAGATACTTGAAAGTGGCCTATTCTGGCCCACCATGTTTCGAGATGCTTTTCTATTTTGCAGGACATGTGCCAGGTGTCAACAGACCGGAAATCTGAGCAAAAGAAATCAAATGCCACAGAACCGCATCATGGTCTGTGAAGTGTTTGATGTTTGGGGCATAGACTTCATGGGACCATTCCCACCATCCTTTGGATACACTTATATCATCCTTGCAGTGGATTATGTATCCAAATGGGTGGAGGCTAGAGCAACTAAGACTGATGATGCCAAGGCAGTGGTAGACTTTGTGAAGACCAACATCTTTGCCAGACATGGAGTACCAAAAGCAATCATCAGTGATAGAGGAACCCATTTTTGCAATAGGGTAGTGGAAAGCCTTCTCAGAAAACACAATGTCATCCACAGAACATCCACAGCCTACCACCCTCAGACGAATGGACAAGCTGAAGTGTCCAACAGAGAAATCAAAGCCATCCTTGAAAAGACAGTTTCTCCCAACCGAAAGGATTGGAGCTTAAGATTAGAGGATGCCTTATGGGCCTACAGAACAGCCTACAAAACCCCCATAGGTATGTCTCCTTATAGACTTGTCTATGGGAAAGCTTGTCACCTCCCAGTTGAGCTTGAGCACAAGGCATATTGGGCTGTAAAGAATTGCAACATGGACCTCAAAGAAGCCGGACACCATCGCAAGTTACAACTGCAAGAGCTTGAGGAAATAAGACGAGATGCATATGAGAACTCTTGGAACTACAAAATAAAGACCAAAGCCTCCCATGACAATCATCTTTCAAGAAAACAATTTGAGGTTGGTGATAAAGTCTTGCTCTTTGACTCTCGTCTGAAACTGTTCCCAGGAAAGCTACGATCTAGGTGGATTGGACCATTCATTGTAGAACATGCATACCCACATGGAGCTGTAGACATCCGAAGCATAGAAACTGGAAAAATCTTCAAGGTGAATGGACATCGTCTGAAACCATACTTTAAAGGGTTCGCAGTACAAGTGGTGGAAGAAATTCCACTACAACATCCTTCTGCCTAGAGGATCATGTCATGCACACCACACCCCAGTGAAGTACTCAGTTTCTTTTGTTCTCTTCTCTCTTCTTCTCCTCTCCTCTTCTCTCTTCTTTTACATTGAGGACAATGCATAATTTAAGTGAGGGGGTGCATATAGCTTCTTTCTTCTTCTTCTCCTTTTTCCTTCTTCTTCTCCCCTTCTCTTCTGCGATTTCTCATGCTTTCAGATTACAAAATTTTTTCTTTTTCCTTTCAGTCTTAAGTTAATTAGCCACAGTTAAATTTTAATTTGTTTATGCTTTCAATAAAACACACACAACTACAACCTTCTTCTTCTTCTTTCTGTTTTGCTCTACTCAAACTGATGAACTATGTTGAATGAGTTTTTCTTTCCATGACCCCATTGATGTGATAACTCTTTAAACTTATTGATAGGAGCGGTTGTCGAAGCCGGTCAAAAATAACCTTCTTGGTTACCTACAATTTACAACTGTAGACAGTGGTGAAGGATCGTATCCATAGAGAATTGATTACCTATTTATTTATCTCAATCAAGACCAATAGAACTAATTGAAGGCACAAGTGAAAGCAAGTGATCAAAGAGAAATAGGAACAAGTGCAATAAAAGTAAAAGGGGGGGTTTTGAGATGATTTGATTAACAACTATTGAAAGCAATTAAAACAGCAAGTAATCTAGTTGAAGATATGGATCCACTTTGGTTGTTTGGGTTGATCATTGAAACATGGTTATCTTGATTGATTCAATAGGTTGGTTATGGGGGTGGAAGACGCTTCTCACCACAATGTCTTTCCTTAAGAACAAACTGATTAGGGAACGTCCTCTAACCAATTATTAATCAACAAATTGCCAAGGAATGTCCTTGGGCCAAAGGCATCAAAACAATTGCCAATTGCATGAAGAACAAGAAAGATCCAAACCCTAGCTACTCAAACGCATGAGATGTTGCTAGATCATACAATTTCTTGGGTTTTTACACCAAGTGTTCTATGGACAGAATATTTCCAGCAAGTACGGACTAACAAATATCCTAATCCAACAATCAATTAACTTTGCAATCAAGAATCAAGTGGCCAATTTGATCAAAACAACAAAGCAATCTTGGAATTAAGCATCAATTGCATGAATATTGAATAAAATCAAAGACAATGGTTTCTGTTCAGATCTCACAACCCTTTAAACAACCTTAGTTTCAACCAAACTTCAACTAGAAAGAAGGGTTTCAGCCACTCATGGCTGAACCAAACAGAAAATAAAAGAAAAGAAAGCAAAAGATGAAGAACTAAGGTGGAGAGAGAGGCTTGGAGCCTTGCCGATTTTTGGGAGGATGAAAAGCTGTCTTCTTGTCTTCTTGAAGCCTTTAAATAGATCTTGAGAGGCTGACTAGGGTTTCATGGAAGTCCAGGAGACTTTTAGAGGCTGTCCAAAGTGTCCTTGGTGTTGCATGTGCCTTGTTTGTGCATGTATGAAGGCAAAAACGAGTTGCATGTGATGGAAGGCAAGTGGGGGCACTTTGGTCTTTTCAATCGCTGCCCAAGGTCTTCAAGATGTTGCCTTAAGAGTTAAGAGGCTGCCCATGCACTAATGAGGAAGGTGGAGCCTTCTTTGGAAACTTGAATGAAGTGGGAAACATGTGATCTTTGGATTTGGCTTCCTTAATAAGCTTGATCTTGAAATCCAATATTTGAATGTGAATCTTGAAGATTTGGATCTCAAGATATTTCCCTTATTTGGCTCCTCAAATATGGCAACTTGGGATATGGCTTCTTGAACAAGGAAAGAATGCATTAGAGCGCATTTTCGGTTGCCTAAATTGAGTTTCGGAGGCTGGACTTTCAGTTCTGGTCTGAAGGTTCGGGGGCCGAAGGTTGGGTTTCGGCGGCCGAAGGAGGCTGACTTTCGTCTCTAGAGCTAATGTTCGACGGTCGAAGGTGCCGCCGAAGGTGGGGCAGTTTCGTCTCTGGACTGGGCTTTCGGCTGCCGAAGATGCTGCCGAAGGTGGCTTTTCCAGATTTTGCACTTTTGAGCGTTTTTAAGAGCATTTTCTCTTGAATGTCCCTTTTCACCTAATATCTGCAAAACATGATTAAAACCACAAAATTAGGTAGAAAAGATGTAAATAGACATCAAGAATATCATGATAATATGGGCTAATTTATGCTCTATCAAATACCCCCACACTTAAGCTTTTGCTTGTCCTCAAGTAAACAAACATAGTCAAATAAGCTTCCCTTGCTCTAGATCCTTATTTCCACTTAAGCTCATACTCAAGACACCTATTTTGAATCATTGCAGTGAAGAATATATGCATGAAGATTACTTACCTCCTTTCCTTGTTTCCCTTTGCTTACCATGGCTAGGATTTGTTTTCCTCAAGAGAGACATGCACATTATGTTAAGACTTTTTCTAGCTTTTGGATTGAATTGCCCTTACCTTGAAGTACTTTATTCAGGCTTTTGCACTTTAGATCTTGCTTGGAAAGGTCACCAACCTATTTTTGATTTGAAGGTTTATATTTTTCAGTTGGTCACCTATCCAAGTGGCTACTAGCCTTGTTCATAGTCTTTTGACCATTGGAACCATTTTCAATTTGTGCTTTTGAGGTCTTTGCCTTTGCTGAATTTTGTTTCTCTCAATGATTTGGGCAAATCAACACCAATTGCTAAATCAAGTCATGTTAAGTTCATTCACACAACTTTAATTTATTCTCAATCAATTGAGGGTCATCAATACATTTTTCACCATGGCAAACTCAAAGATTCAATTCAGAAGGTAATTCTCAAACATGAATACAACTCACTGCAATTGATTCAACATAAGTTTAAAGAGTGTTCACATTAATGGGGTCATGGAAAGAAAGACTTATTCAACATAGTTCATCAGCTTGAGTAGAGCAAAACAAAAAGAAGAAGAAGAAGGTTGTGGTTGTGTGTGTTTTATTGAAAGCATAAACAAATTAAAATTTAACTGTGGCTAATTAACTTAAGACTGAAAGGAAAAAGAAAAAAAAATTTTGCAATCTGAAAGCATGAGAAATCGCAGAAGAAGAGAAGGGGAGAAGAAGAAGAAAGAAGCTATATGCACCCCCACACTTAAATTATGCATTGTCCTCAATGTAAAAGAAGAGAGAAGAGGAAAAGAGAAGAAGAGAAGAAGAGAACAAAAGAAACTGAGTACTTCCCTGGGGTGTGGTGTGCATGACATGATCCTCTAGGCAGAAGGATGTTGTAGTGGAATTTCTTCCACCACTTGTACTGCGAACCCTTCAAAGTATGGTTTCAGATGATGTCCATTCACCTTGAAGATTTTCCCAGTTTCTATGCTTCGGATGTCTACAGCTCCATGTGGGTATGCATGTTCTACAATGAATGGTCCAATCCACCTAGACCGTAGCTTTTCTGGGAACAGTTTCAGACGAGAGTCAAAGAGTAAGACTTTATCACCAACCTCAAATTGTTTTCTTGAAAGATGATTGTCATGGGAGGCTTTGGTCTTTGTTTTGTAGTTCCACGAGTTCTCATATGCTTCTCGTCTTATTTCCTCAAGCTCTTGTAGTTGCAACTTGCGATGATGGCCAGCTTCCTTGAGGTCCATGTTGCAATTCTTTACAGCCCAATATGCCTTGTGCTCAAGCTCAACTGGAAGGTGACAAGCTTTCCTATAGACAAGTCTATAAGGGGACATACCTATGGAGGTCTTGTAGGCAGTTCTGTAGGCCCATAAGGCATCTTCTAATCTTGAGCTCCAATCCTTTCGGTTGGGAGAAACTGTCTTTTCAAGGATGGCTTTGATTTCTCTGTTGGACACTTCAGCTTGTCCATTTGTCTGAGGGTGGTAGGCTGTGGATGTTCTATGGATCACATTGTGTTTTCTGAGAAGGCTTTCCACTACCCTATTGCAAAAGTGGGTTCCTCTATCACTGATGATTGCTTTTGGTACTCCATATCTGGCAAAGATGTTGGTCTTCACAAAGTCTACCACTGCCTTGGCATCATCAGTCTTAGTTGCTCTAGCCTCCACCCACTTGGATACATAATCCACTGCAAGGATGATATAAGTGTATCCAAAGGATGGTGGGAATGGTCCCATGAAGTCTATGCCCCAAACATCAAATACCTCACAGACCATGATGGGGTTCTGTGGCATTTGATTTCTTTTGCTCAGATTTCCAGTCTGTTGACACCTAGCACATGTCCTGCAAAATAGAAAAGCATCTCGAAACATGGTGGGCCAAAATAGGCCACTTTCAAGTATCTTGTGAGCAGTTTTCCTTGGACCAAAGTGTCCTCCACAACTATATGAATGACAAAAAGTAAGTACCGAGGCTATTTCTTGATCAAGAATGCATCTCCTTATCATTTGGTCAGCACAATGTTTCCACAAATATGGTTCATCCCAAACATAGTATTTGGCATCCTTTTTTATTTTATCTTTAGCATGCTTAGGCATGTCAGAAGGTAAGTTACCTGTGGCTAAGTAGTTTACCATATCGGCGTACCATGGCTCATCAGACTGAGCAAGAAAGATTTGTTCAAGTAGGTCTTCCTTGGATTCTTCAGATTCAGGAAAGTGCTGCAAAGGAGGTTCGGAGGAGCTTGCTTGTGATGCAGTCTGTTGGTTGAGGTTCGGCGGCCGAAAAGGTGCTGGGTTCGGCGGCCGAAGTTCTTCAGTTTGCGGAATGAGCTTTTGCGATGGATTCAGCGTCCGCAAGTCAGTGAGGTTCGGCGGCCGAAAGATGTTCGGCGGCCGAAGAATGTCTTCTTTCCGCGCAATGTCTTGCTCAAGTGGTGCGACAGAGGGTGGTATCTGAATGGCAGTGGGGTTCGGCGGCCGAAAGTGGGCTAAGTTCGGCGGCTGAAGATCTTCTGTCTGCTTGATCTCAACTTGCTGAATGCTGCAGATTGTTTCTTTTAGTTTCAGGTTTTCAATCCTGCAAAGATCATCATCTAAAACAGAATCTTGATTTTCATTAAACACATCTTGGCTCAAACAATCAATAATATCAAGACCATAAACAGGGAACATATCATGAGGATATTTCATGGCATCATAAACATTGTACTTGATTACCTCCCTTTCAAATTCCATGGTAAGAGTACCATCATGCACATCAATTTTAGTTCTAGCAGTACTCAAGAAGGGACGTCCAAGAAGAATGTCAGAACTAGTATTGCAACTATCTTCCTTAGTATCAATCACATAAAAATCAGCAGGAAAGATAAGTTCATCTACTTGGACTAAGACATCTTCTAAAACACCTATGGGGTGTACCACAGATCTATCAGCCAATTGTATCACAACTCTTGTTTCTTTTGGTGCACATGCATTGAGAGATTTATAGATGGAGAGAGGCATGACATTGATAGATGCACCAAGATCACACATGGCTTTCTTGATACCAACGTTCCCAATTTTACAAGAGATAGCAAACATACCTTTGTCCTTGCATTTGGTAGGGAGTTCCCTTTTAATAACAGCAGTAACTACCTCACCTACACTTACTTTCCCTTTTTCAGCAAGCTTCCTTCTATTAGTGCAAAGTTCTTTCAGAAATTTAGCGTACCTGGGAATCTACTTAACAGCATCTAGCAGAGGTATATTGATTTGCACTTTTCTGAACGTGTTAAGAATCTCCTTTTCTTCTTTTTCTTTTTGTGTTCTTTCAAATCTCTTGGGAAAAGGAGGTGGAATGTGGAAACTTACTTTCGGATCAGCTCTTGGCGCAGGGGGGACTTCAGTTTGCGCAGGAGTGGCTTCCGGGATGGGTTTTCGCGCAATGTGCTCTTCTGCAGTTGGTTCTTGCGCATAGATTTCCCTTTCAGATTGTGTAGGTGTTCTTTCATCAATCTTAGCCTCTTGAAGCTCTTTTCCACTTCTCAAAGTAATCGCACTGACATTTTGTCTAGGATTAGTTTCAGTTTGAGAAGGGAGCTTACCTTGAGATTCAGATCTGCCGATGGATGCGGCCAGTTGGCCTATCTCTTGTCGCACGCCTTGCATGGTATTGACCATTGTTTCCATCATTGTTTGCATGATCTTCTCAAGGTTCTGATTTGGATTTGAAGGTGCTGGTTGAGCTTGATTTCTTTGGAGAATTTGGTAATTCTGACTATTGTTGGCCCTTCCATAGCTGAAATTGGGATGGTCTCTCCAACCTGGATTGTATGTATTGGAATATGGATCATGCCTAGGTTGGTTGTGGTACCCTCCAATAGCGTTGACTTGGTGGTGATCTTCTTGGAGTGTGGGACATTGATCAGTTGGGTGTCCTACATGAGCACAGATCTCACATGGCCTAGGTGGTGGAATTGCTTGCATTTGTTGGACCTGGCTAAGGGCGATCTTTTCCACAAGAGAAGTTAGTTTTGAGATTTGAGATTCAACAGAGGATGTTCTTACCTCATAGGTTCCTCTTTGCGTTTGCTCTTCCTCTTCATATTGCTTGGATGAAGCTGCAAGATTGGATATTAGTTCCTTCATCTCCCTAGGTGTCTTGTCTAGGATAGATCCTCCACAGGCTATATTTATGAGTTTCCTTTCTGATGGAATCAATCCTCCATAGAAGAACTGAATGAGGGCTTTGTCCGACATATCATATTGTGGACAACCTGTACATAGTCTTTCAAACCTTTCCCAATAATCATATAAGTCTTCAGTTGGTTTTTGTCTTATGCTAGTGATTTCTCTTATTATGCTAATAGATTTAGATGGTGGGAAGTATTTGTCCAAAAAGGCTTGGACCATATCATCCCAAGAAGTTATAGATCCAGGTGGCAAATAAAATAACCAATCTTTAGCATGGTCATCTAATGAAAAAGGGAAGGCTCTTAGTTTAACATGATCTTCCGAGATCCCTTGAGGTCTCATGGATGAGCAAATAATTTTAAATTCTTTTAAGTGCTTATGTGGATTTTCATTTTGCAAACCTCTAAATTTAGGGAGCTGATGAATCAAACCTGATTTCAGTTCAAAGGGAACTGTAAGAGGCGGATAGGTGATGCAAAGTGGAGCATAATCACCTATAGGAGTTGCTAACTCCCTCATGGTTCTTTCCCTTTGTGCTTGTGGCCTATTTGCTAGAATTTCTTGAATTATCTGGCCTTGGACAGCATGTCCATCATGGGCAGCAGCTGGTGCTTGAGGTTCTGCCATTGGTGCAAGATGGGGTTGCTGGAGTTCAAGACTTTCGGCGACCGAATGTTGCTGACTTTCGGCGGCCGAAGGTTGGGCAGAAGGTTCTGCGGCTTGCTTTCCAAGTCTTCTGAGAGTGCGTTCAATTTCTGGATCAAAGGGCAGAGTGTCCCTATGTTCAGACCTGGTCATGAAAACAAAATAAACAAACAAGTGAAATCAATTCCCCAGCAACGGCGCCAATTTTTGACAGGAGCGGTTGTCGAAGCCGGTCAAAAATAACCTTCTTGGTTACCTACAATTTACAACTGTAGACAGTAGTGAAGGATCGTATCCACAGAGAATTGATTACCTATTTATTTATCTCAATCAAGACCAATAGAACTAATTGAAGGCACAAGTGAAAGCAAGTGATCAAAGAGAAATAGGAAGGGGATTTTGAGATGATTTGATTAACAACTATTGAAAGCAATTAAAACAGCAAGTAATCTAAAATAAAAGAGAAATCAATATGAGAAAAGTCTAGTTGAAGATATGGATCCACTTTTGTTGTTTGGGTTGATCATTGAAACATGGTTATCTTGATTGATTCAATAGGTTGGTTATGGGGGTGGAAGACGCTTCTCACCACCATGTCTTTCCTTAAGAACAAACTGATTAGGGAATGTCCTCTAACCAATTACTAATCAACAAATTGCCAAGGAACGTCCTTGGGCCAAAGGCATCAAAACAATTGCCAATTGCATGAAGAACAAGAAAGATCCAAACCCTAGCTACTCAAATGCATGAGATGTTGCTAGATCATACAATTTCTTGGGTTTTTACACCAAGTGTTCTATGGACAGAATATTTCTAGCAATTACGGACTAACAAATATCCTAATCCAACAATCAATTAACTTTGCAATCAAGAATCAAGTGGCCAATTTGATCAAAACAACAAAGCAATCTTGGAATTAAGCATCAATTGCATGAATATTGAATAAAATCAAAGACAATGGTTTCTGTTCAGATCTCACAACCCTTTAAACAACCTTAGTTTTAACCAAACTTCAACTAGAAAGAAGGGTTTCAGCCACTCATGGCTGAACCAAACAGAAAATAAAAGAAAAGAAAGCAAACGATGAAGAACTAAGGTGGAGAGAGAGGCTTGGAGCCTTGCCGATTTTTGGGAGGATGAAAAGCTGTCTTCTTGTCTTCTTGAAGCCTTTAAATAGATCTTGAGAGGCTGCCTAGGGTTTCATGGAAGTCCAGGAGACTTTTATAGGCTGTCCAAAGTGTCCTTGGTGTTGCATGTGCCTTGTTTGTGCATGTATGAAGGCAAAAACGAGTTGCATGTGATGGAAGGCAAGTGGGGGCACTTTAGTCTTTTCAATCGCTGCCCAAGGTCTTCAAGATGTTGCCTTAAGAGTTAAGAGGCTGCCCATGCACTAATGAGGAAGGTGGAGCCTTCTTTGGAAACTTGAATGAAGTGGGAAACATGTGATCTTTGGATTTGGCTTCCTTAATAAGCTTGATCTTGAAATCCAATATTTGAATGTGAATCTTGAAGATTTGGATCTCAAGATATTTCCCTTATTTGGCTCCTCAAATATGGCAACTTGGGATATGGCTTCTTGAACAAGGAAAGAATGCATTAGAGCGCATTTTCGGCTGCCTAAATTGAGTTTCGGAGGCTGGACTTTCGGTTCTGGTCTGAAAGTTCGGGGGCCGAAGGTTGGGCTTTGGCGGCCGAAGGAGGCCGACTTTCGTCTCTGGAGCTAATGTTCGGCGGCCGAAGGTGCCGCCGAAGGTGGGGCAATTTCGTCTCTGGACTGGGCTTTCGGCCGCCGAAGATGCTGCCGAAGGTGGCTTTTCCAGATTTTGCACTTTTGAGCGTTTTTAAGAGCATTTTCTCTTGAATGTTCCTTTTCACCTAATATCTGCAAAACATGATTAAAACCACAAAATTAGGTAGAAAAGATGTAAATAGACATCAAGAATATCATGATAATATGGGCTAATTTATGCTCTATCACTTATGTTGAATCAATTGCAGTGAGTTGTATTCATGTTTGAGAATTACCTTTTAAAATTGAATCTTTGAGTTTGCCATGGTGAAAAATGTATTGATGACCCTCAATTGATTGAGAATAAATCAAAGTTGTGTGAATGAACTTAATATGACTTGATTTAGCAATTGGTGTTGATTTGCCCAAATCATTGAGAGAAAGAAAATTCAGCAAAGGCAAAGCCCTCAAAAGCACAAAACAAGAAAATATTCCAATGGTCAAAAAGACTATGAAAAGAGCTAGTAGCCACTTGGAAAGGTGATCAACTGAGTAACTGGGGGTGGGTATCACAAATATGTACCTTCACGTCAAAAGGTTGGTGACCTTTTCAAGCAAAATCAAAGTGCAAAAAGCCTGAATAAAGTACTTTAAGGTAAGGGCAAGTCAATCCAAAAGCTAGAAAAAGTCTTAACATAATGTGCATGTCTCTCTTGAGGAAAACAAATCCTAGCCATGGTAAGCAAAGGGAAACAAGGAAAGGAGGTAAGTAATCTTCATGCATATATTCTTCACTGCAGTGATTCAAAATAGGTGTCTTGAGTATGAGCTTAAGTGGAAATAAGGATCTAGAGCAAAGGGAAGCTTATTTGACTATGTTTATTTGCTTGAGGACAAGCAAAAGCTTAAGTGTGGGGGTATTTGATAGAGCATATTTTAGCCCATATTTTCATGATCTTATTGATGTTTATTTGCACCTATTCTGCCTAATTTTGTGGTTTTAATCATGTTTTGCAAGTATTAGGTGTGAAGAAACAATTTGGAGAAAATGCTCTTAAAAATGCCAAAAGAAGCCAAAACTAGAGAAGCAACCTTCGGAGGCAACTTTCGGAAGCTAAAAATCAGTCACCTTCGGCGGCAACCTTCGGCGGCCGAAAGAGGAGTCCAGAGCCGAAAGTCCAGCCTCCGAAACTCACTTTAGGCAGCCAAAAATGCACTCCAATGCACACTTTCCTTATTCAAGAAGCCATATCCCAAGTTGCTATATTTGAGGAGCCAAACAAGGGAAGTATTTTGAGATCCAAATCTTCAAGATTCACATTCAAATATTGGATTTCAAGATCAAGCTTATTAAAGAAGCCAAATCCAAAGATCACATGTTTCCCACTTAGTATCATGCACATTCAAAATTCAAAAGGAGGCTCCACCTTCCTCATTAGTGCATGGGCAATCTCTTGGACTTAATGTACAACATCTTGAGGATCTTGGACAGCTATGAAAAGACCAAAGTGCCTCCACTTGCCTTCTATCACATGTGACTCGTTTTTGCCTTCACTCATGCACAAACAAGGCACATGCAACACCAAGGACACTTTGGACAGCCTCTAAAAGTCTCCTGGACTCCCATGAAACCCTAGGCAGCCTCTCAAGACATATTTAAAGGCTTCAAGAAGACAAAAAGACAGATTTGGTTCCAGCACTTCTCCAAGAATCGGCAGCCTCTCCAAGGCTCTCTCTCCACCTTAGTTCTTCATCTTTTTGCTTTCTTTTCTTTTAATTTCTGTTTTGGTTCAGCCATGAGTGGCTGAAACCCTTCATTCTAGTTGAAGTTTGGTTGAAACTAAGGTTGTTTAAAGGGTTGTGAGATCTGAACAAAAACTATTGTCTTTGATTTTATTCAATATTCATGCAATTGTGCTTTGATTCCAAGATTGCTTTGTTGTTTTGATCAAATTGGCCACTTGATTCTTGATTGCAAAGTTAATTGATTGTTGGATTAGGATATTTGTTAGTCTGTAATTGCTGGAAATATTCTGTCCATAGAACACTTGGTGTAAAAACCCAAGAAATTGTATGATCTAGCAACATCTCATGCGTTTGAGTAGATAGGGTTTGGATCTTTCTTGTTCTTTATGCAATTGGCAATTGTTTTGATGCCTAAGGCCCAAGGACGTTCCTTGGCAATTTGTTGATTAGTAATTGATTAGAGGACGTTCCCTAATCAGTTTGTTCATAAGGAAAGACATGGTGGTGAGAAGCGTCTTCCACCCCCATAACCAACCTATTGAATCAATCAAGATAACCATGTTTCAATGATCAACCCAAACAACCAAAGTGGATCCATATCTTCAACTAGACTTTTCTCATATTGATTTCCCTCTTTTATTTTAATTACTTGCTGTTTTAATTGCTTTCAATAGTTGTTAATCAAATCATCTCAAAACCCCCCTTTTTACTTTCCTTGCACTTGTTTCTATCTCTCTTTGATTACTTGCTTTCCCTTGTGCTTTCAATTAGTTCTATTGGTCTTGATTGAGATAAATAAATAGGTAATCAATTCTCTGTGGATACGATCCTTCACCACTATCTGCAGTTGTAAATTGTAGGTAACCAAGAAGGTTATTTTTGACCGGCCTCGACAACCGCTCCTGTCAGTAGACCCCAAGAAAGTGGAAGCTGTAGCTAATTGGCCTAGACCCACCACAGTAACAGAGATCAAGAGCTTCTTGGGTCTAGCAGGTTACTATAGGAGGTTCATTCAGGACTTCTCTAAGATTGCAGCTCCCATGACCAGATTAACTAAGAAGAACCAGAGGTTTGTGTGGACCGACCAGTGCGAAGAAAGTTTTGAGGAGCTCAAGAAGAGGTTGACTTCAGCACCAGTGTTAGCTCTGCCATCTAGTAATGAAGACTTCTCAGTGTATTGTGATGCGTCCCGTGTGGGACTGGGTTGTGTGCTAATGCAGAATGAAAGGGTGATTGCTTATGCTTCAAGGCAGCTGAAGAAGCACGAGTTGAATTACCCTACACATGACCTAGAGATGGCAGTGGTAATCTTTGCACTCAAGATGTGGAGGCATTACCTTTATGGGATAAAATGTGAGATCTTCACAGATCATAAAAGCCTACAGTACATCCTGAGTCAGAGAGAGCTGAATTTGAGGCAGAGAAGATGGGTAGAACTGCTCAGTGACTATGATTGCAAGATCCAGTACTATCCGGGTAAGGCGAATGTTGTGGCAGACGCCTTAAGCCGGAAATCACTTGGCAGTTTGTCCCATATTTCAACAGAGAGGAGGCCAGTAGTGAGGGAGTTCTTCGAGCTCATCAATGAAGGTCTACAGTTGGAGTTGTCTGGTACAAGTGTTTTGATAGCCCAGATGAGAGTGGCACCCGTGTTTCTGGAGCAGGTGGCTCAGAAACGGCACGAGGACCCAGAGTTAGTGAAGATTGCCAGGACTGTTCAGTTAGGCAAGAACGAAGAGTTCAGATTTGACAGTAAGGGGATCCTCTGCTATGGGAATAGATTATGTGTACCAGATGACGTGGGACTGAAGGGAGACATTATGAGGGAAGCTCATAATGCCAGATACAGTGTTCACCCTGGAGCCACCAAAATGTATCAAGATCTGAAGAGAGTGTATTGGTAGCCAGCTATGAAGAGGGAAGTGGCACAGTTTGTGTCAGCCTGCGAAATATGTCAGAGGGTGAAGCTGGAACATCAGAAGCTGGCTGGAATGCTTAACCCACTACCTATTCCAGAGTGGAAATGGGAGAATATAGCTATGGACTTCGTGGTGGGGTTACCGGCAGCGTCCAACAGATTGGACTCCATATGGGTGATTGTGGACAGACTCACCAAATCTGCTCACTTCATCCCTGTCAGGAGTGGCTATTCTGTGGACAAGTTGGCGCAGGTGTATGTAGATGAGATTGTCAAGCTGCATGGGGTTCCTGTCTCAATAGTGTCTGATAGAGGGCCCCAGTTCACCTCCAGGTTTTGGCGGAGTCTGCAGAACGCTATGGGTACCAGGTTGGATTTTAGTACTGCTTTCCATCCACAAATGGACGGACAGTCAGAGAGGACCATCCAGACAATAGAGGATATGCTCAGAATGTGTGTGCTGGATTTTGGCGGTTCTTGGAGGCAGCATCTACCCTTGGTGGAGTTTGCCTACAATAACAGCCATCATGCTAGCATCGGGATGGCTCCATATGAAGCTTTATATGGAAGGAAGTGCAAATCACCTGTTTGCTGGAAAGAAGTTGGGGAAAAGGCCTTGGCAGGGCCTGAGCTTGTAGAGATCACCAGCAGGGTGGTGCCCATAATCAGAGAAAGGATCAAGACTGCTGCAAGCAGACAAAAGAGTTATGCAGATGTCCGCAGATGGCAAGTAGAGTTTCAGGAGGGGGATTTGGTGTTGCTCAAAGTGTCTCCAATGAAAGGGGTGATTCGATTTGCGAAGAAAGGTAAGCTAGCTCCACGGTACATTGGACCCTTTGAAGTCTTGCAAAAGATTGGGAATGTATCGTACAAGCTGGACTTGCCTGCTTCAATTGAGAGAATCCATCCGGTTTTCCATGTTTCTATGTTGAGAAAGTTCGTGTCGGATCCGGGCAAGGTTTTTAGTGAGCCTGATGTGGAGATCCAAGAGGATCTCACCTATGTTGAGCAACCGGTACGGATCCTAGACACCCAGATCAGAAAGCTAAGGAACAAGGAAATCTCGATGGTGAAAGTCCTTTGGAATCACCACAACATCAAAGAGTGTACTTGGGAGACACGGGAGTCTATGCTCCGGCAATATCCTCATCTCTTCTAAGGTGAGTTTTATGTGCTTTGTATGAATGTTTATGTGTTATGCTATGAATGAGTTGTTTGGTGAACATTCGGGGATGAATGTTCTTAAGGGGGGAAGAATGTAATACCCGGCTAGACTCCGGTATCGGAATTTCTACCATCCGGTGGAATCTCGGATGTCAGAAACCTCTAGAAGGGTAAAATCATGTTTTCATAAATGTTTTAATGTATTTTACGGTTTTAAGCAAAAAGGAAATTGAGTTCTAAATGAAAAAGACCAAGGAGACATTTTCAGGTTCGGCCGCTGAACCTCAAGTTCGGCCGCCGAACATTGGAAGGTTTAGGGGGCAAGTTAGGCTTCCGAAAGTCTCAAAGGTTCGGCTGCCGAACCTCATGTTCGGCCGCCGAACTTGCATGAGATGTGGGGGCACGTTCGGCTGCCGAAAGGTGGTCTGCCAGCCCTATATCAGAGCTCCATGGCCGAAACGGGCGAGTTTCCCCCCCATTTTCAGCCACAGTGAGTTCATGCTCTCCTATGGTTCGTTTTTGACGTTTTTTCCTCCGATCTTTCATGTTTTAACAAGCTTTATGTTGATTTGAAGAGATTTGAGCAAAAAGAGCAAGTTTTGAAAACTTGGAGACCAAAGAGCGGATCTCTCCCATCTCCGAGTCGAATCGTCTCTCCTCTCGTTCTACAAGAGGTAAGAGTAGATCCATAGTTCCTTACATGTTTTAAGTAAGTTTTATGAGGTTTAATGGGGTAGAAATGCATGTGTAGGTTTATGTGAAGTTTATGGGTTTACTATGCGTTTATGAACAATGTATATTAGTTATGCATGTTTGATGTGTTGTAGATGGGGTTTAGGATAGTTTTAAGCCCCTAGGAGCTTGTATGCTTGAGTATGTATGTTGTCGAATAGGAAAATGCATGATTGAATGAGTTGGGAGGCGTTTATGCATGTTGAGCTGAGTTTCTGCCCTTTTGGGAGAAACCAGGTTCGGCAGCCGAAGGTTCTTTCGGCCGCCGAACCTGCCTGTGGTAGCATGAGTCGGCTGCCGAACCCTGCCCCCGAAAGATGACTTTCGGCTCTGGAAGGGACTTTCGGCCGCCGAAGGTGCTGCCGAACATGCATGAGTTTCATCTCTGGAGGAAACCTTCGGCCGCCGAAAGTGCCGCCGAAGGTGCATGACTTTCGGCTCTAGAGGGCCTTTCGGCCGCCGAACCTGCCGCCGAAAGTGCCCTGTTCAGCCCTCCTTTGCATGTTTTCTATGATTGTTTTAAGGTGTTTTGGGGGATTTTTGGGGAGTATTTCAGAGTCATGTTTATGTATGTTAGGTCCCCCATTTGAGTCCACCTGTGTAGGTTCGGACCCGAGGAACCGGGGACCTCAGCAGTGAGATAGCTGCTTCAGAGTCAGTAGAGCTTCAGCCAGAGGTGAGTGGAATAACTCCTTATGCTTTAAAATAAATAAATCAGTTTTAGCATGATTCACGCATCATGAATGCCATGAGATATAATAGGATGTTTGCATTAGAATTCACGAATATGTTGCATGGAATATTATGTTGATGGTGTGGATGAATGTTGAATGATCCTCTAGTCCTCGTATGGTATGACATGATGTGATATGGTATGGTATGGAAGTCCAGGTCGAGGCCCATTCTACGCCCCTGGCACTATAGTAAGAGAAAGACCAGGTCGAGGCCCATTCTACGCCCCTGGCATTATTGGAATGTTATGTTATGTATGTTATGATAAGAGAAAGACCAGGTCGAGGCCCATTCTACGCCCCTGGCACTATTGGAATGTGTGGAGGACTATTGGTGACAAATTCATCCTTGATGTGATTAGCTGTGATGTGATGCATTCCATGTTACCATGTGTTTTAATTATAATGTTCCATTATTCTGCTCACTGGGCTCTAGTAGCTCACCCCTCTCCCTTAACTCCCAGGTTTGCAGGTACAGGGTAGACCAGGAGGTCAGCAAGAGTAATGAAGTCATGGTCATGTAATAGTTAGTGTGGACATGATAAATGTTAATATGTTATGTTTAGTACAGTCATGTAAAAGTGTAGTATTGAATGTAATGTAATGATGTTTATGAAAGTTTAGAGTTGTGCTTGACCATAGTATGTTGTAAATCCCTTTTTAGTACATGATCTTAGATGTGTAATGATGCTTATATGAACCAAACTCAATACATGTTATGTCACCCCATTGGAGTATTGATAAGACTCCAAGGAAGGGTTAATGTTTATGATTATGTTTATGTATAGTGCATGCACAGGTTGAGTTTGGCGAACGAATGAATGAATGAATGAAAAGAAAAGTTCAAATTTTTATGTATATTGTTGATCATGTATGGGATTGAACAGGTTCACAGGATGAATGTTTGGCTTGCTATGGGTCCCGGCGGCCTTAAGCCGATCTGGATCCTAGCGCCGGTAGCAGTCCGATTTTCGGGTCGTTACAGCAAGGCATATCTGAAGAGCATGTTAAATTAAGAGCTTTTCCTTTTTCACTTAATGATTATGCTAAGGATTGGTTGTTTTACTTACCACCCGGTTCCATAACTTCTTGGGATGGTATGGTTAGTGCCTTCTTGAATAAATATTTCCCAGCTTCTAAAGCTATAGGCATAAGAAGAGAGATCAGTAGCATTAAACAGAAACCAACTGAGGATTTGTATGACTATTGGGAAAGGTTTAAAAAATTGTGTACAGGTTGTCCTCAACATGACATTTCAGATAAATAACTCATAGAGTTTTTCTATGGAGGTCTGCTACCTTCCGAAAGGAAGTTCATTGATGTAGCTGATCAAGCATAATTTAGCCACATTTTTATCATAATTATTATTGCTTATTTACACATTTTTCAGTTTAATTTATAGTTTTTATCTTGTTTTTACAGAAAAAGAAGAAATTGAAAAATGGAAGAAAAAGTGCAGAAAATTCACAAAAGGATGATTTGCCCAGTGATTTGCCCAAGATCACCAGATATCTGCTCCAATCACTGCCCAGATCAAGCTAAAACAGAAACCCGGAGGCAACAGGCAGCAGTGATTTGCCAAGTGATTTGCCCCAGACACTCGAAGATCACTGGCCAAATCACTCGCAGAGACATAAAGGACTGACTCACAGAGGCAGTGATTTGCCCAGTGATTTGCCCACTGCTCGCTCAAATCACCGGGCAAATCACTTTGACAGCAGAAACTTACAGCAGAGCGGGAAAATGGACAGAAAACAGAAATCCGAATTTTTAGAAGTCCAAATCCAATCCAATCACCTCCAACACAAAACCAAGAGCCACGAAAGAGTCTCTCATCCAAGGAAATCCAATTGCAATCAAAATCTACATCAATAGAGGAGTCAAACACCAAATCAAAGAGGGATTCCAAAACCCTAGATGGAGAGAATTCTTCAAGCTATAAAAGGAGAACCTCCAAAACCAGCAAGGCATCTTCTAATCAGCATTGGAGCTTCCTCTTCCCCTCGCCAGAAATTCTGCAGCTCTTCCCTTTTCTTTTCTTTTTCATCTTTTGTGTATTTAGTCCACCATGAGTGGCTAATTTCCTTATTTTCTAGTTGAAGTTGATGAATTTCAGATTTTGTGATGAATTGGGAGATTTAATACTCCATTGTTGAACTCTTGTCTATTTCAATATTTATGCAATCTGATCTTTTCCATAATTATTACTTTGCTTTTAGAATCAATAAGGGCCCATTGCTTTTAAATTGCTTAAGTGATAAATTGTTTGAATGATTTAGGTCCGTAATTGCTTAAATTGTTTAAACTCACATTTAATCAAGTTGCATGATCTAAACTTGACCACGCGGTTGGCAAGGTTATAATTAGGTTTCTCTAAGTCTTAATGCAGTTAACAGTTGTTCGATGCTATAATGCCCCAAGGACGTTCCTTGGCAACTTGTTAACTAGTGTTTGATTAGCGAACGTTTCCTAATCAAACTAGAACTAAGGAGGAATTTGGATTGTGAGAAGCGTCTTCCACATCCAAAACTAATTTATTGGAATAAATAGGAGTGTTAAAGAATCAATGATCAATTCTAAACAATCTGAAATAAGATCCATACTTCAACTAGAAGCTTTTCTCTTATTGATTTACTCATCTTTAAACTATTGCTTTCTTTTACTATTTAGTTTTAATTCATCAACTCAAACCCCCCTCTTTTATTTACTTGTTATTTACTTTACCTAGTCATTATTAGGAAAATCTTTGGTATCAATTCCCTGTGGTTCGACCCTATTGCCACTATCTACAAATTTATTTGTTGGTTGATAATAGGTTTATTTTTGACGGCTTCGACAACCGCCTATCAAAAATTGGCGCCGTTGCCGGGGAATTGATAAAAACTAACGTATTTTCCCTTTATGACCAGGTCTGGCCGTAAAGACACTCTTCTTTACGACCCTGAGATTGAAAAAACTGCCAAGCACTTAAGGAAGCAAGCAAATTTGAGGAACCAAGCCTCAAAAGCGTCTTCATCAGCAACACCATCTCACAGACCAGCTACTGCCCCTGCTGAAGAAATTTCTGCACCAGCAGAAACTTCCATCACCGCACCAGCTACCATTGAATTTGCACCAGAAACTGAACTTCTGGTTATGGCAGAAAATCCAGCAATGGCGGCACCACCTGCTGCACATGTAGAAGCTGAAAATCAAGCAAGAAACGTGCCCATCCAAGCACCTCAGCCACGGGAGAGAACTCTTGGAGAGTTAGCTGAACCAGCAGGAGATCTAGCACCCTTATGCATTGCATATCCCCCATTGACAGCACCTTTTGAGCTAAAAACAGGTCTGATCCATCTCCTTCCCAAATTCAGAGGCCTTGAAAATGAAGATCCTCACAAGCATTTGAAGGCATTCCACGTTGTGTGCTCAACCTTGAGACCCCAAGGCATTCCAGAAGACGATATCAAGCTTAGAGCCTTCCCTTTTTCCCTTGAAGACTATGCCAAAGAATGGCTATTCTACTTGCCACCCGGATCCATCACATCATGGGCTGATATGGTGAGAGCATTCTTGAAAAAATTCTTCCCTACCTCAAAAGCCATTGGCATCCGTCGAGAGATAAGTGGCATAAGGCAAAAGCACTCTGAAGGCTTGTATGAGTATTGGGAAAGGTTCAAAAAGTTATGCACAAGCTGCCCTCAACATGATATTTCTGACCAATCTCTCATTGAGTACTTCTATGGAGGTCTACTACCCTCAGAAAGAAAGTTTATTGATGCAGCCTGTGGAGGATCAACTGAGAGAAAATCACCTCGAGAGATGAGGGACTTAATTTCCACCATGGCCGCAGCTTCTCAGCAATTTGGAGATCAAGAGCTGCCAACAAGGAATGTAAATGAGGTGAGTAATTCCACTTTATCATCCCAACTTTCTGAACTCACCAATGCTGTCCGTAGCCTTGTTGTGAGTCAAGCCCAACAAGTCCAGCAGATTCAGCAGCCCAAGACATGTGGAATTTGTGCCAACAACCACCCAACTGATCTATGTCCTTCCCTTCAAGAGGAAGACCAGCAAGTCAATGCTATGGGAGGCTTCAATGGGCAAAGAAGGTATGATCCCTATGCAAATACTTACAATCCAGGTTGGAGGGACCATCCAAATTTCAGTTATGCAAGGGGACAGCAATATCCAAGCTACCAGCAAAGAAACCAAGCTCAAGCTGCACCTCAGAATTCCAATGCATCTCTTGAAGAGATTGTGAAAAATTTGGCAAATACTGTGCAGAATCTTGAGAAACAAATGGGACAAATGGCTTCATCCTTGAACAAAATTGAATCACAAGGAAAGCTACCTTCCCAAACTGAGATAAATCCAAGACAAAATGCTAGTGCCATCACATTGAGGAGTGGAAAGGAGTTGCAAGACAGTAGGGCTGAAAAATTGCAAAAACAGACCATGGAAGAAATTCTGCCAGAAAGTGATCAGGGCAGTGATTTGCCCAGTTCCCTGATAGGAACTGACCCGATCGCTAGGCAAACTGAGCTGCCCAGCAGTGATTTGCCCAATTCTCCAGGGAAGGCAAAAAGTGATCTGCCCAAATCAACAGACCAGGCAGAATCAAGTCAAAGGCAGAAACAGCAACCTATGGAGAAATTCAAGGTACCACCTCCCTTCCCAAAGAGATTTGCAAAATCCCAAAAGGAGAAAGAGGAAAAAGAGATATTGGAGACACTCCGCAAGGTGGAAATCAACATTCCCCTACTTGATGCTGTAAAGCAAATTCCAAGGTATGCCAAGTTTCTCAAAGAGCTATGCACTAACCGAAGGAAACTTGCTGAACGTGAAAAGGTAAGTGTGGGGGAGTGTGTTTCAGCTGTAATCCAAAGGAAACTTCCAACCAAATGCAAGGATAGAGGGATGTTCGCGGTTTCATGCAATATAGGCAATGTGGGAATAAAGAAGGCCATGTGTGACCTTGGAGCTTCAATCAATGTCATGCCTTTGTCTATTTTTAACTTGTTGAATGCAGGTACACTCAAGGGCACCAGCATTGTGATCCAATTAGCTGACCGATCCATTGTCTATCCCAAAGGAGTGCTAGAAGATGTGTTGGTGCAAGTGGACCAATTAGTCTTTCCAGCAGATTTTTATGTTATTGACATGGAGGAAGACAAGAGCAATACCACCTCTGATATCTTACTTGGAAGACCATTCTTGAGCACAGCAAGAACAAAAATTGATGTGCATGATGGCACATTGACTATGGAGTTTGAAGGGGAAGTTATCAAATTTAATGTTTATGATGCTATGAAATTCCCCAATGATGTTTCTCCTGTTTATGGCCTTGATATTATTGATAATTTAAGTCAAGAAGTTTTTGATTTTGATCAGGAAAACTTACTTTATGAAGGTCTTTGCAGGAGAGAAGAAGTGGACAGCAACATCTTTGAAGCAGACAAAACAGCAGACTGCTGTAACTTGCTGGGTATGGGTGATTTGCCCAGTGATTTGCCCAGTACATCAGAAAATCTGCTCAAATCACAGCTCAAATCAGACAGTATGCAGACAGTAAACCAGCAGACAGAAAATGCACCAGATCTGAAACCCTTGCCTAGCCACCTCAAATATGCCTACTTGGGAGCTGGAAATACACTTCCAGTAATTATTTCCAACCAGCTCAGCCAAGAAGAAGAGAAAAAGCTCCTGGATGTCTTGAGGAAACACAAAAAAGCAATTGGGTGGACATTGGAGGACATAAAGGGTATCTCACCCTCAATGTGCATGCATCGGATACTTATGGAGGATGAGTGCAAACCTGTTCGTGAGGCACAAAGAAGGCTGAATCCACCTATGATGGAGGTTGTAAAGAAGGAGATTGTGAAGCTCCTAGACATTGGGGTAATCTACCCCATTTCTGACAGTAAATGGGTGAGTCCCATCCATGTGGTACCAAAGAAGACCGGGATTACCATTGTCCCTAATTCTGAAGGAGAGCTAGTACCCACTCGTGTACAAAATGGGTGGAGAGTTTGCATGGACTACAGGAAGCTCAACACAGCCACAAGGAAGGACCACTTTCCCTTGCCATTTATGGATCAAATGCTTGAAAGACTTGCTGGAAAAAGTCATTACTGCCTCCTAGATGGATATTCGGGGTTTTATCAAATCCCCGTTGTACCTGAAGACCAAGAGAAGACCACTTTCACATGCCCATTTGGCACATTCGCATTTAGGAGGATGCCCTTCGGTCTTTGCAATGCACCAGCCACCTTCCAAAGGTGCATGATGAGCATTTTTTCTGACTATGTGGAGAAGATCATTGAAGTTTTCATGGATGACTTTACGGTATATGGCAACTCATTCCATGAATGCCTAACCAACTTGGAGAAGATACTTCAAAGGTGTTTGGAGACAAACTTGGTTCTCAACTATGAGAAGTGCCACTTCATGGTCAGCCATGCCTTAATCTTAGGCCATATTGTTTCAGCAAAAGGGATTGAGGTGGACAAAGCCAAAGTTGACACCATCAAAAATCTGCCCTACCCAACCAGCATTAGGGAGATTCGATCATTCCTTGGACATGCTGGTTTTTACAGGAGGTTTATCAAGGATTTTTCTAAAATAACTCAGCCTCTTTGCAGATTGTTACAGCAGGATGTACCCTTCAACTTTGATGACAGCTGCAAATCAGCCTTTGATTTGATCAAATCACTTCTAATTTCTGCCCCAGTCATCCAGCCACCTGATTGGACCCTTCCATTTGAGATCATGTGTGATGCCAGCAACTTTGCTGTAGGTGCGGTATTGGGACAGCGTGTAGGTAACTCTCCTCATGTCATTCACTATGCCTCACGCACCCTAGATGCTGCACAATGCAATTATTCCACCACAGAGAAAGAGTTGCTGGCTGTTGTGTTTGCATTGGAGAAGTTTAGACCCTATCTACTTGGTACAAAGGTGATTATATACTCAGATCATGCTGCACTAAGGTATTTAATCAAGAAAAAGGAATCCAAACCTAGGCTGGTGAGATGGATATTGCTGTTACAAGAGTTTGACTTGGAGATCCGTGACAAGAAAGGCAAGGAGAACCTTGTGGCGGATCACCTCAGTAGAATTCTGACCGAGATGGAGACATGCCCCATCAATGAGACCTTCCCTGATGAGCACCTCTTTGCTGTCCAAGAAGAGGAACCATGGTATGCTGATATTGTTAATTTCCTTGCCATAGGTGATTTGCCTACTGATTTGCCCAAACACATAAGAGACAAGATCAAGAAAGAGGCAAAGTATTATGTGTGGGATGAGCCTTACCTATGGAAGCATTGTGCAGACCAAGTCATAAGGAGATGCATCCCAAATCATGAAATCACTTCTGTTCTAACTTTCTGCCACTCTTACAGCTGTGGAGGTCACTTTGGGCCACGCAAGACAGCCTTGAAAGTCCTTGAAAGTGGATTATTTTGGCCTAACATATTTAGAGATGCTTATTTATTTTGTAGGTCATGTGCAAGGTGCCAACAAACAGGAAACCTTGGCAAAAGAAGTGAAATGCCACAAGCACCCATTATGGTGTGTGAAATCTTTGACATATGGGGCATTGACTTCATGGGACCATTCCCACCTTCCTTTGGCAACACCTACATACTACTTGCTGTGGATTATGTGTCCAAGTGGATTGAGGCAAAAGCAACAAGAGCTGATGATGCAAAAACAGTGGGTGATTTTGTAAAATCCCACATTTTCTCAAGATTTGGACTGCCCAAAGCCATAATCAGTGACCGAGGCACCCATTTTTGCAACAAGGTAGTAGAAACTCTCCTCAAGAAGCACCATGTCATCCATAGAATATCTACTGCCTATCATCCTCAAACAAATGGGCTGGCTGAAGTATCAAATAGGGAGATCAAGTCCATCTTGGAGAAAACGGTCTGCCCAAATCGCAAGGACTGGAGTACACGCCTCAATGATGCCTTATGGGCATATAGGACAGCATATAAAACCCCAATTGGGATGTCTCCATATAGGCTGATTTATGGGAAAGCCTGCCATCTACCGGTGGAACTTGAACATAAAGCCTATTGGGCTGTGAAGAGCTGTAATCTTGATGAAAAAGAGGCTGGAGTTCACAGAAAATTACAGATTCAAGAGCTTGAGGAGATTAGGCGTGATGCATATGAAGCTTCATGGGATTATAAAGCAAGGACCAAAGCCTTCCATGACAAGAACATCTCCAGAAAACACTTCCAGGTTGGTGATAAGGTTTTGCTCTTTGATTCCAGGTTCAAATTATTCCCTGGAAAGCTTCGGTCTAGGTGGATTGGGTCATTTTTGGTTGAGCATGTTTATCCACACGGAGCTGTCGACATTAGGAGCCCACAAACAAACAAAGTTTTCAAAGTTAATGGGCATCGTTTGAAGAGATTCTATGAAGGTTTTACTGTCCATGTTGTGGAGGAGGTTCCCTTGGATCCCCCTTCCCAAGACTGCTGAGCAAGACACTGAAGTCCAGCCCAAGACAGAAAACAGGGCGCTACTGGGAGGCAGCCCAGAGGCAGTGATTTGCCCAGTGATTTGCCCACTGCTTGCCCAAATCGCCGGGCAAATCGACTGAATGTACCATAGTCACAAGCGATCGGGGCAGTGATTTGCCCAATTGCCCAGATAATTTGACCAAGATCACCGGTCCAATCGCAAAATCAAGCATCAGCAGAAAAGGGCGTGAACAGTACCAGCCCAGCAACTACAAAGGAGAAGCGATTTGGCCAAGTGATTTGCCCACTGCTTACCCAAATCACTGGTCAAATCACACTGTCAAGAATCCAGAGGGCCAGCAATAAATGATCAGGGCAGATCACATACCCTAATTACTTTAAGTAGTCTTTTCTTTTATTTTTAATTCTTACGCTAAACTACTGTTTTTATCTCTTCTACTCCTTCAAGCTTTCTCTTCTCCGACCACCGCCCACCCACCGGCGAACCCAAGACCACCATGGTTCGGATCAAGATGATGGCCAAAGGCGGACCATTCATGTGGAAGAAACTAGGGTTACCGAAACCCATCCCCTCCGACAGTGATGACGATGCAGAGGAAAACCCTCCACCAGCCACCACCAGCACCGAGACACCACCGGCCACAAGCACAGCCACAGGACGTACCCACTCACCGGTCGCCCAGACATATCGCCGGCAAAAGAAACGGCAAAGAACGCCGCCACCACCATCCGCAATAGCCCCGACGGCAAACCCTGCGGGCGAAATACTACCTGAGGCCACCCCTCCCTCCGGCTACAGCCACAAACGGCCAAGAACACAGTCGCCACCAAGATCAGAGCTAGAACCCACCATTGCCATACATCCCGCAGGACTCAAAGAAAGTGGTATGCCCACTGATTCCACCAGCGCTGTGCCCAGTGATGCGCCCACAGACTTGCCAAGTGCTATGGCCAGCGATGTGCCAAGCGATGTGCCCACTGCTCCCACCACTGATGAGCCCACGGATGTGCCCACTGATGCGCCTACTGATTTCACCAGCGCTATGCCCAGCGATGTGCCCACCGATGCGCCCATGGACTTACCAAGTGATGTGCCTAGCGATGTGCCCACAGACACACTCAGTGATATGCCCAGCAATTTGCCCAGCGATTTGCCCAGGCCAACACACCCAGATCACATCGTCAAAGCACTGACGTTCAACAAAATTTCTGAACGCACCAGGCTGCTTAAAATCTCATCCCTACCATATCACCCAGGTAAGTATATCCACCATGCCACCCTCAGAGCACTGAGACTCCATTCCCAGGTACGTTCTCTAATTTCTGCTATTGGCTGGGACACTTTCTTCCTCCTGCGCATGCCCTCTTTCCTTGAACTCACACAGGAGTTTTTCACCACATTCTATTTTGATAAACCTGCCATGCACAACATACACACACCTGGCACTATTGGATTTAGGTTATTGGGGAAGCGATTTCGCTTATCCCTGCAGGAATTCGGCATAGCCATGGGCTGTGAATGCCCTCAGTCCACCTGGGACTTCCCTGCTGAGTTTGATCCAAGCTCTGTGTACTTGGAATTAAGTGACAATCCACCAGACTCCTACTCACCAATAAGGTCCAAGGACCTTTACCTCAAGAACCCCAGCCTGAAATACCTCCACAGATTCCTAGCTTACACATTTTCTGGGAGGAAGGATGCCTCCAACATCCTAACCAGAACTAAGTTATATATTCTTTGGTGTATGCACACACATAGGAAAATACATCTGGGATACTGGGTTGCCACCCAACTATCTAGCATCATTCAGTATAACAGGCCACTGATTTTTGGCCCTTTGATCACTGCCATTGCAGTGAATCTCAAATTATTGCACCCAGCATATACTGACCTTTCCCCCACCCCCAAAATAACCCCCTTGGACCTACGCACATTGGATGATATGGGGTTGCTTTGTAAGGTGGGGGATGTTTTTTCCATTGCACCTGCAGGTCCAGTAACGCCACGCCATGAGCGTGTTTTCAGAAGGAAGAAAGCCACCATAAGCATCACCACACAGCAGCCAGCCACTACAGCAGCCCCTGCAGATGAGACAACACAAGCAATAGGGCAGGAACCAGCAAATGAGACACCTCCAGCAGCCCCCCAGCAGGATGCTCCTCAGCCACCTGAAGACGAAGCCCCCAACCAGACAGTAGAGGCTCGTCTCAGAAGGATTGAAGGTCGAATGCAAAGGATGGAGCACTTGTTGGACCTGCTGGTGGACCATTTTCTGCCCCAGCACCGTGATCGATAGCAATTTGCCCAGTGATTTGCCCAGTACTTGCTCAAGTCACTGGTCAAATCACTCACTGGCCAGGGAGTACCTTTCCCTTTTCTCCTTCATTTTTCTATATGATTATTCACACATTGAGGACAATATGTGGGATAGGTGTGGGGGTACTGGAGAGTATTTATTCACTGATCACACCATCTTTTTGATTTCTTTTGTTTCTTTTTGTTTCTTTTTGCATTATTTTTTACCCCTTTTTGCACACACCAGAATATTTTCACACTTTTTGCACACACACACAGAATTTTGTAGCTAATTGCTCTACTCAACATAGATAACAAGGTTGAAAGAGTGCCCTTATCTCATGACCCCATTGATTTGCCACCCCTTTAAGCCTAAATTGAATCATTCACAGTATGTTACCTTCACTTAGGGAGTTTTTCTCTTGAATTGAATCCTTAAATGTGCTAAGGTCAAGGAAAATAAAAATATAAATACATGCAAACACAAAGCTAGTGTAACTCCCTATGAGTTGATTTGCCCAAACTATCATGAAAAACCAGCACAAAGTACAAATCACAAACTTGTTCCAATGGTCTAAGACTATGAACTGAGCCTAATAGCCACTTGGATAAGTAACTGACTGAGTAACCGGGGGTGTATCACCCATGTACACAATCGCGTAAAAAGGTCAGTAACTTTTTCAAGCAAATAAGTTTCGATGGTCTAGACTATGAACAGAGCTAGTAGCCACTTGAACAAGTGACTAACTGAGTAACCGGGGGTGTATCACCCATGTACACAATCGCGTAAAAAGGTTAGTGACTTTTTCAGGCAAGGATAAGAATAAGTGCTGCTGAAAATAAAAATATAAATTAAATAAAAAGGAGAAAGAGAGAAGGTGGCAGGTCACTCCTAGGGGTTACATTAAACCTAACATAAAGTAATAAGCATGATTGTTTCAAAAACCTTTCTCTTGACCATGGTAGGTGAAAGGAAACAAGGAAAGGAGAGGATGACCTTAGTGCATGTACTCTATACTGTGATAATTCAGATTAGGAGTCTAGGGGGGGCTGATTAAGTGGTACTTAGGCTCTAAGGAAAAAGGGGGCTTGATTGGCTAAGTTATTTGTTGCTTGAGGACAAGCAAAAAGCTAGGTGTGGGGGTATTTGATCAAGCATAATTTAGCCACATTTTTATCATAATTATTATTGCTTATTTACACATTTTTCAGTTTAATTTATAGTTTTTATCTTGTTTTTACAGAAAAAGAAGAAATTGAAAAATGGAAGAAAAAGTGCAGAAAATTCACAAAAGGATGATTTGCCCAGTGATTTGCCCAAGATCACCAGATATCTGCTCCAATCACTGCCCAGATCAAGCTAAAACAGAAACCCGGAGGCAACAGGCAGCAGTGATTTGCCAAGTGATTTGCCCCAGACACTCGAAGATCACTGGCCAAATCACTCGCAGAGACATAAAGGACTGACTCACAGAGGCAGTGATTTGCCCAGTGATTTGCCCACTGCTCGCTCAAATCACCGGGCAAATCACTTTGACAGCAGAAACTTACAGCAGAGCGGGAAAATGGACAGAAAACAGAAATCCGAATTTTTAGAAGTCCAAATCCAATCCAATCACCTCCAACACAAAACCAAGAGCCACGAAAGAGTCTCTCATCCAAGGAAATCCAATTGCAATCAAAATCTACATCAATAGAGGAGTCAAACACCAAATCAAAGAGGGATTCCAAAACCCTAGATGGAGAGAATTCTTCAAGCTATAAAAGGAGAACCTCCAAAACCAGCAAGGCATCTTCTAATCAGCATTGGAGCTTCCTCTTCCCCTCGCCAGAAATTCTGCAGCTCTTCCCTTTTCTTTTCTTTTTCATCTTTTGTGTATTTAGTCCACCATGAGTGGCTAATTTCCTTATTTTCTAGTTGAAGTTGGTGAATTTCAGATTTTGTGATGAATTGGGAGATTTAATACTCCATTGTTGAACTCTTGTCTATTTCAATATTTATGCAATCTGATCTTTTTCATAATTATTACTTTGCTTTTAGAATCAATAAGGGCCCATTGCTTTTAAATTGCTTAAGTGATAAATTGTTTGAATGATTTAGGTCCGTAATTGCTTAAATTGTTTAAACTCACATTTAATCAAGTTGCATGATCTAAACTTGACCACGCGGTTGGCAAGGTTAGAATTAGGTTTCTCTAAGTCTTAATGCAGTTAACAGTTGTTCGATGCTATAATGCCCCAAGGACGTTCCTTGGCAACTTGTTAACTAGTGTTTGATTAGCGAACGTTTCCTAATCAAACTAGAACTAAGGAGGAATTTGGATTGTGAGAAGCGTCTTCCACATCCAAAACTAATTTATTGGAATAAATAGGAGTGTTAAAGAATCAATGATCAATTCTAAACAATCTGAAATAAGATCCATACTTCAACTAGAATCTTTTCTCTTATTGATTTACTCATCTTTAAACTATTGCTTTCTTTTACTATTTAGTTTTAATTCATCAACTCAAACCCCCCTCTTTTATTTACTTGTTATTTACTTTACCTAGTCATTATTAGGAAAATCTTTGGTATCAATTCCCTGTGGTTCGACCCTATTGCCACTATCTACAAATTTATTTGTTGGTTGATAATAGGTTTATTTTTGACGGCTTCGACAACCGCCTATCAGTAGCATGTGGAGGTTCCATCCAGGATAGCACACCTCGAGCAATCAGAGACTTGATCTCAACACTTGCAGCAACCTCAAGACAATATGGAGATGAAAAGCAACTGCAAAGAGGAGCCAATGAGGTAAGTACATCTGCTCTCACTGTTCAGATTTCTAAACTAACCTCTGTTATGAAAAATTTTATCATAGGTCAAGCTCAATAGGCTCAGCCACTCCAGCAGTCTCGGCCATGTGGGATCTGCTCATATGTTGGACACTCAACTGACCAATATCCAACACTTCAAGAGAAGACTAGCAAGTGAACGCAATTGGAGGATTCAACAGCCAGCCTAGATATGATCCATACTCCAACACCTACAATCCAGGCTGGAGAGACCATCCGAACTTCAGCTATGTGAGGGCTAAATATTGGGAAATCCAGAGATTATTGCAACCCAAATTGCGCAGCAGAAAAATAAAATCTCGAAATTTTCTTTCCCAGAATCCGAGTGCTTCGTTTAATTCATAAGAAGGATATGCGACTAACCTGTCAATCTCGTCCAAAAGATACAATGGCGGACTGATGGTGCTGCTTTTTCAAACGAACACCCTCTATGGTATCCACACGAACGTCTTCTATCCTTCTAGAGTACTAGCTCTCTCAAAGATGGATAGATTATGTGCTCCACAATCTGCAACTGTTAAACTGAATTTTTTTCCAAAAATTAACATCATCTCCACAATTCGTAGAAGGAGTATTTATATGTTTCAGTCTTTTGTTTTTCCACAACTCTTTTCCCAAAAGAGTTGTGTTCAGAACCCACTACCACAATCTCGCAGATACTCAAATATCTTATGTGATAGAGTCTTTTATCTGTAACAGTTACATATAGATTTGCAGATCTTTTAAATATTATTATCTCATAATAATAATTAATTAATAATTAATATTATTATTATTAATTATATTAATGATTAATAATAATAACACTTTATTATTATTAATTATATTAATGGGCTTTTAGCCCATTAATATGTCATAGCACATCAACAACGTTCTTTTGTGTGTGACCCAATAGGCTCACATTAATTGGTAATAGGCCTAGTCCCACAAGGCCCATAAGTCATAAGTGACCTTTAGCAAGACATTATGATTACCCAACTAATATGAGGATCAATAGTCCGATAAAGCCTAATAAATAGAACATGTACTAATTCCTTTGTCACACGATATCTAGTTTGAACATAAGTCATGGTCAATGTCAAACTTATAATGTTCAAACTTATAATGTTCAAACTTATGATTTCTTGATCTCTAAGTAGAATGATAAATTCAAATGATATTGATCACACTATCAATTCATTTGAGTACGGCCATGCATTTCTCCGTCTCATTTATCGAGGGGCCCAGAAGATATCTCTCTCAGAGAGAGGGACAAATCCTATCTTGATTGTTCATTATCCTCTACATAATTTCTATTATGCTCAATCATAACCTTTATGATTGTCCGATTAAAGACAATGTTTGGTTATGTCAAAACATAATAGTCCTTATGTTGGAAACTATGACAATCTCAAGTCAAAGGATTAAGACATAACTACTTTGAGATTCACTTATGACAATAACCCATGTAGTGATCTCAACACGGGTCCATCCAATTCTTTATTCTCTAACAAGTATCTATAATTATTGAATTATATCAACATATACATAATCATCTCATGATTATCAATCAGTAATCATACTAGCTATATTTTATTATTATCAATATAATAATAAGTAACCAGGAATGATAATCATTATTATGTAACATGCAAACAAATAATAATGATAAAAACCTCTTTTATTAATAACCAAAATGACATACAAAAATGCCCAAGATAATGGCCTAGGGCATATACACTAACACTAAAAACCACCAAAATTACCAAAGAAATCAAGCCCAACCGGCACCTACAAGTTCCAACCAGCACCTTGAAAAGATGATAGAGACTCTGGCAAGTTCAGTGCAAACTCTCCAACAGCAGATGGGACAAGTAGTGACCTCAGTGAGCAAGCTTGAATCTCAAGGTAAGTTACATTTCCAAACTGAAACTAATTCTAGACAGAATGTTAATGCTATCATGTTAAGGAGTGGGAAAGAGCTCAAAGATGCCAAGACTGATGAAGGAAATTCAAAGAACAAAGACAAGCTGCTGCAGAGAAGCAGCCAGAACACTGCATGTCCAATCTGATTGGGCGAATTGAAGAACCTGCGCACCCACAGAAGGCAAATCAGCAGGTAAGTTTCAAAATTCTACCTCCTTTTCCAAAAAGATTTGAGAAGTCGCAAAAAGAAAAAGAAGAAAATGAGATCCTTGAGACATTCAGGAAAGTGAAAATCAACATACCTCTGCTAGATGCTGTGAAACAGATTCCCAGTGAAACAACCCGGAAACCAATACCCCTCTGTAACGGCCCAAACCGCTACCGGCGCTAGGATCCAAATCGGCTTAAGGCCACCGGGACCCGTAGCAAGCCAAACATACCTTCTATCACCTGGTCAAATCCCATACATGATCAAAACTTTAACATAAAAACTGTAACATAAGATGTATAGACCGAGCTTGACCTGCATGCGACATAACTGGAAACATAAAGAACCCCCTACTAGAGCCCTCATCAAAACTCTAGCTGGGTCAACATAACATACATCAAGCTGGGATCACATCCAAAGAACTAGAACCTAACCTGTGCATGTATCAAACCACAACATAAGACCTCCACTAGAGTCCTCACCAGACTCTAGCGTGGTAAACAACACATGCCACAAGTTAGTTCCAACACAACTCAACATTAAACCCATACATACATCATGTACTAACAAGGGACTAACCAAGCACAACACTATTCCATAAACAAATCTCTACTTTACTTACATTACATTACAATTCATTATCTTACAATACATTATCTCAGTTTACATTACATGTCCACACTAACATACTAAGCTATTACATAAGCAAAACCTTAACTCTTGAGACTTCCCGAACGACCTCATACCTGCAACACTAGGGTTAGGGGAGAGGGGTGAGCTAAAAAGCCCAGTGAGTAGAAACAACGAAAATAGTTCATTAATTACATGCTTTCATGAAATGCGTCAAAGCACAAACAATTCACATCACGGATTGGACATGACCTCCAAAGCTCCCTCTGTCGGTGCCCAGCCCCCAAAGGAGCTCACACAGGACTTTCATTACATAACATGGTGTCCGGCCCCCGAAGGAGCTCACACAGGACTTTCTACATGGTGCCCGGCCCTCAAAGGAGCTCCACAAGACTTCTCTTGTCATGACAGACTTATGGGCCATTGGGGTCGCCTTGGTCCATCCACATCAACAGTAAATAATGCAATGCGTCATATTCGTGTAACTAGTGCAATCAACCTATTACATATAAACATGATGCATGAACATGCTTTAGGCATTTGATTTCGTAAAATAAAAGATTAAGTTTAGTTCTACTCACCTCTGGCAGACGCTGGACTGACTCTGCAACTGCTAACTCTAATGGCCTCCTCGGTCCCTCGGGTCCAATCCTACACAGGTGGACTCGAATGAGGTGCCAAACACACTCTAAAAACCTCATAAACAACTACCCAAAAACCCCCTCAAACATCCTCAAAGCATGCATAGAAAATGCCAATGAAAGGGCTGGACAGGGCACTTTCGGCGGCCGAATGTCCCTTCTAGAGCCGAAAGCCATGCAGGTTCGACGGCAAGTTCGGCGGCCGAAGCCTCTCTCCAGATCCGAAAGTCAAGCACCTTCGGTGGCCGAACATCACCTTCGGCAGCCGAAAGTCTGCTCCAGATCCGAAACACAACTTTCGGGGGCAAGGTTAGGCGGCCAATCCATGCATCCACAGGCAGGTTCGGCTGCCGAAACTACCTTCGGCGGCCGAACCTGAGTTCGTCCAGAACTCAGCCTCTCATGCATACAAGCCTCCCAAACCTTCCAAACACCCCAAAACAAGCACCCAACCTCTTAAAACATGCATAAACCCTTAACCATGCACACAAGAGCTTAAACAAGCTTAAACTCCAACAAAGAACATCATAAAGCATACATAAATAGCTTATGACCCACATAAGCCAAAACCATCAAACTACTCAAAACCTCACTTGCTCTTTCCCAATCATGAATACACTCTCCCACATGCATAAAGGAGCATAAACTAACATAAACTCCTCAACACAAACATCACATAACATACATTGGGTATAAAATCCACATAAACCTAAACATGCATATCTACCCATACTCAACCATTAAAACTCCAATAAACTTACTTAAAACTTCATTAAAACACAAGGAAAGCAAGGATCTACACTTACCTCTTGAAGATCGAGGGGTGGTGCGATCCCTAACTCGGAGGTGTGGAGGATCCAAGCTCTAAAAGCCTCCAAGCTCCCAAAACTCCTATTTAAGCTTCAAAACTTCAAAACAAGGGTAGAACTCATGAAAACTTGAGGGATGGGTAGAGAAAGCATGAAAACGACCAAAGGAGTACAAAAACTCACCTGAGCTCGAGAATGGGGAGAAAACTCGCCCATTTCCGATCTGAGGGCTCTTTATAGGTGGCCTGGTCAACGACCTTCGGCAGCCTAACGTGCCCTCTAAACTCATGCATGTTCGGCGGCCGAACTTGAGGTTCGGCGGCCGAACCTTGGCTCGTTCAAACAAAGCTTTCGGAGGCCAAAAGCGCTCCCAAAACCTTACCATGTTCGGCAGCCGAACTTCACTTTTGGTGGCCGAACTTGGCAAATGCCTCCTTGGTCTTTTCTGTTCAAAACTCAATTCTTTTCCATTTAAAATCATAAAATCATGTGAAAACATTTTAGAAACACATTTTACCCCACAAGAAGACTCTGGCATCATCAAAATTCCAGATTCCAATGGAGATTCCGCCGGAAGGTAGGGATTCCGATGCCGGAATCTAGCTGGGTATTATACCTAGGTACGCAAAATTTTTGAAAGAATTGTATACTAACAGGAGAAAGCTTGCTGAGAGAGAAAAGGTGAGTGTGGGAGAAGTTGTGACAGCTGTCATAAAGAGAGAACTCCCAACCAAATGCAAAGATAGAGGGATGTTTGCTATTTCTTGTAACATTGGCAATGTTGGCATAAAGAAAGCTATGTGTGATTTAGGTGCATCAATCAATGTTATGCCACTCTCTATTTATAATTCTCTGAATGCAGGTACACTGAAGGACACTAGAGTAGTGATCCAATTGGCTAACAGATCTGTGGTATACCCAAAAGGAGTTCTAGAAGATGTTCTGGTACAAGTAGATCAACTTGTCTTTCCAGCAGATTTCTATGTGATTGACATGAAGGAAGACAACAACAACACTACTTCAGACATCTTACTTGGACGACCTTTCCTGACCACAGCCAGAATCAAGATAGATGTGCATGATGGCACTCTCACCATGGAATTTAAAGGAGAATTTGTTTAATATTTATGATTCTATGAAATATCCCCATGACATGTCCCCTGCTTATGGTTTAGATATCATTGATTGCTTGAGTCAGGAAGTTTTTGATATGAGTCAAGATGATATACTAAACAATAATCTTTGCAGGGATGAAAACCGGAAAAAGCCAAAACTGAAAGAAACTGTCTACTGCATCCAACGGATAGACTGCAATCTTATGCAGAAAGAGGAAGCCAGATCACCCGCACCTCTTCAGCCTAGATCGGAAGTTAGTTCTTCCAGCTCTCCAATGCAGACAGGTCTTGCACAAAAGGAAAAAGCTGAAACCAGTTCAGCCAGACACCCCACTCAGACAGACACTTGTCCCCCCAACTAGCAGAATACAGGTCAGAAAATTTCAGAATCAGATCTAAAGTCTCTTTCAGACCACTTGAAATATGTGTACTTGGGAGCTGAAAAGACACTTCCAGTGATAGTGTCAAATCAATTAAGCCAACAAGAGGAAGAAAGCCTCCTGAAAGTACTGAGGAAACACAAGGAAGCCATAGGATGGACCATAGATAACATAAAAGGCATTTCCCACACCACATGCATGCATAGAATACACATGGAAGAGGAATGCAAGCCAGTCCAAGATGCTCAAAGAAGATTGAATCCACCTATGATGGAAGTAGTGAAAAAAGAGATAGTCAAGCTTCTGGACGCAGGAATCATCTATCCAATCTCTGATAGCAAATGGGTAAGTCCTGTGCATGTAGTCCCAAAGAAAACTGGGAGCACCATTGTACCAAACGCTGAAGGAGAACTTGTTCCGACTAGAGTCCAGAATGGGTGGAGAGTATGCATAGACTATAGGAAGCTAAATGCAACAACCAGGAAAGATCACTTCCCCTTGCCTTTCATTAATCAGATGCTAGAGAGGCTTGTAGGTAAGTCCCACTATTGTTGTCTTGATGGTTTTTCAGATTTTTATTATATTTCAGTAGCTCCAGAAGACCAAGAGAAGACCACCTTCACTTGTCCTTTTGGACTTTTGCATTTAGAAGAATGCCATTTGGACTATGCAATGCTCCTGCCACTTTCCAACGCTGTATGATGAGCATATTTTCAGATTAGGTGGAGAACATCATTGAAGTCTTCATGGATGACTTCACAGTGTATAGTAACTCTTTTGAAGAATTCCTTGCCAATCTGGAAAAGATCCTACCGAGATGCCTTGAATCAAATCTTGTACTCAATTATGAGAAATGCCACTTCATGGTTAACCAACGTATGGTCTTAGGACATGTTGTTTCAGTTAAAGGAATTGAAATGGACAAAGCCAAGGTAGACACCATTAAAAATCTACCTTATCCCACAAATGTTAGAGAGATTCGCTCTTTCCTTGGCCATACAGGATTCTATAGAAGATTCATAAAAGATTTCTCCAAAATCACACAGCCATTATGCAGATTACTTCAGCAAGATATAACATTTGATTTTGATGCAGGTTGTAAGACAGCATTTGATCTGATAAAGGAATTACTTGTGATTGCCCCAATCATTCAGGCCCCTGACTGGAACTTGCCCTTTGAAATCATGTGTGATGCAAGCAACTACGCCGTGGGGGCAGTCTTGGGGCAACGTGTAGGGAATTCACCTCACGTGATTCACTATACATCTCGCACATTGGATGCTGCCCAAAGTAACTACTCAACAACAGAAAAGGAGCTATTGGTTGTTGTATTTGCCTTAGAGAAATTCATACCATACCTTCTGGGGACTAAAGTCATCATCTATTCTGACCATGCAGCCCTGCGATATCTGATCAAGAAGAAGGAGGCAAAATTGAGACGCATTCGGTGGATTCTGCTGTTACAAGAGTTCGATTTGGAGATAAGGGACAAGAAAGAGAAAGAGAATCTAGTGGACGACCACCTAAGCCGGCTTACCTCCAGTTCTGTGCCATGTCCAGTCAAAGAAGACTTCCCAGATGAACATCTGTTCGTCTCTCAGTCTGCTTAGTTGATCGCACCTGACAACCATACCAGGGGAGTACTCAGATTCCTTTGAACTTTAATTTTTTCAATACATTGAGAACAACGCATGAATTAGGTGTGGGGGTGCATATCTCTGAATTTATTTTTAGTCATTTTTTTTTTCACTCAGTTTTAGTTTGAATAACCACAGTTTGAATTTTTTTTCATTTTTGTTATTTTTGCTTTCATTGCACACACATGTAGCCACAGTTTTTTTTTCTTTTATTTCTGTTTTGGATTGCTTTACTTAAACTCATAGACTATGTTGGATGAGCTTTCTTTCCATGACCCTATTGATGTGATGACTCTTTAAACTTAAGTTGAATCAATTGTAATGAGTTGTATTCATGTTTGGAAATTTCCTTTTGAATTGAATCTTTGAGCTCTCCATGGTGAAAAATATATATTGCTCATTAGAGACAATGAATTGAAAGATGTGTGAATGAACTTAACATGACTTGTTTTAGCAATTGGTGTTGATTTGCCCAATTCATTGAGAAAGAAATTCAGCAAAAGCTTAGAATTCATAAGCACAAATTGAAAAATGTTCCAATGGTTGAAAGACTATGAACAGAGCTAGTAGCCAATTGAACAAATGACCAACTAAGTAACTGGGGAAGGGTATCACCAATATGTACTTTCACATCAAAAGGTTGGTGACTTTTTCAAGCAAGATTAAAGTGCAAAAGGCTGAATATAGTACTTCAAGGTAAGGGCAAGTCAATCCGAAAGCTAAGAAGAGTCTTAATTGAACGAATAATATGTGCATGTGTAACCTCTCTCTTAAGGAAAACAAATACTAGCCATGGTAGGTGAAGGGAGACAAGGAAAGAAGGTGAATAACCTTGGTGCATACATTTTTCACTACAATGCTTCAAAATAGGTATCTAGAGTAAGAGCTTAAGTGAAAATAAAGGATCAAGTAGCAAAGAGAGCTTGTTTGACTATGTTTATTTGCTTGAGGACAAGCAAAAGGCTAGGTGTGGGGGTATTTGATCAGTCCAAATTTAGACCATTTTATCATGATATTATTGATGCTAATTTACACTTTTTCTGCCTAATTTTGTGATTTTGATCTTATTCTGCAAAAAATGGTGTAAATAGGTAATTTGGAGAAAATGCCCTTAAAACTGCCAAAAATGGAACAAAGGAGAGCAAGCATGCCAAGTTGCATCTGAAGAGGAGATAAACAAGGAAAGTACTTTGAAATTCAAATTTCAAATCTCCAAGAGCATTCAAAATTCAAAATTCAAGATTCAGCTTATTAAGGAAAGTGCTAAATAAGGAAAGTGTCAAATAAGGAAAGTTGCAAACAAGAAAAGTGCAGAGCAGTTTGAAATTCAAATCTTCAAAAATCCTTTTCCTTATTGAAGAAGCCAAATCTCTAGAAGATGCACATTCAAATTTAAAATTCAAATTCAGCTTGTCAAGGAAGCCAAAAAAGACACATATACCACCTCAAGTCTTGCACATTCAAAATTCAAAATTCAAAGAGAGGCTCCACCTCATCAAGGCACACATGCGCGGCAAGGGAAGGACTTGGGCAGCAAGGAGACCAACTTGGGCAGCAAGTAAAGACCTAGGGCAGCACCTAAAGACTATATAAACATCCCTTCAAGAGCCGGTCATGTCTCACTCTTCTCCTCTCCTTCTCTTCACATTCGGCAGGCGCAAGCCCTTCTTCTCCAAGCTTCGGTTCTTCTTCTCCTTCTACCTTTCTTCTTTATTTTTGAATTTGTTTTAGCCATGAGTGGCTGAAACCTTTTTTCTAGTTGAAGATTAGATGATACTTTGGTTGTTTTATGGATTGGGAGATCTGAACATACATTGTTTAACTTTTATTTATTCAATATTTATGCAATTTCATGCTTGATTCCATTATTATTTTGTTATTTTGATCAATGAGGCCAGTTGATTCTTCATTGCAAGGTGATACATTGTTAGTTTGAATAATTTTAAGTCCGTAATTGCTTGGATTGTTCAAACACAAGAACACTTGGTGTAAAAAACTAAGAAAATTGCATGATCTAGCGATATTTTCATGCGTTTAGGTAGCTAGAATTAGATCTCTCTATTTCTTAATGCAATTGACAGTTGTTTTGATGCCTAAAACCTAAGGACGTTCCTTGACAACTTATTGATTAGTGATTGGTTAGAGGATGTTCCCTAATTAATTTATGCTTAAGGAGAGACATGGTGGTGAGAAGCGTCTTCCATCTCCATAACTAATTTATTGAATCTAACAAAAGAACCTAAGTATCAATGATCAATCCCAACAACTGAAGTGGATCCAATTCTTCAACTATACCTTTCTCATATTTGATTTACTTTACTTTAATTATTCGCTTTACTTTATTGCTTTCATTATTAATTCAATTGAATCAATCTCAAAACCCTCATTTTACTTTTATTGTCAGTTTATTTCGCTTTCAGTTTATTTCACTTTCAGTTTATTCTCTTGGTCTTGATAAGGAAGATAGGTAAGTTTTCAATTCCCTGTGAATTCGATCATTTCACCACTATCTGCAGTAGTAATATTGTTGATAACTGAAAATGTTATTTTTGACTGGTTTCAATAACCGCACAGTCAAACATATGAGAAGAAGACATCATAGAACCTATAATTGATCATTGACTTGTGGAAGCGTGATACACTGGATGTATCGGGGGCCTTAGGATATCAATATCATATTAATAAAAATTATGTCCAATGGCTAAAGGAAATTCACCAATCCGTCTGACGTAAAAATCAAACCCTTGTGGAGAAGACAATAAAGACATACAAAAATAAAAAATTGAAAGGAAATAAATCATATCAAATGACACCGCTATCCATAGCAAAGAAAAACCAGAAATAATGAACAGTTGTCCCTACCCAAAGGTAAAGAAAATAAAAATATACTAAAAGAAGAATAAATGAAGAATAATGGAAAGATTAAACTCTTTTGCTTTCCCTTTCTTTTTACTTTACTCTCTCCCTTTTTCTCTCTTTTCTCTTTCTCTTTCCTTTTTTAACTAAAATTTGTATCCGCTTAAAATCAAGTTTCAATTTTATTTTAAAAAAAAGTTAAATTTATATTGATTGATTTGTTTTTTTAAAAAAAACTTTAAGAACTTTTTAGTAATATATATAAATTTAAACCTTGGATATTTATTTATTCTAATGTATCAAATATTAATTTTAAACAAAAATGGAAATCACTTCGAAGCATAAGTGTTTGGAACAATTTCAAACCATTAGGTCTAACGAACGAATTAAAATCAAATTGAAGCGGTCCCGTGACTAAGTGTACATATAACTTATGATATTTTTTGAAGTATATGACTTGTTTTATACTCAATTTCATGGGATAATCTTATCCATGTGAATATATTCATATTTATTCTTTTTCATATAATAAAATTAATATAGTTATATGTATATATATATTCGATACAGTGATAAGGTTAATTGTGCCACTATAAAACTCAAATTCAATTATAAATCTTAAGAGATTAGTTTTTTATGGTATGTAAAATAGATACAAAAGGATAACTCATCAAACCAAAAACGAAAATTAGTATATACAAATCAAATATTTATTTATTTTTGAAACAATCAAATATTTATTTATATTCCTATATTTTATTAAGTTTTTTTAGCATTCTTAATTTTGAATACATTATGATATGTCTGAACTATTTAAAAGTGTAATTAAAATGATCTTATAATTTTAGTGTGAGATAATATACATGTTCATATATATCAGTCACGAATTACTATTTAAATTTACTATGAATAATTAATAATTTAACAATAAAAATTATATAAAATATATAATTTTTAAATTTTAAACTTATAATATATTTTTTATATTCGAAAAATCTCTTTTATGGATTCAAATTAACCGATAAATGACTTACATGGTTCATACTCCTTACAAATTAGAATTACAAAATCATCTTAATTTCATATGATATGTCATGACATGTTTTCAAAATTTAAAATATTAGCAATCTTTTTGGTAATGGTACATATATATTCTGTCTATATATACATTAAAAAATTTATACAGATTCAATATTCGTGAATAAAATAAATATTTGTTACCAGGAGTTTATTTTTGATAAACTGATTCAGTGTGAATAAAATAATATTTATCGTTATTAAAAAAACTTATGAACAGTAAATATCACAAGTTAAAAACAAGTACCAGTAATCAAAATATGTACAAAGGACTATGTAAAAGATAAAATTATTTAACAAGATGACTCCAAAAGGTCAATATCACGAAATATTATTCCACTATTTTGATATTAGGAAATTAATTAAGCTGGCTGAAACGCGGCACATTCTGACAAATGAAGATATATTATAAAAGGAGTAGTTTTCTAAGCGTAGGATTCAACAATTGGCACTTAGCATAATCTCTCCCTACCATCCTTAAAAAAAAAACAATAAAACCTTTTGACCTAGAAGGATGTTCCTACCCTGTTGGAGCTACCCACCACTAATTGAGGACAAAGCTATTACAAATATTAGAATAATTAAATTGAGAAGTGGGTATTTTCCTGTTAAATGAATTTAAAATTCAATATTGGCATAAGATAAGTTAGTTAATTTGGTTGTGGTGAAAAACAAACTCAAATCAGCAACTTAATTTCATGAGTTGAAACTAGAATCAAGGTATTTCCCTGTAAGGCTAACTTCGTTGTTTGTTGATAAGTTAAAAATGGAAGGTGTAAATCATTATGCAAATTTTGTGGTTGTTCTATATTTTTTGCTCACCAGAAAATTATATAATACATTAGTTATAGTATATAAAATGACTGCATGAAATAGTAAATTAATAAAAACTACACGTATGTGCATATATATATATATATACACACATTCGTTAAATTCAATTTTATTTATATATATATATATATATATATATCCCAGGTTAAGGTTGCAGGAACCTGACCTATATAATAAAACTAAAACACCATAAGTATGTTTTGTGGTTGCGGCCTAAGCTGATCTTCCACATCAGAAATCTGTTTGCATTTTTTAATCATTTTATAGTAAAACATAATCTCTGGTATATAGACTGGAAAACCAAACCTCTTCAATCCGGCAAATTGTTGTGCCGTAGAAGAAACCTGGATTACAACGTCACGTACCAGTTATAATTTGGTTATTTTAATAACTCTGTATCAATTTTGTGTCCGATCCTCATTGTTTGTTGGTATCAGAGCCTAGGAAAATTTATGCATGGGAAGGAATCTATTATTAAAGATTTTGAAAAAAGTATGTTTTGGGTATGCCAACTGAACCCGTTTTAGCCAAAATTATTTAGGCGTCCTAGGGTATAACAGGTAGTGGCCGCGACATATTTCAAGATCTTTGAAAATGGATCCTTTTCTGTGTAAATCTGCTAGTACAGTAAAATCAGATGATTCAGAGTCTTCAGAAATTAAAAAAGTAATAAATAAAAATGAGTTAATTTTGGAAGATTTTGTAAAAGGCATAGATGAATGGGAAATTTCTAAGGTAGATAAAGAACAGATTTATAAAATTTAATGTTTTTAAAACAGATTATGTGATTAAAATAGAAGAAAGGGATTTTCAATTAAGTAAACCTTTTGAGAAAATAACTCTTTTATCATGAAGAACATTAAATCATCATAGGAGTAAAAAATATAAGTATATTCATATAGGATTAATACAAGTAGGAATAAAACCTTTAACTAGAGAATGACTAAACACTAGTATACTAGCAGTAGTAAGAGATGCAAGATTTTTAAATTTTCAGGATTCCTTGTTAGGATCGACAGAAACTAGTTTAAGTTAAGGACCAATATCATTTGAAGTTTATCTAGATATGAAAATCTCCTTAAATGATTTAAATATTTTAGACAGTATAGTCTTAGAAATAAAAACCCATAATTATAAAATGAAGAAAGGGTCTATTCCAATAGCATTAATATATAAAATCCATTATAAAGCTATGAATTCAGCCTTTGGAACTAAATATACACTACAGCCTAAAAGAGGAGAAACAAGATTTTTACAGACGGATCTAACTAAAACAAATACAGTAATTCATGAAACAATCCAATGGAAGGATATAACCTTGCCAGATGAATGGATACTGGAAGGCATCGTACCCCCTCCAGAACAAGAAAGGTAAAACTAAATACAAACTGAAGTAAAATTGAGCAATTTGAAGATGGTAAAGTATCATTAAAATTTAATAGGAGTGCAAGTACTAGGTATACAGGATCTTCATGTTCAGAAATAACAGAAGATATAGGTAGAGTCTCAAACCTACCCTCGGTAATTTATGCTACATATAAAGGAGAGGAATCTAAACCAGTATTACAAACCATAGTAAGACAGATTTTCTACATCAGACATCCCAGATAGACAGCTTAGAATGAAAGGTGTAGATTATAGTTCCTCGGTCCCCCAAGCAGTGTACAATCCGGTGGAAAACTATTTAAATCAGCAGGCTGAAATAGCACCTGCATCACCAGAATCCCCATCGGCATCTGCTATTACAGAAAATATAAATAATATAAATAGAGAATTAAATGTTCTTAGTAAGGAAAAGATTGAAAAGAAAATTTTAAAGGAAATAACAAAGACAAAGAATTTAAGTAAGCTAAATAAGATTATTAAACAGCATAAGTTTGAGAATCTAAAAGAAGAATATCTTAAGTATTTTAACCAGAATAAAGGAGAAATAGAATTTTTTGAGTGGTTTAAGTTATATAAAATGAAATGTATTAACCCAATAACAGTAAGGGATAAGAGGCCAGAATGGATTGTAAATGATAAAGTAATACAGAGTGAGTTTCCACCTAAAACGATTAGTAAAATAAAACATGGAGAAAATGAAATAATTTGTGCACCATATAAAATAGCTAAAGAAAATGATACAGATAAAAAGGTCATAGAGCATAATAATTTTAGTAATGCAAGTTTAATATGTATTGGTACTCAGTTAAAAAAGATAGAAAAAATGATAAAAGAAAAAGAGGTAGAAATAGAAGAGAAAAAAGAAATAAAACCACATATATTTAAACCATATCAAATATCTATTTCGAGTCAAAAAGAATTAAAAACTAATAAAAATGAATTTTTGCAAAGTCTAAAAAACCAGTTAAGTAAAATAGAAACTTCAGAATCTAGTAAAAATATAATTCCAAAAACTCCTCAATCTAGAAATATAAATGCATTAGAACCTGAAACTGAGCAAAGTCAGCCAGATTCAGAAGATATAAAGCAGTTTGAAATAAATCATATATCACACAGAGAAATAGTAAGTAGAGCATCAGATCTAAGATTAATGGAAAAGCCAAATATCACATCTCAGTTTAAGTATAATGCTTCAACAGTATATGAATGGAACATAGATGGACTATCTGAGTATAATATTTTAAGTTTATTACAACAAATGACCATGGCAGCTAATGCATATAAAACTCAGTCTTTTGCTTCAGATAGAGCAATAGCTGAAATAATTATAGCAGGTTTCACAGGACAATTAAAAGGTTGGTGGGATTACCATCTAACAGATATACAACAATTAGAGATCTTAAATTCAATCCAAGTGGATAGTGATGGTGAACCCATATATAATGAATTAGGAGAAACTATTCAAGATGCAGTATCAACCTTAATCTTAACAATTTCATTACATTTTATAGGAGACCCATCTCTTTTAAAATATAAAAATGCGGAACTTTTAAGCAATTTAAAATGTAAAAAATTAAGTGATTTTCAGTATTATAAAAACCACTTTTCTAACTAGGTTGATGTTAAGGGAAGATTCAAATCAAGATTTTTGGAAAGAAAAATTCTTGGCAGGACTTCCTTATTTTTTAGGAGAAAAGGTCAGTAATAACATAAAACAACAATTTGATAACCCAATACCATATAAAAGATTGACATATGGCCAACTGGTAAGTATAACTCAGAAAGAAGGATTACAAATTTGTCAGGATTTAAATTTGCAAAGAACCTTAAAATACGAAATGTATAGGACTAAGCAAGAATTATGATCTTTTTGTAAATAGTATCTTAGGTTGTAATGGTCAATGTTCTAAATCTAAGTCAAGAAAATATTATAAAAGAGAAAAATATTACAAGAGAAAATATATAGCAAAACCGAGTAAGGAGGAGTATTATAAAAAGAAAAATTATAAACCCTATAAAAGGTATAGGAAAAGAACTGTAATAAATAAAACCCAGAATAAAAAATCATTTAAAGATTTAATATGTTTTGATTGTGGGCAAAATGGTCATACATCTAAATTTTGTAGGTTTAATAAAAAACTAAATGAATTAGAATTAGATGAAGAAATAGTAAATAAAATTCAGGAATTATATATAGAGTCAGAAAGCTCGGAACTAACTGAAAGTGAAAATCAGCTAGATGAATTAGGAACTAGCTCATCAAAAAAATCAATAAGTGTTCTAACGAAAGAGTAAGGCTCATTATTAGAACTAATTAATAATATAGAAGATAATAATATTAAAGAAAAATTTATTAAGAAATTAATAAAAAGTTTTGATGAAACAAAAGAGACTAAAGATACTATTCCCAAAATAGAAAAACAAACTTATGATTTAACTAAAATATTAAATAAAAATAAGAAACCTAAAGAAACAATATCTATAGGAGAATTACAAAAAGAAATCAGGATGATAAAAGCTGAAGTAAAAGATTTAAGGCATCAGCTTCAAAAGGATTCAAAAAGAATAAAATTCCTGGAAGAACAACTAATTTATGGATCATCCTCCTAATCTGAAGAAGTAGAAGAGGAAGAAAATGGACGTAATAAAATTAGTCAATTAGATAAAGAGGAAATAGATAATAATTTTATTTTGTTATTACAAGAAATAATTTCTAGAAAATACTTAATAAAATTAACAATTAAATTATCAGAAGATTTTAAAATAAATACAATAGCATTATTTGACACAGGAGCATATTTAAACTGTATAAAATCAAATTTAGTACCTAAGAGATTTTGGCAATAGACTAAAGAAAAACTAAAAACAACAAATAAAACTAATTTAAATATTCTAGGAAAAATAGAAGCATTAATAGTAAATCAGGATTTGGAAATAAAAACTGTATTTTTATTATCCCAATAGATAAATCATATCGTAATATTAGGAACCCCTTTATAAACCTAATAACACATTATTTAGTAAAAGAGGACTGCATAGAAATTAAAATCAAGAATAAAAAGATTAGAATGGATTTTACAGAAAAACCTAAAACAAAAAATCTAAATTTAATAAAAGCACATTCCATTAGGACAATGGAAATAAATTCAATAATAAAGTCTAGAACAGAGGATTTAAAAGATTTAAAAAATAATGTACATCTAACTAGGATTAAAAATCATTTAGAAAGTGAAATTATAAAAACTAGAATCGAAAAATTAAAAGATTCTATAGAGAAAGAATTATGTGCAGATCAATAACATCTTTCTTTAAAACATCTTTTGCCGATTTACAATCAATTCTGACTAGAAACCTTTGATTTAACAAATCAGACTGGAATTTATTTATGCAAATCACGATACTTAAAATTTCTTTCTTAATTGTAGAATAATTCAATTGGGCAGAATTTCAGTGTCCCGAGGAATAATTCAGATGGTCAAGAAAAATCCAGCAAGAGAAAGTCTAAAAAACAGTCCAGTTCGGATACGGAGTCGACAGCTTCTGAGACGTCATCCTCCGAAAACCCGGCATCTTCATGCGATAGTAATGAAGATGACTGTTACGGCATACTTCCAACTATCAAGATAAAAAGCAAGACTGACAAAGTAAAAAAGGAAAAGAAAAAGAAAGAAAAAGTAAAAAAGAAAGGAAAAGAAAAAAAGAAGCGGGACACCTCATCTTCAGAATCAGATTAAAATCCAGCACAGTAAAGATTCGGTGGCAGGCAGGTCACTGTTTACCAACTATTCATGAACAGTAAAAGCCCGCGTGATTCAACAGTAAAGATTTCTGTGACTCAATAGTAAAGCTTAGAAATTTTCTATAAAAGGGAGCCTCTCCCCTTGTGAAGGCACACTTACAGGAACCCTGACCTTTATAATAAAACTAAAACACCATAAGTATGCTCTGTGGTTGCGGCCTAGGCTGATCTTCCACATCAGAAATCTGTTTGTATTTTTTAATCATTTTATAGTAAAACATAATCTTTGGTATATAGACTGGAAAATCAGACCTCTTCAATCAGGCAAATTGTTGTGCCGTAGAAGAAACATGGGTTACAACGTCACGTACCAGTTATAATTTGGTTATTTTAATAACTCTAAATCAATTTTGTGTCCGATCCTGATTGTTTATATATATATATATATATATATATATATATATATATATATATATATATATATATATATATATATATATATATATATATATCATCTTATAATTAGTTTGTCATTTTATAAAATCGTAAGTTTTCAAATAGAGGGAGAGTCCGAAGAGGAGGAGCCTAGGACTTTAACCTCGTGCCTGTTGAAGAATGAGTTGGCCACTCATAGGCAGTGATTTAGTTAAGGGAACCCATCAGAACCATAGCGAAAACAAGTCTTCATAAGGCATAGTGGTTTAGTTAAGGAGACCCATCGGAACCATAGCGAAAACAAGTCTTTATAAGGCAATTATCACTGATTATGGATGAAATGTATATTCATCCTAGGGCTGTTGTATTTAATTTCATATAGGTTAAAAAGTGAGAATACCTATTGATATGAGCTTAATTTCAAATTAAGAACCGTCTATAAGGAAATCCAATAGTCCATTGAAATACAAATCAGACTCACAGCTTGCTCAATACAATAGAATAAAATGAACGGGTCTCAAGATCCACAACTTAAAAATAATCCATCAAATAAAATATAGTTCTAATATTTAAACCATGTGACCCGTAACCCAGACTTATAAAAGCTTAAGAAGGTGTCATATTTATCTCTGAACTTTTCATTGACGGTTGCTAGTGGAATTGAAAAGGTTAACTCCTATAATATCAGCTGAAGCCATACCTACATGCTAAGGAATAAAAGAGCTCATACATGTATTAGTTAAGAAACAGAGGTCTTTTAGAAATAAAGAGACACTGCTACAATGTTAAAATCACATGAATCATCGAATTTGGGCTTTGATGATGAGACCACTTCGGAATTTTACCTCTATTCTTTAAACTTTTTAGATTAATAACGCTCTTTTCGTTTTTTTTTTTTTAAAAAAAAAAACAAGGGGTCCATTTACAAATGAGGAAACAACAGAAGTTGCTATTTATTTACTCCAATTGCTTCCCCTGCTTAGTGCAGTGAAAGCCTTGCTTTGGTTTTGTTTGCCTAATCAGTGGTGGTATATTCCTTTCCACTTAGGTAGTGATATATATGCTTTTATAGATTTTTAAGATCCAATTTTGGTCCTTCAAAATAAGAAAATCTTCTAACAGATTCATTTTGCAATCTCAGCCATTTTAGAGCCATGTTGATGGTTCCCTTGCAGAGGTGTAGCATTGCTTGTTCTACACTTACTTGTTAGGGTTTCATGGGTGGGTTGGGTGATTTGATTTACTATATAGGTTTGATTTTTTATATAGAGTTGAATCTAATTTGAGTTTGTTTTATCATTCTTTTTTCTAGTCGAAAACAAGTTTTTATTTTTAAAATATGAATTAATTTATACAAACAAACGGTATTTTAAAATATCTTTCAATTAAATTTCTATGTAAGAACTCAAAATCCATTTTAAAATCCACACTTAATCCCATAACTAGAAAGTAAAAACATACAATTAGTCCTATTACACGTAGGCCCACTAAATACGTTCAAATTATCAACACTAACCCTTTATTTGGAAATGAGTTTTTAAGGTAATAAAAGATTTTTTTAATATTTAAAATCTTTAAATTCATATTGGAGAGTGAAAGAGAGGATGAGATTTTAAAAATAAAATTTTTAGAAATTTTTAAGAACCCTTTAAAATCTCCAATTTCAATGTATTAAATTGAAGAATAAATGATATTTTCTCTTGAAAATTTTTAAACATTTTAAAAAAATTTATCTTTTTCTAAGTAATAAAAAATATTAAAATATAAAAATAATAAAAAATTATATCTTATAAAATTATACTTTAAAAAATCTTATTTTCCAACAGAACGTAAAACTCTAGCAAGTAGCAACACGAAGAAAGAAGTGCACACCACTAATCCCAGGTCAGTCACACACACACCAATTAGCCACTGCCATTGCTCTCCTTTCCCAATTTTTGCTGTCAGGTGATCTTTTCCAAAAACTAAAAAGAAAAAACAAACTAAATAGCATACATGTGGCAAAAAACTCAACCACTCACAAGACAAAGTACACATTACCAATGATTTTTGTACATAATCTCAATGTTCTTCACGGCATTTGGTGTACAAACAAAGGTGAATGGGAAAGGCCAAAATCTTAAAAAATTAAAAGATAAAACCATGAAAAAGGCTAATAAAAAAACTAAAAGATAGCCTATAATATAATGCCGATATTTAGTCACAGGAATAGTTAAAATTTTCAATTTTTACCATAATTTTACAATTTATTGTAATTGTAATTAATTTTTAAAATTATTTTCAATTAGATATAAAAGTGATCACAATTTTAACTAAAACTTTTAATTTTTTTAATTTTATTATATTTGTAGCTAACACATCTCAAGATTATTTATTTACATTTTTAAATTTAATTAAATCAACATATACAATGTTTTAACTCTAATTATCTGTATATAAAAAATTAATTCTTATTATGTTGATCTCTAAATTTAAACTCTAAAATTTCTAATTTAATTTAGATTTAGAAATTTATTAAAAAACTAAGGATTTTTAATTTAAATTAGATATTTAGAAAATAAGAGTTAATTTTTTTATGCTACGTGGATAATTATATTAAAGAAATTGATTACATAAATTTAACTAATATTTAAAAAAGTAAATAAATAATATATAATATGATATATATCAGTTAGAATTATTTTAAAAGCTGAGTACAAAAGTAAAAATTTTTAAATATGATCATAATTAAATATAAAATTTTAGCTTTAATTATATCTAAAATAAATAATTTTAAAAATTAATTATAATTACAATAAATTTAAAAATTAAAATTTATCATCCAAAATTTATAGTTTTAGTTATACTTATAATTAAATATAAAATTTTAATTTTTTACATTCAATAAGCCTTTAAGTTTATATTAAAAGAAATTAGTTAGACCGAATCTATATCAACATGTAATATAAAATAATAATTGGATCCACATAATTATTTAGACTGATTTAGAAAAAACAAAAAAAATTATAGTGAATTTTTATTAAATATTTTTCACTAATTTATTTTTATTTTAAAATATCTCAATCTAAAATATCATTATATTTTATAAAATCAAAATTTTGAAGTTTCTTACTAAAGAAATAATTAATCGTCAAATTTTTATACTATTTAATTTGATTAAAAATAAAATAAATTGACTAATAAATTTTTATACTATTTATTTTATACGAAGAATATGCTTAATTATGATATGTATTGAAGACGTACATTTTTTAAAGCCTGCATGAAGGAATAGGAACTTCAATTCAAATAGTTGATTAATTGAAAAAGTATTTTTATTTATAGCACAATGCTACAAGTAAACGTGGCTGATTTTTTTTTAAAGCCTATAACTATATATTTTATATTAATAAGATAATTTATATTCTCTAAAATATTATTTATATTTATATTATCTATAATCTATACTATATATACAATTGAAAAGAGGAGAGAATATTAAAATTTTTTATAATACTCTTACCTCTTTTATTTATTTATAATAGTGTTTAATTATTTCATAGTTGATAATAGATAATAATTTTATTATTTAAATTAATTTTATAACTAATTAAAAAATTTAAAGGATATATAGAAAATATATTAAATCTTTTAAATAAAGATATAATTTAGATGATAATTTTATTGTTTAAATTAATTTTGGAGTTTGCAAAAAAAATATAAAAGAAGTACTTAAATTAATAAAAATACAATTAGATTGATTTTAAAATTAAGATTATTAAAATAATATGTTTAAATATTAGTTCATTATTAAAATAATAAATTTATATTTTTAAATAGAAATTAGTAAGAAATTAAATTTAATTAGTGAAAATTAAAAATATTAATAAAATAAAAAATTTAAAAATAAATTTACTATTTTTTAATATTTTAATTTAATGAAATATTAATTTAAAACCGTACATGTTTCATTAAAAAGAATTACAACAAATTGAATTTTATAAAATGTATTAAAATGTTTATTATAAAACTAATAGAAAGTAACATGTTTTAATATATTGAAAAAATGGTAAGATGTTGTAATGTATTAATAGTTAAAATTTTGTAATATATTACATTAGAAAATAAAATAAAAATTATTTAATTAAATATTAATTTAATTGAATAAATATTAATAATAAATTTATAAAGTGTTTATTATTTTTTATTTTACATGTAATTTATATTATATATAAAAATAGAGGAGAAGAGGATAATAAAATTATCTAAAATATTCATATTTACATTTATTATAAATTATTTTTATCATAATCAATTATAAAAATAATATATAAAATTATTATTATTATTTTAATTGATTTTTTATTTAAATATAATTATAAAATATAATAAAGTTTATCAATGGTAACTTTTATAAAGTCTAAATATATCAACCTTATATTATAATTAAATCAACTTTATTATTTTTAATATTTATCAGTATTTATCATTATACAGTTGTTATCAATTAATAATTAATTATAAATAAAATTATTAATAATATTAATTTAATTAAGTAAAACCATAAAACTTATTTACCGTGAATCAAACTAAAACTTTGGATGTTGAATAATATTGGATTGAAATTTTTGTAAGACTGTCATTATAAATCTAATTTTATTAAAAAATAATTAACTTTTTTTTATTCATCTAATATAACATATGTAATTATAAAAGTATTATTAATACTATATATAGAAACAACAACAACAATAATAATAATAATAAAAACTCTAGGATAGAAATTATGTTACTTAATAATTTTATTTTAATTTATTTTACAAAATAATAAAAAAATTATTTTAAATTAAAAATTTATACTAAAATATTTTGGATATAATTAATAGATATTTTATTTTAAATAATAATAATAATAATTTATTTTAATTTAATTAGTGTCTTTATAGTTAGAATAGTGAATGCTAAACGATAAATCACTAGTTTACTATATTACAGTCATAGAATCTGATGTTTAATTTTTCTTTATAATAGAGCTAATTAATAATATATAATATTTATTAATTACTCGTAAAAATTAAATTAAATTTTTCATATTATTTGTTGTTTAAAATTAAAAAGTGAAATAGATTCATATAAATTATTTTATTTTATATGAAATGTGTAATTTTTTACATAATATTATGAGAGATTTTTAATTGATGTTGTTCTAAAATAATTTTTTATTTAAATTAATTTATTAGCTATAATTTTTTTATTTAAGATTAATTGACTCGCGGTTGTCGAAACCGGTCGAAACCGGTTAAAAATAACCTTTCTGTTTATCAACAATATTACTATTGCAGATAGTGGTAAATGATCGAATTCACAGAGAATTGAAAACTTACCTATCTTTCTTAACAAGATCAAAAGAATTAACTGAAAGCAAATAACTAAAAGAGAAGTAAACTGAAAGTAAAATGGGGGGATTTGAGATTGATTTAATTGATCTAATTCTGAAATCAATAAAAGAAGACAAAATAATTAAAATAAAGGAAATCAATAATGAGAAAGCTTTAGTTGAAGAATCGGATTCACTTCCGTTGTTGATGATCTGAGATCCAGAAATAATAGGGTTTTACAGAGGTTTTTTGGAATATTGAAAAACTTAGAGCTTAGGGGAGGATCATTCTCCTTTTATCTCTTTTCTTCCTATGCCAGTGATGTGCAACGGCCCGGCTATCATTGGACCACCTGTCTCTGCCATATTGATACGATTGTACGAGGATATCCGGTACCTGTCTCATGCGTAAGGGCCCCTGATTCCCTTCGTGCATGTGTGGATGGGTCTATAAGGCTGAAGGTGGGGCCTTCTTCCCGATTCTGGGCTGGGCCGGGAAATAGGAATAATACTGAGCCCAAGGAGGATCAGCCTGAGAAGCAGTGAGGGCTGGGCCGGCCTGAGAGGCAATGGGGACTGGGTCCGCCTGGTTGAGAAATCCATATGGACCCAGTATCAAGGTTCGAACGGGCTGGACCTGTTTATATTGGGGTCATGTGGGCCTCCGAGCGATGAGCCGTGATTGAGGGTTTGGCCCCTAACCAGGGTGGAGAAATCCAGCGGTCATCAATTGCCCCTTTACCTTCTCGTCAGTTATTGCCCGACTGATGAGGGGGTAAACTTCGAGTGTAATAATGACCGCGCTGCCCCAGGACAAAACTGTTCAGAGCCACTCTTCGTCTCATCACTGCTTTGCTTTTTGAATTTTCTCTGTCTTCTCGGAATGCTTGCCTTCTCCTGTTCTCTGCTCTTCTTCGATTTCCTCTGCTCCTCTGCTTTACCTGCTTTTCAGGTACACCTCTTCTATCTCCATGGAAATTTCTAAGCTTCCTGAAGTTTTTAACACTAAGTCCAGTATCACTCCCTCTACCATAACTAACTTCTTTTCTCGGAGGTATTTGGATACTCCCCTTTACCGCATCCGAGCTCCTCTCCGGAATGAGAGGATTGTTCTTCCAGATCCTCCTCCTCCCGGTTTGGTAGATCCCCAGAAGGATCGTAGCATAGTCTTTTTTGTTAAACAACGGGACTTCGGTCTAACTTTTCCGTTTACCTCCTTTACCGAGGTTTTCCAATATTTCAGGATAACTCCCCGAATGCTATCCCCAAATTCTATTTTGTTCATGTGTTGCTTTGAATCCATTTGCTTGAGCTGGGGATTTACGCCCACAGTATCGTGACCTTTTTTCGTCTAGTCAGAGCAAGTAACAATTTTTATTACTTTTCCCCCCGTGGGGGTTTATCCATCCTCACGGGCTATAAGGATTCCATAAAGGGCTGGGTCGAGGGTTTTGTAGTCGCGGAGCTGAAAAAAGATTGCTGTTCATCGTGGGGGGTGGAGCTCGACTGGGAGGATGTCTCTCTGGGTTGCAACGACCTGCCCCAGCTGAGCCTTACCGAACAGGTTGGGTACCTTAGATTGACTTCTGTTAACAAGAAGTACGATGTCGAGAAGTGTATGTTTGCCTGTAATCTTAAGGATATCCAGGATGCGGGTATTGTACCTTGTCCAGCCGCTTTGCCTTGTCTTTGTGATTTTTATTGGGATTATGCTAACCTGTTTTGATTTTATATTTTTTGCAGCCTCTAACTCTAAGATGGACCAAATCAAGCCTCCCAAGAACCTCATATTGTCCCGAGAGAGTATGGACGCGGCTTTGGACGTCCTGCTGGCGAGGCGATCTGTGGGAGAGGCTACTCAAAAAGTGGCAGAAACTATTTCCTCCAGGTCGGCTATTCGACCTCCACCTCCTCCTCCGGTCTCTTCTCGGGCTTCTAAGCCTAGCTCTCGACGCAGCAGGTCGTCCCGGCCTTCCAGCCAAGGGAGGTCGAGCTCTGCTCATCAGTCTATACAAGCCCCCCGGCCTCAAGGTACTTCTAACGAGGGGACGGAAGAGGGTCCCATGATTATCTCTAAAGTGGCTGAGGGTGTTGGATCGGTGAGGTCGGACCTTGTTCTTCCTACTGTGGGCGCTTCTGGGGTCTCTGCTGCTGTTGAAGAGGAGGTCCCCGGGGGGAGGCTCGAGGTCCCCATTACGGAAGAGGGAGCTCCAGGGAAAAGAGCAGGGGTTATTCTCATGGACGAGGATGTCTCGGAGGCCCCCACCAATGATGCTCTTGCCCCTGAAGAGGTGGGATCTGACCCTGGCAAGGATGGAGGTGTCACAGAGAAGGTAGGGGACAAACGTCCTGCCTCCCTTGAAATGCCTGCCCCAGCTCCAGCTCGGAAGAAGTCCAGGGCTTCCAAGGGATCAGCTCCAGCTCTCCCTCCTATTGGAGAGAAGAAAGAAGGTTCTAAAGAATCAACTCCGGCTCTCCCTCCTCCTAAAAAGAAGAAAGATGTCCCTATGATACCACTATTGTCTGCTCCTGACAACGACATTCTGAACGGGGAGGATATCACTCATCAGTCTCCAGCGAGCGTGGTTGCTGAGATTGTCAAAGAGTGGATGTTTGGTGGCGTCATGGAGGCTTCGGATCCACGCTTGCTTGCTCTCACTGGTCTCTTAGCTAGCTCTATTAAGGAGCAAGCAGCGTTCCGTTCTCGACCTCGTGGGGAGCTCGGAGACACAATCAGGGAGATGCTTCTAATGGTAAGCTAAGCTACCTCCTTTGTTTTCATTCTGGTTTTCTTTGTTTCTTTGTTTTAACAGTTTTTCCTTTGTATTAGGTGACGGGCCTCTTTATGGAGGTGGATGCTCGCGACCACTCTCTCCGGGAATCTGTGGACCGCCGGATTGAGGAGGCGCGTCTGGAGGAGAATTTATCCGCAACTAGTGATGCCAGAGGCAACCTCGCAGCAGCTCGAGTTCATACCCAGTCCCTCCAGGCAGAGCTGCATTCTGCATTGGAGGCCCTCAAAAGAGCTGACGGGAAGGCGGTTGAGGCACAGGAGCACTCCAAGTCCCTGGAAGCAGAGTTGTCTCATACCTGCAGGGTTCTCAAGGAGTCTGATGAGAGGGCGGCTGCAGCTGAGGTCCGATGTGAAGAAGTTTTGAAGCAGCTGTCCTCCATGGTGGAGACTCTTCATGAGAAGGACGAGGCTGTGAGTCAGAAGGATGAGGTCCAGCGTCAATATGAGGCCCTGAAGGCTGATTTTGAAGGAGCTCAAGCTCACCTTGATAAGGTGAAGGTTCAAAAGGAATGAGCCCTAGCTCGGGTGGAGGTTCTCGAGCAGGAGCTGAGCAGGAGTTCTGAGTGTATCAGAGACCTAGCTTCATCGGTAGAGGAGTCCAAACTTCATAATCAAGAGCTTAGTCAAGAAGTCAGGACTTTGGAGCATAAATGCTCAGCCCTGCTCGAGGAGGCCAAACATGTTGAGGACAGGATCCAGCTGGAGTGCGAGAGGTGTTTGATGGAGTATAAGGAATCAGCTGAGCTAAAGTAGAAGATTGAACAAGCATGCGAAGCTCATCTTCAAACTTACAAGGATTCTCCCGAACTGAAAGCAAATATAGCTGAGGCCTGCCAGTCACGACTTGCGGAGTATAAAGCCTCTGATGAGATGAAGGTCGCTATTTGGCACAAAGGCTTTCGCATGTACGTGTCTGGTTTCAATAGGGGTTTGAGAGATTCCAGACTTGCTCTTTCTACCCCTCTATCAAAGCTCCGAGCTACTGAGGTGGACTCCGATGGTGAGGACATGTTATATGGTGAGGATGATCTGCCCTTACCCAAAGGAACCTCTCGCACTGTAGCTGGGTCCTCTGAGGCAGAACCCAAGCAAGGGGATGAAGACGCTGGGCCTCGAGGGCAGGAGATCGTACCTTTTGTTGGTACGAGGGGCTCTGGGCAAGAAGATGACAGTCCTCCCGTAGAAAGTAATGTAAATAGTGTGAATGATAATGATGTAAATGTGGATGATAATATGCCTAAACATGTAAGTCCTTTAAGGACAATTTTGCCTTCATCGGAGTAGGCACTTGTAACATGCTATAAATGTACTTTTCTTTTAATGAAACTTTATTTTTACTTATTTGGACTGCTTCTTGTTTTTCCTTCATACTTGAACTTGTCTCTGTTTATCAAGAATGAATCACTTAAACTATGTGTTTCGGAATTTTCCTAAGGAATCCGCTGTGAACTTTTGACCTATAGATTTATTTGTTTCACTAAGGCATTTTTGTCGGTAAGCTCTTTCCGAGCTGGGCTAGCTGCACTCGTGAGCTCTGTTTTTAACAGTGATCAAGGCTTTCAATCTACAAGTTTTTATCCTTGTTACTTTATTAATGTGAGCTCGGGCGCATAGCCTTTGCGGAGTAATAATAAGTCAAATCATGTACCTGTCGCGATGATGAGCAAGGCTCGTCTTTCTGCCTTTAGTTCTGTCTTGACAGGGACTGGAGCTGAGGTTTTATCTGCTTCGTGCCATTAGATTTTCCTCGGATTGCCCCTTTACTTCCTCAGTATTTATTACATGAATAGTGAGGGAGTAAATCCCTGTACTTCATTTATACTTGCACGGCTTCTTTTTAGGCGATTTTACTTTGCTTTCTGGTTGTGAGCTCGGATGTCTGGTCCTCCTCGAGGTGATCCTTTGTCAGGCGGTGCAACTTAATCTGCGTGCTCCATTGGGATGGGGAGTTCAGCCTTTGTCGTTTTCCTTCTTCTTGGGTTATTCTTGCCAAATGTTTGTTCATGGCAAACTGACTCGAGCTGTGAGCACAGTCCTTTGCCCTCGTTTATCCTCCTATATGTTCCTGCATTTATGAGCCTTTTCATAGAGGGAGCTCGGTTCTCTGTTATTTCCTCTATACTTAGCTTCATTCTACCTGAGTGTTGCATGTTGCGAGTCTATCCGAGCTGGGAGCTTGGTTCTTTGCTCTTTGCTTAGGCTTTTATGCCTACAGTCTGTGACGCTTCTTGCATCGCGAGCTCGAGAGTTTGAAATTTCGCTTTTTCGCTTTGGTGCCCCGAGCTCGTTTGTGAGGTCGGATTTAATTTGGGAGCTCGGTTTCTTGCCCCTTGCTTAGGCTTTTATGCCTTTAATTCGGTCTTCCTATTGGATTTGCCAGTACTGAGCTCATTTTTTGAGGTCGGCATGGTGTTTTGGCACTCTTGGCTATTGTGCCCCGAGCTCCTTCGGTAGGTCAGAATCTGGTTTTTCATTGGTAGCTTAGGACTCATCTTTTGCGTGAGATCGAAGCTGTATTTTTATGAGTTGTCCCTGCACATGATATTGGGAATTTTTACTCCGGGAGGCCCTTAAGACCTTCACCGACCGTTTTTATTTTGTTTTCCCGGGAGTTCTAGGGGATCCCGGTCTTCTTTGTTTTCCCGGGAGTTCTAGGGGATCCCGGTCTTCTTTATTTTCCCTGGAGTTCTAGGGGATCCAAGTCTTCTTTGTTTTCCCGGGAGTTCTAGGGGATCCCAGTCTTCTTTGTTTTCCCGGGAGTTCTAGGGGATCCCGGTCTTCTTTGTTTTCCCGGGAGTTCTAGGGGATCCCGGTCTTCGTGCTCCGAGAGGTCTTTTAAGATCCTCACCGGCCGTTTTTGTTTTGTTTTCCCGGGAGTTCTAGGGGATCCCGGTCTTCGTGCTCCGGGAGGTCTTTTAAGATCCTCACCGGCCGTTTTTATTTTGTTTTCCCGGGAGTTCTAGGGGATCCCGGTCTTCTACCTCTGAGGTCTCTATGTCTCAGGGTCTTCGTTGCCTGGAGATCTTAGGGATCCTGGACTTGTATCCGGGAGATCTTGGAGATCCCGGTCTTCTACCTCTGAGGTCTCTATGTCTCAGGGTCTTCATTGCCAGGAGATCTTGGGGATCCTGGACTTGTATTTCCGGGAGATCTTAGGGATCCCGGTCTTCTACCTCTGAGGTCTCTATGTCTCAGGGTCTTCGTTGCCAGGTGATCTTGGGGATCTTGGACTTGTATCCGGGAGATCTTGGGGATCCCGGTCTTCTACCTCTGAGGTCTCCATGTCTCAGGGTCTTCATATTTTGTTCTTTCTTTTTCAAGGAGAAGTGACATTCATAATAGAGATAACATCATTGTGTAAAGAATGGCATTATTTTATTCATTTGTGCTTTTCAGAGTACAATATTTTTCTTTACAAATATTTCAAGGGAAATACCTCTTCAAGTGCTGGATATTCCAGGCATGGGGCTCAGGGTTTCCCTGCATATCTTCAAATCGGTATACTCCTGGCCTGGCCACTTTTGCTATCCTGAATGGGCCCTCCCAGGTCGGTGCCAACTTGCCCACTGCCGCTCTTTTTTCCGTAGCTTCCAAGTTTCTTAGGGCTAGGTCCCCTACCTTTAGACTTCTTTCCCTGACCCTTTGGTTGTAGTAACGGGCTGCTCGTTGTTGATAAGCAGCAGTTCGGACTTGAGCTTCCTCCCTAATTTCTTCGAGAGCGTCCAAGTTGTTCCTTAATTTGTCGTCGTTAGTGTTCTCGTTAACAAATTGGACTAGATGAGTGGGGATTTGCAGCTCGGCTGGGACTACGGCCTCTGTGCCATAAGCAAGTGCAAAGGGCGTTTCTTTAGTGGACGCTCTAGGGGTAGTTCGGAGTGCCCACAGGATACTATTGAGTTCTTCCGCCCAATTTGTTTTTGCCCCATCCAGCCGTTTTTTCAGTCCTTGGGGGATAGCTCTGTTGGTGACCTCTGTTTGACCGTTAGTTTGAGGATGGGCTACTGAGGAGAATTTGTGCCGTATGCCCATGTTCGCCGTAAATGCCCTGAGGGCGTTGCAGTCAAATCGTCTGCCGTTATCTGAGATGAGCACCCTTAGTACGCCAAATCTGCAAATGATGTTCCCCCAACAATCATGTTGATGGTCCCACTGGATTCATCATTCACTGGTCCAGCTCTCGTTCTCCTCTGTACTGGGACTGCCGGATTAGGCTAAGGTCTCTGTCCCTCCGGTCTTTTAACGAAGTTTTTCAGGTGCCCTCTCTTTATCAGCCTTTCTATTTCTGCTATCAATTGGAAGCAGTTGTTGGTGTCGTGGCCGTGTGCGCGATGGTACTGACAATACTTGTCAGGATCTCTCTGATTTGCTTCTGCTTTCATGGGCCGAGGCCATTGGAGGAACTCCTTGTCCTGGATGGCCATGAGCACTTCGGCCCTAGAAACGTTGAGGGGAGTTGGTGTTTCTGGGACCCACGGGGGGAGTGACTTTTGTTCTGAGACCCGAGGAGGGAGAGGTCTTTGGTCCCTTCGCTCCCAGGACTGTCTGTAAGGCTCAGGCCTTTTGCCATGTCTTTTCTCTTGCTTCTCCGGCCTCCTTTCCTCTGGGGTTTTCTCCTTACCTGCCACTCCCTTAGCTAATCGGCTTGTCACCAAGGCGTCATCCTGCCTTATATACTTCTCAGCCCTCTTCATCAGCTCGGCCAGTGAGGTCGGAGGCTTCCTGGTTAATGAGCCGAAGAACTCGGCAGAGGTCGTCCCCTTTTGCATGGCCTCCACCGCCCTTCCCTCATCGAGCTCGGGAATCTGCAGGGCCTCCGTATTGGAACGAGCGACATACTCCCTGAGCGATTCGTCTCCTCTCTGCCTGATTGTCTCCAGGTAGCTCGTCTTCCTATCTGCGGGCACTCCGGCAATAAACCGGCTGATGAAGCGAGTGGCCAGATCTCCAAAACTGCTGATACTCCCAGCCTCAAGGCTGTTGAACCACGCCCGTGCTGGCCCCGAGAGCGTCATTGGGAATGCCTTGCATATCAAGGCATCTGATAGAGTCTGCAGCTCCATGAAAGTCTTGTAGTTGAGGACATGCTCTCGGGGGTTTCCGGCTCCGTCATAAGCCGCCATCGATGGCATCATAAACTTCTTAGGAACAGTCTCCTGTTGCACCCACTTCGAGAAAGGTGAAGAAGTGGGCAGGAAGGTTTGGCCCTGATCCTTCTTTTCCAGCTCGGCCAAGAGCTGCTCTCTTAACTTCTGCAGCTTTTGGTCTACATTCTCATCTTCCAGCCTGGGTTTATTCTTCGGGTGGTATTCCTCCTTCTCTGCTTCACTTCTCGTCCACCTGGTTGTCCCGGCGGAATAGTTGTCAGCCTCATCATTCTCTATCATCTCCCTCACCCTCCTTCCATGGACTCGGGCCTCCGGTTCTTCCTCTTCCCCGGCTCTTCTCCCTTCTTCTCTGGTACCGCGGCTGCTGGTTTGAAGGCGGTCAAGGGCAGGTTGGGGCTCGTTGGTTTGGGGTTCTTCTACCACTGGGAGTGTATTTATCGGGATGCTGAGGCCCCTTTGTTGCATTATCTGCCCCAACCAGTGGGCGGTGTTCTGTAGTTGGAGGGCCATGGTTTGAAGGTCCTGGTTAGATAAGGTAGCGGTGGGAGCATTCCCTGCCAAGCTTGGCGAGGGATTGAGAGGAATAGGTGTTTGGTTATTTAGTGTTGTAGGACTAGAAAAGGAGAACTGCTGCCCCTCTTGGGCAGAGCTCAGGTCATTTGGGATGTTAAGGTTGCTTTCATTGTGATTAGCCATCGTGGATCTCAGTGGGTTTTGTTAAGAGTGGAACTCCGGTGATGAAAAGATCTCCTTCGTTTCCCACAGACGGCGCCAATTGATGATCTGAGATCCAGAAATAATAGGGTTTTACAGAGGTTTTTTGGAATATTGAAAAACTTAGAGCTTAGGGGAGGATCATTCTCCTTTTATCTCTTTTCTTCCTATGCCAGTGACGTGCAACGGCCCGGCTATCATTGGACCACCTGTCTCTGCCATATTGATACGATTGTACGAGGATATCTGGTACCTGTCTCATGCGTAACGGCCCCTGATTCCCTTCGTGCATGTGTGGATGGGTCTATAAGGCTGAAGGTGGGGCCTTCTTCCCGATTCTGGGCTGGAACGGGAAATAGGAATAATACTGAGCCCAAGGAGGATCAGCCTGAGAAGCAGTGAAGGCTGAGCCGGCCTGAGAGGCAATGGGGACTGGGTCTGCCTGGTTGAGAAATCCATATGGACCCAGTATCAAGGTTCGAACGGGCTGGACCTGTTTGTATTGGGGTCGTGTGGGCCTCCGAGCGATGAGCCGTGATCGAGGGCTTGGCCCCTGACCGGGGTGGAGAAATCCAGCGGTCATCAGTTGTTAAGATTGATCATTGACACTATGTTTCTTTGGTTGTTTCAATAGATTAGTTATAGAAATGGAAGATGTTTCTTACCATCATGTCTCTCCTTAAGATTAAACCAATTAGGGAATGTTCTCTAATTAATCACTAATCAACAAGTTGCCAAGGAACGTCCTTGGACCTCAGGTAATAAACAACTGTCAATTGCATTAAGAAATAGAGAGATCCAATCCTAGCTACCCAAACGCATGAGATGTTGGTAGATCATACAATTTCCTTAGTTTTTATACCAAGTGTTCTTATGTTTGAACAATCCAAGCAATTACGGATTTAAAAATATTCAAACTAACAATATATTACCTTGCAATCAAGAATCAACTGGCCACATTGATCAAAATAACAAAGCAATAATGGAATCAAGCATGAAATTGTATGAATATTGAATAAACCAAAGACAAACAACTTATGTTCAGATCTCACAATCCATAAAAACAACTTAAGTTTCAATCAATCTTTAACTAGAATAAAAGGTTTCAGCCACTCATGACTGAACCAAAAACCAAAAATAAGAAAAGAAGAAAGGTAGAAGAGAGAAGAGGCAAGGTGAGGCCGGCGGTCTTGTGCAATCCAAAGGGATGAAGTGCACGAAGATTCTGCGGCTGGCCTTATGTGCTTCTTAAATAGGATTAGATGCTGCCCTAGGTTTTACTTGCTGCCCAAGAGGCTACTTGCTGCCCAAGTTGTGTCTGAAAAGGAAAGAAGCGCGTTGCAAGGCTCTCAGAAGGAAGGAGGCGCGCGGATTGGCTCTCAGAAGGTAAGAGGCGCGCGGCAAGGTTGTGCAGAAGGAAAGAGATGCTGTCCAAACTTTACTTTTTAGATGGAGCTTTCGTTTGAATTTCAAATCTTGAATGCTGAATGCAAGAGAGGCAAGTGCATCTTCTTGAGATCTCGCTTCCTGAATAGGAAGAATTGACTGCTGAGGTGTCTGCACATCTTTAAACAAGAAAAGAAAGATCTGCAATTTGAATTTCAAATAATCTGCTGACTGCGCTTTCCTTATCTGACTCTTTCTTTATTTGGCACTTTTTGGTAATTTTAAGAGCATTTTCACCAGATTGTCTCTTTACACCTATTTTCTGCAAAATAAGATTAAAACCACAAAATTAGGTAGAAAATGTGTAAATAAATATTAATAACATCATGATAAAATGATCTAAAATATGTTTTATCATTAATATATCAATTATTTATGTAAAAGAATCGTCTCAATTTTATTGTAATATATTTATTTTGAAAAAATTGAAGTATTCAAATAATGGCATTTGAAAAAGTTACATATATAATAAAAATATAAAAAATATAATAATTATACACGCAGACGACTGAATACACTAGCTGGATTATTTTATTAAATATAACATTAATTTATATATGAATACTATTATTTAATTATTTGAATAGCTTCTTATTTTCAATATAAATTAATAAAATATTATTAATTTTAATTTAAAAAGAAATTTGAGTGATAATAATAATAAAATTTAAAAATCAATAATAACAATATTATAGCTACATTTTATAATGATAATTTAAAATTTTATCTAATAAAATTTTTATTTTTATAAATTTTTGTAAATTTATTAATCATATAATTAAATTAAAAATATTATTTAGAAACTATAGTTTCACCATTAAAATTAATCCAAAAAGAAACTAGTCTTTTTAAAAATCTAAAAGTTCCATTTTTGAAACGGTTTTCTATGAAAAGGCTGTTTTTTTTTAGAAAATGTGTGATCAACACCGTATCTTATAATTTGTAATCTTTTATAATTTTATTAAAATTTAAATATTTTCTTCATTCCATAATTTTATCTACTCTACTATTTTACATTTTATTTTTTCACACCATATTAAAAAATATAATTTTTTTTAAATTTTTTAATTATAACTATTTTGTATATTAAATTTTATTAATTATTAAAAAATATTTTGAAAAATTTCTTAAAAATAAAATAAAATAAAATTATAATAGTCAATTTATATATTAATATAGTCTAAAGGAAATAAAATAAAATTATATAGCGAGAGAATATAATTTTATGAATGATTATATTTTTTAAATGAATTTTATTTTTATCAATAAGCTCACGGAATAATTTTATGGATATTTATATTTTTTAATTGAATTTTATTCTTATCAATAAGCTCATGAAATTAGTCTGTAGTAAGTCTATTAAATTAAAGGGTAAATTATAGTTTAGTTCTTGAGTTTTAGTATAATTAACGGATCGATCTCTATATTTTTAAAATCAAATAATTAAACCCTTTTATTATTATTCTGTCTGAATGCTCTGTTTTTCTATCCATTCCTCTGCTAGTTCAAAGAATTATGTGTAGTCAAACTTATCGAAATAAAATTTTCTTTCCATAATACCCTTACTATACCCTATAACATATTTTAAAAAAAAAAATTATATCTAAAACCATAACTCTCCATTGATTCTTTTTAATATACCTCACTCAAAATATAATATTTTATATTCACATCTAGAAAGTGCCATGGCACATTAAGGAAAAAGAGCAATCACATGCTACAATTGAATTGCACGGTACCAGAACCACTATAAAATTTAATACATTAGAACATAACCATGCTACTACTTTAGATGCCACGGAGTTTGCAATAAACACCAACTAAATAAACATCAGTATAGACAAGTGAAAATGATCATTTTTTCAAATGAAGATTCAGTTGAAAAGGTAATAAACAGTACATCAATATCAAATTCAATACATCAAATATGGCATCAAATGCAATACAAAATAAGCAAACGGACCAAGGATAAGGAGCCATTTTTCACCTTCACAAGAGCAGGACAACACCATCACAAGTTATCTCTCACACTTCTTCACCTTCACTTTAACCAAATATGGGTATCTACTAGCAACTGCTTTCATTCCATGATCTGAAACTGGACAACTTCTATTACACAGTTTTTTCAACGCTACACATTTGGCATCGATACAAGAAATCTTTGCATAATCTACAATATCACTACTGCAAAGTGCTAATCGCTCAAGACTTTGGCAATTCGAAGCCAACAATTCTATTCTATTTTTTTTAGGATTGACTCCAATAAGGACCAATTCTTGCAAATTAGAGCAATTCTTCTCTACTGTTATTTCATCGTCTATTCGATTTGCCTTCCATCCATTAATACTCAACAATAGAAACCAATCCTAAACTAGTGCATTCTATTTTGACAAGGTGCAAAATCTCCAGACTCAAACAATTAGAGATTGTTATGAAACCTACATCGCTTACCTGGAGCCTCTCAAGATGGATCTCAATCATACAGGTAACCTGCTATGCAATAACTTGAAGAAGCTTGTCCCAATCAGTAGAGCATATGAAAAAGTTTGTAAGTTTTTGTGATTTTTTGACCCAATTATAAGCAAACCAAAGCGTTCTCCATTATAAAGCTCCTTTAAGCATATTGTTTTGAGTAAAGATAATGTTAAATCTTAATTGATTATGAAGATAATAAGAAAGGAAGAAGGAGGAGTTATATTTTCAGATGTAAAATTTTCTTTAATATTTTATAGGTAATAGTAAGGGAACTGTGGGAAGAAAATTTTGTTTTGATAGGTTTGATCCATTATAATCCTTTAAACTAACTGAGGAAGGAATGTAATAACTGAGTATTCAGACCAAATAATAATAGAGGAGTTTAAGTGTTCAATTTTAAAAATATAACAATCAATATATTAATTATATTAAAATTTGTTGGAATGAACTGCCTAATTAGGAGTAGATTATGTAATCATAGGGATTTGCAGATCTGATATATATTATTTTCTGTACAGGCTTATCTTGTTTCCTTAAAATAAGATTACTTCCTTTTTCTCCTGATTTTGTGTTGTAAATGTATCTATATATAACCTCCTTTCTAGAGAAGAATACACAACAACTGAATCATTAACAGATTCCAACATTCAACATGGTATTAGAGCAATTAAGATCCTAGAAGAATTGCTTCCCAAATTTCATATCTTGAAACCACCACCATAGCTTACCATCTGCAACATCGTATTTTGTATTCCCTAACACCATTATTATTCAGCGACAATAGTGGTCCAACAAAATATGGAGGACAAATCATAACCTTCAGCTAACGTTACCCACCCAGGTATTGTTGGTAAGACAAATGTACTCTCTGCAACTTCTAAGAATAGTACTTGGATTATTAATACAGGTGCATCTGATCATATGACTAGAGATTCAGGACAGTTACAATCCATTCGTGCTTCTTCACAATCTGTTATATCTACAGCTAATGGTGGTACTTCTCCAATTACTGGAGAAGGATCAGTCATCTTGTCTAGTACCCTTACTCTAGATACTGTCTTGATTGTTCCATCTCTTGAATATAACCTTTTGTCGGTTAGCTAAATAACCTCTTCTCTTGTTTGTACTGTAACTTTTTGGCCCTCATTCTGTGTCTTTCAGGATATTCTAACCCGGAGGATTTTTGGTTATGGTGTTAAAAGGGGCAAACTCTATTACTTGGATCTGACAGAGAATGGAAAACAGAAAAATAACCTTGCATGTCAAACGAGTAGTAGAGACAAAGCTCAAGCAACTGTTTGGTTATGGCATCGACGATTAGGACATATTTCATTTGGATATCTTAAGAAATTGCAACCACATATTTTTTTCAAATTTGAATATTTCAGACTTTCATTGTGATACTTGCGAACTGGCCAAAAGCCACTGTATTTCTTATTTACCATGATTAAATAAATGTTCTGAACCATTTATGATTATAAATTCTAATGTTTGGGGCCCTGCAAATATTCCTTCTATTTCTAAAGCACGATATTTTGTTACATTCATTGATGAGTGCATAGGAATGACTTGAGTGTCTCTACTTCACAAAAAAAGTGATGTTCTTATAGCATTTTAGGAATTCTACAATATGGTGGGCACTCAATATCAAAGGCAGATTCGTGTTTAGCAAACTGATAATGCACTGGAGTTCTTGGATACAAACTGTGGGAAGTTCCTAAGTAAAAGAGGGATTCGACATCATACTTCTAACACCTATACTCCACAACAAAATGGCTTGGTAGAAAGAAAAAATAGGCAAGTCATGGAAGTTGTTCATGTGTCTCTCTTTGGCATGAATATGCCTCGGTTCTATTGGAGAAAAGCAGTAAAGTCTGCTATTTATCTAATTAATCGGGTCCCCTCTCATGTACTTGATTTCTGAACTCTTCAACAAAAGATACAAGCTTTCTTCTCACTGCCACATGTTCAAAATCTTGAACCAAGGGTTTTTGGTTGCACAGTATATGTCCATATTCTAAAAATTTTGCATAATAAACTTAATCCTTGTGCTAAACGATGTGTATTTGTTGGTTACTCCGATTTCTAGAAGGGATATCGATGTTAGAGTTGTCTGATACATGTGCACTCGTGGCTCAGATGAGAGTGACACCCGTGTTTCTGGAGCAAGTGGCGCAGAAACAGCATGAGGACCCTGAGTTAGTGAAAATTGCCAGGACTGTTCAGTCAGGCAAGAACGAGGAGTTTCATTTTGACAACAAAGGGATCCTCCGTTATGGGAACAGGTTATGTGTACCAGATGACGTGAATTTGAAGGGGGTGATTCGTTTTGGGAAGAAAGGTAAACTAGCTCCAAGATACATCGGACCCTTCAAAATCCTGCAAAGGATTGGGAATGTATCCTACAAGTTAGATTTACCTGCTTCAATGGAGAGAATCTATCCGGTTTTCCATGTTTCCATGTTACGAAAGTTCGTGTCAGATCCGGGTAAGGTTCTTAATGAACCAGAGGTGGAGATCTTAGGAGATCTCATCTATGTTGAGCAGCCAGGGCGGATTGTAGACACACAAATCAGAAAGCTGAGGAACAAGGAAATCGAGATGGTGAAAGTCCTTTGGAATCACCACAACATGGAAGAGTGCACCTGGGAGACTCGGGAATCCATGCTTAGGTAGTACCCCTATCTCTTTTGAAGTAAGTGTTTTATGCTTTTTATTTGTTTTCTTGATGCTATGTTTGCTTGTGGAACATTCGGGGATGAATGTTCTTAAGGGGGGAAGAATGTAACACCCGGCTAAGATTCGGCATCGGAATTCCAACTTTCTGCGGAATCTCCGTTGGAATCCGAAATCTAGAGGTCGGAATCCCTTAGAAGGGTGAAAATAAAGGTTTTCTAAAATATTTTTTATATGTTTTTGAGGTTTTAAGAAAGAAAGAATTAATTTTTGAAAGAAAATGCCTTGGAGGGAAAAGCACAGGTTCGGCCGCTGAACCTCATGTTCGGCCGCCGAACATGGTGCGGATGCGGAAGCTTTTTTGGCCCCCAAAGGTGGTCTGGCCAGCCACCTATAAAAGGCCCCCTGTCCGAAAATGGGCGAGTTTTCTCTTTCCATTTTCAGGCAAAGGTGAGTTTTTGCCCTTCCATGGTTGATTTTGCGTTTTTCCTTCAAATCCTTAAAGATTTTCATGAGTTTTCTCTTATTTTGAAGTTTTGAGCTTAAATCTAAAGTTCTGAAGCTTGGAGACCTCCGGGGACCGTTTTCTCCTCATTTCCAAGTTCGGATCACATCTACCCTCGATCTTCAAGAGGTAAGTGTAGATCCTTGTCTTCTTTTATGTTTTAATGAAGTTTTTGAGAGTTTTAATGCATAAAATGGGTAGATCTATGTCTTAGGCTTTATGTTAGCTTTATGTTAAATGTATGCCCTACGTGTTGTTTATGTTAATGTTTGTTGGGGTTTAAGCTAGTTTTATGCCCCCTATGTATGATTGAGTGTATATGCATGTTTTAGAATAGTTGGATGTGTGTTTTGAGAGGTTTGGGTGGCTGGATGTGTGAGGCAAATCGGGTTCTGCCATTCTGGAGAACCCAGGTTCGGCCGCCGAAGCAAGGTTCGGCCGCCGAAGCAAGGTTCGGCCGCCGAAGCAAGGTTCGGCAGCCGAAGCAAGGTTTGGCAGCCGAAGCAAGGTTCGGCCGCCGAACCTGCCTGTGGAGGCAGTCTCTGGCCGCCGAACCCGCCCCCGAAAGAATGGACTTTTGGCTCTGCAGGGGAGTTTCGACCACCAAACCTGCCCCCGAAGGTTAGTGACTTTTGGGTCTGTGAAGGCTTTCAGCCGTCAAACCTTGCCCCCGAAAGTGCCTGACTTTCGGATCTGTAGGGACCTTCGGCCGCCGAACCTGCCGCCGAAAGTCCCCTGCCCAGCCTTCCTTTGCTTTGTTTGTGTACATGTTTTATGATGTTATAGGGGGTTTTTGGGGAGATGTTTAAAGTCTTGCTAGAGTTATGTTTGGTCCCTCATTTGAGTCCACCTGTGTAGGTTTGGACCCGAGAGACCGTAGAGATCAGCAGTGAGACAGCTGCTTCAGAGTCAGTCAAGCATCACCCAGAGGTGAGTAGAACTGAACTATATTCTTTAAAGTAACTAAATTTTTAAGCATGTTCATGCATCATGAATGCCATGTTATGAAATAGGTTGTATTGCATTAGAATTTATGAATATGATGCATTGCATAAATTGCTGTAGTTGTGGATGGATATTGGATGACCCACTAGCCCTTGATATGATATGATACGATATGCTATGATATGATATGGAAGTCCAGGGCTTGCCCATTCTATGCCCCTGGCATGATGTAAGGGAAAGACCAAGATTGCCCATTCTATGCCCCTAGCACAGTTGGACATGTTATGTTATGTTTAAGAGGAAGTCCTAAGGAGCTCCGTCGAGGGCCGGGCATTATTTGGATATATAGAGGGTTACTGGTGATAAGTCCATTCTTGATGTGAATTATTTGTGTTGTGATGCATTTCATGCGAGCATATGTTTATTTAAACTGTTTTTATGGTTCTGCTCACTAGGCTCTTGTAGCTTACCCATTTCCCCTAACCCCCAGGTTTGCAGGATCAGAGTTAGAGCGGGGAAGTCACCAAGGTTGATGGTATATGTTATGTAATAGAATAGTAGTGGACATGTATCATGTAATGGTTTAGTTTTGTGCTTTGCCCTAGTTTATGTTGTTAATCCCAGTGAACATGTCTTTATGTAAAAGTTTTTATAATGAGTTATGTTGAATCAAGCTTGATGTATATGATGTTGACCACATTAGAGCATTTGATGAGGGCTCTAGTGTGGGTTTTATGTTTACAGTATATGGTGAATGTACGGGTCAAGCTTGGTATATGAAACGTTTAAATTTTTTTTATGAAAATGTATGTTCATGTATGTGATTTTATCAGGTACACAGGATGCATAGTAGGGTTGCTATGGGTTTCGGCGACCTTAAGTCGATTTGAATCCTAGCGCCAGTAGCGGTCCGGTTTTCGGATCGTTACATGAAGAATTGTCCATGATAACAGCATCAACCAATGAATCAACTCAGAATGTCCTGGACACCAATATTTTTACTCAGGTAAACCGGAGTCCTATACTTGATGAGTGTAATGAAACAAGTAACTCTTGTAATAATTTGGCTCCTAGACATCCACAAAGATCAAATAAGGGTGTACCAAGGAAACAGTATGAACCTGACCTTAGAGCCAATGTCAAGTATCCAATTAGTAATTATCTTTCTACTCATAGATCGTCCAAGTCATATACACTTACTATTAATCAATTATCCAAAGTATCTATTCTTAGTAGTGTGCAGGATGCCTTAGCAGATCCAAAATGAACAAAGGCGATGAACGAAGAGATGGAGGCCCTACAAAAGAATTCTACATGAGAACTTGTTCCTCTACCTGAAGGAAAGAAGACAGTTGGATGTAGATGGGTATACACTGTGAAACTTAAAGCAGATGGAAGCATTGATAGATATAAGACGAGGTTGGTTGCAAAAAGATATACACAAAAGTATGGAGTAGATTATTAGGAGACTTTTGCACCGATGGCCAAGCTCAACACAATTTGTATCCTTATTTCTGTAACAGCAAATCGAGGTTGGCCTTTAAATCAATTTGATGTTAAAAATGCTTTTCTTAATGGATATTTGGAGGAGGAAATCTATATGGAGGTCCCACAGGGGGTTAAATAGAGTACTTCAAACATAAATGAAGTTTGTATACTGAAGAAATCGTTGTATGGGCTTAAACAATCACCTAGAGCTTGGTTTGGGAAGTTCACTTCAGCAATGAAGGCATTTGGTTATAAACAGAGTAATTTAGACCATACTATATTTATCAAACACAAAGAAGGGAAGGTAATAGCTTTAATTGTGTATGTCGATGATAAGGTCTTAACAGGAGATGATCCTTGTGCAATAAAGTTATTGCAGGACTATTTGGCTGCTGAATTTGAAATGAAGGATCTTGGGCAACTTAAATATTTCTTAGGTATTGAAATAGTAAGATCAGAACGAGGGATTTTCCTTTCACAGTGGAAGTATATTCTGGATTTGTTGACTGAAACTGGAATGTTTGCCTGCAAACCAGTAGAAACTCCGATGGAAGTGAACCATAAACTTTGTTTGTTTGCAGAATAAATTCCAACAGATGTGGGACGCTATCAACGATTGGTTGGGAGATTGATCTATTTGACTCACACGAGGCCAGACATAGCATATGTTGTAAGTGTTGTAAGTCAATTCATGCATAAACCAAGTGAAGAATATATAAATGTAGTATACCAGATCTTGAGATACCTGAAAGGGGCTCCAATCAAGGGACTATTATTCTTAAAGAATGGTACATTAGACATTGAAGGATACACGGATGCTGATTAGGCAGGCGATTAATCAACAAGGCGATCTACTTCGAGTTATTTTACCTTCGTGGAAGAGAATCTGGTTACATGGAGAAGTAAAAAATAAAAGGTTGTGGCGCGGTCAAGTCCAGAGGCCGAATTCAAAGGTATGGTGTATAGTTTATGCGAGCTATTGTGGATTAAGAGCATTCTAAAAGAATTGGGAATAGACAATGCAAGCTCAATAAAACTTTACTGCGATAACAAGGCTGCAATTGAGATTGCATAGAATCCCATACAACACGATCGCACCAAACATGTTGAAGTTGATCGGCATTTCATCAAGGAAAAGTTAGACCATAAGATTATACAGTTTCTGTTTATTAAGTCAGAAGACCAGTTAGCTGATATACTCACAAAAGTAGTGTCTGGGAAGATATTCCATGATATGGTTGACAAGTTGGGCATGATAGATATCCATACTCCAACTTGAGGCGGAGTGTTGGAATGAACTGCTTAATTAGGAGTAGATTACGTAATCATAGGGATTTGCAGATCTGATATATATTGTTTCCTGTACAGGCTTATCTTGTTCCTTTAGAATAAGATTGTTTTCTTTTTCTCTCCTGATTTTTTATTGTAAATATATCTATATATAACCTTCTTTCCGGAGAAAAATACACAACTGAATCATTCACAGATTCCATCGCTCAACAAAATTTAGAGATTAAAATGTAATTTATTACATTTCATCACCTTATAAAAAATTGATATTTTTAAAAACTTATTAAACTTTCAATATTTTTTCACTTCATCAAACATTTTCTAATTCCTTTCATTATTTAGTTGGTAATAATTAGGAAAAATGAAACCAAATACACTTGGTAAAAGCAAAAAGTTATAGATAAGTTTTAATTTATTTAAAAAAAATTAAAAAAATGTTAATAATAAAAATATTTAGTGACTTTTTATTTATTTGAAATTTAATGAAAAAATTGATAAAATATTCTTTAAAAATGGATAACTGATAAAAATATTATTTAATTAAATCTTAAAAATGTTTTTAATGGATTTTTAAAAATATAATGATATTTCATTAATTAATAATAAAAAATAGAAGAAAAATCGTAATTGATCATAATTTTATTTTACATTCGCATAAAATAGAAATTATTTTAATAAGAGTACTTAAAATTGCTGATGTAACCTTCATTTTTATATTTTTATTTTTATATATTTTTATATAAAAATTACCTCGTCATATTAAAATTCAACTTTATCTTAACATTTTTAAAATTTAAATATTAAAATCTTATATAGCAAAAGGAATATTCTTTTAAAATTATTTTTATTAAACCTTCTAAGAACCTTAAAATTATTAAGTTTATAATTTCAAGTATTAGACAGTCGTGCTCATCATGTTATATATCTATAAAAATAATAAATATTTTTAATCAAAATTTTAGTTAAATTATGAAAGGTGAATAATTTGCTAAAAAATATAAAAATATATAAATTTAATAGTTATTAATTTAAAATTTATTTATAACATTTAAAATTATTTTTTAAAACAAAACACTTCTTATTATATTTAAAATATAAAAATCTTAATAATGATATTTCAGAATCGCCACACATACTTTTTTTTCTTTTATTAATATATATGAAATAAATTAACATAATAAAATTAATAAACTTATTTGTTAAAACTTGAAATAAAATTATACATTAATAAAAAATTATATAATATATAATTATAGATGTATATAATATGGAAGATACCTTTAAATTATATTAATAACAAAACAACTTGTCTAAGAAGAAGATCCATTCAATAATTAACTAGATAAATTTTTTAATTTATTAAAGTTAATTTATACATATAAATCTTCGACACAATTTTCTCTAGTTGAAGCATGAGGTCATGCAAGCGGAGATGTAAACTACTAGATTAGTGAGAAAATAAAACTATCCAACTCGGAACCAGATGATTTATACAATATCCGAATTCATCTCAAATTCAATTAAAAATTAATCTAAATTATCAGAATTCGTTTCAAATTCAATTATTGTTATGCGAATAAAATCCGAAGCCGTTTAGTCTTATATATTTTAATTAAGGGAAAATTATTTTTTAATCCCTAAAATTTAACGTAATTAACACTTCTGTCCTTCTATTTTGGCGACCCAACACTTAAGTCCCTCACTTACTTTTCCGTCCAAATTCATAATCATTCCGTCCAAAATAACCGTTTAGTCAAAGAGTCAAAGGTGAGATGTGAGAATTTTTTCCAAAAATATTCTTAACCCTCCATCTTCCTTCTCTTTCATATCTTCTCTATTTCCTTTTACATGATTCTCCTTTTACATGATTCTCCTTTTTTTTTTTCTTTTCTGTAACAGCCCGGAAACTTGTACCCTGCCGTAACGGCTCCAAACTGTTCGGCGCTAGGATCCAGATCGGCTTAAGGCCGCCGGGACCCGTAGCAAGCCACTAAACATGCTAAACCTCGGGTCTAATCCCATACATGATCAAACTTTTCGTGAAAACTTAAACTTTTCATACTAATCTTTAAAACTTGTTTTACCTAACTTGGCTTGATCTATGTGCGAGAACATAGAACCTCATACCCGATGGGTCATCAAGCTAACCTTAAAACCACGTCCGCTTGGGTCAAGGGATTGAAACCATTTCTTTCCTCACGGCCGTTCAAACTCATAGCATAAAACAATACACATCATGAAAACCTTTCATAAATCGTTTTAGAATGATCATGCATAAACCAAGGGATTCAACCAAACAATAGGGCAAAGCACTACTCTATCCATTCATGACATTCTCATGACATTACTAAACTTTTCTTAACTTTACTCTATCTCTATTTAACATAGTTCTTTCCATTCATAATCTTTATATACATCATGACTTTCTCTTTACAATCATGTCCACTAACTAAACTAGTCAAGCATACAAAACAAAGCATAACATCTCTTTATATCCATAAACATATACATACCACTATAACAAAACTAAGCTAAGCTATTACAACCAAGCCCATGCTTATACTCTGATACTTCCCATAGATCACTCTGACTTGACTTTAGCCCTGCAAAACTGGGATTAGGGGAAAGGGATGAGCTAAAAAGCCCAGTGAGTAGAAACAGAGAAAACAGTTCATTAATTACATGCTTTCATGAAGTGCGCCATATCACAACTATTACATAACAATCCTTTTCACTCCCGCTTGAGTTCACGCTAGCATTCTCTTCCTCTCGCGGGTGATTTTAGAGGGTTCTCGAAACGTCCTTCCCCTCAGGGTTAGACATGACCCCAACATTCCCTCTGTCATAACTCGGCCCCGAAGGAGCTCTCATTGGGCTTTCCTACATGTACTCGCCCGACTAACAAGGACTCAATGACAGACTTACGGGCTATTGAGGTCGCCTTGGTCCACCCATCTCATCACATAATCAACAATTTATGCAATGCGTCACATTCGTGAAACTAGTGCAATCATCCTATTACATATAAACATGATGCATGAGCATGCTTTAGGCATTTGATTTTATTAAAATAAAAGATTAAGTTAGTTCTACTCACCTCTGGTAGACGCTGGACTGACTCTGCAACTGTTAATACTGATGGCCTCCTCGGTCCCTCGGGTCCGATCCTACACAGGTGGACTCGAATGAGGTGCCAACACATTCTAAACAACTCATAAACAACTCCCCAAAATTAAAACCCTCTAAATCATCACTTAAACATGCATAGAAAACAACCAAGAAATGGCTGGACAGGGCACTTTCGGCGGCACCTTCGGCGGCCGAACCCTCCCTCCAGAGACGAAACTCGGGCACTTTCGGCGGCACCTTCGGCGGCCGAAAGTCCCACTCTAGAGACGAAAGTCAGGCACTTTCGGCGGCCAAACCTTTCCTTCGGCGGCCGAAAGTCTGCTTTCAAGCCAAAACTCAACTTTCGGGGGCAAGGTTAGGCGGCCAATCCATGCATCCAAAGGCAGGTTCGGCGGCCGAAGCCACTTTCGGCGGCCGAACCTGAGTTCTTCCCAGAAGGGCAGAACTCAGCTTCTCATGCATTCAAGCCTCCTAAACCTTCCAACACCCCAAAACAAACACCCAACCTTACCAAAACATGCATAAACCCTTAACCATGCACAAAGGAGCTTAACAACTAGATTAAACTCCAAAAAAACAACATCAAAACATACATAGATAGCTTATGACCCACATAGGCCAAAACCATCAAAACAACCCATAATCTCACATACTCTCTCCCCATCATGCATACTCACTCCCACAAGTATAAACTAGCTTAAAACTTCTTCATAACATCACATAAACACACATTGGGCATAAAACCCACATAACTCCTAACATGCATATCTACCCATACTCAACCATTAAAACCTCTTAAAACTTACTTAAAACTTCATGAAACATAAAAGAAAGCATAGATCCGCACTTACCTCTTAAAGATCGAGGGCTGGTGCGACCCAAAGCTTGAGGTGTGGAGAATCCAAGCTCCAAAAGCTCCAAGCTCTCCAAACCTTGATCCAAGCTTTAAAACTCTTCAAAACAGCCATAGAACTCATGAAAACATGAAGGAGATGAAGAAAAACAAGAAAATGGCCAAGGGAGGACAAAAACTCACCTGAGCTCGAGAATGGGGAGAAAACTCGCCCATTTCCGATCTGAGGGCTCTTTATAGGTGGCCTGGTCGAAGACCTTCGGCGGCCTAACGTGCCCCCTAAACTCATGCATGTTCGGCGGCCGAACTTGACTTTCGGCGGCCGAACCTTGGCTCGTTCAAACAAGACTTTCGGAGGCCAAAAGCGCTCCCGAAGCCTTTCCATGTTCGGCGGCCGAACTTCATTTTCGGCGGCCGAACCTGGCAAACGCCTCTTTGGTCTTTTCTTTTCAAAACTCAAATCCTTTTCATTTAAAACCATGAAATCATGTGAAAACATTTTAGAAAACACATTTTACCCCTCTAGACGCCTCTGGCATCTTCAGAAATTCCAGATTCCAACGGAGATTCCGCCGGAAGGTAGGGATTCCGATGCCGGAATCTAGCCGGGTATTACATTTTCAATCTTTCTTCTCTCTCATATTTTCTCAATTTCCTTTTAACTTTATTGATTTTTCTCATAAATTTCCTAAAAATTATAAAGTGGATTAAAATTCCCACCTTGAAAACCCTTAACATACTTCCCCGATCAGCAGCACCACCACCAATCTTTCAATTTCCACCTTGAAAACTCTTTGACATACTTAATAGCATAAGTAGAAGCCACCATAGGATCCTCCCCAGAAATTTAGGATCCTCCCCATAAATTTCTTATCCTCTTTCGCATTTGGAATCCCTAAAAACATTAATATCATGAGTCCAAAACTCAACAGCTGATCCAATCAAGAATCAAAGCATCCTATTATGAGAAAGAAGAAGTGGGAAGAAGAAGAATCTACAGTGAAAAGGTATTAAATTTGAATTTTTTGATTTTGAATAGATGGAGTTTTGGAGAAATAGTATGAGAAAGAAGAAGAAGAAGAATCTACAGTGAATTGAGTTTGGATTTCGTGATTTTGAAATAGAAAGACTTTTACTGAGGGCCAATTTTGTCAATTCACGTGTTCCAAATGGCTATTTTAGACAGAAGGACTATGAATTTGGATGGAAAAAAAAAGTGAGGGACTTAAGTGTTGGGTCGCCAAAATAGAGGGACAGAAGTATTAATTATGTTAAATCTCAGGGACTAAAAAGTAATTTTTCTCTTTAATTAATAATTTATATAAAAAATATTTTTTATTAATAATTTTTATTTAAAAAATTTAATATTTTTAAAAAATATTTAAATTTTAATTTTCAAATAAAAATATATAAAAAAAATATAAATATTATTATAAAATATATTTTAATATTAAATTAATTATTTATATACTTTAAAATTAATTATTTATATAAATGAATTCACGCGGTCAATAACCCGATAAACAGATATTATTTTTTAAATTTAAATTTATTTTAAATACAGTTATAACTATTTTATAACTATTTAAACCGGTCCAACTAAAATTTAGTCGGATTTAATACTAAAAGATAACCTATTTGGCGCCATCCCTGCATGCAAGGCAAGGCTCGGGTGTCCTTTGGGGCAATGGGAGCTTACAACGCCCTCTTGTGATTACGGCCATGTTATGTCATGGCTCATAAATAACTCGCAAATATTTCAGAGCCTTTGGTCAAGACCAGCTCAAGAACAGCTACTTCGTCTTGCATTTGCTGACCATGAGCAGCTGCGAACTATAGTAAATTGAAGTTTGAGGTCACCAAATCAGCACTGATTTTCAACTTGGCATTTCATGGATATCTACATGTGTCCATCATGCATGCAACGTTGACGCATGTAAGCTTGCTAGTGCCTTATCTGTAGCCTCGAGTTGCATCATCCTCCACAACAGAACTCCCTCCGCAAGATTTGGAAAAATAAAATAATATTTCTTCCTTAGATAAAATTTAAATTAGAGCTTGTTCCTTGGAACTCAAATTTTGTATTCAACCCTCTTGCATATCAACTTCTTCACCGCCATTGCTCTCCACTATTTATAACATTCGGCATAGATTGACATATGCAATGTCCATTTGATACAGAGAAAATGTATTGCTCTGTTTCTTTACAAAAATTTGCAGAGTGCTTAGTTGTTTCGAGGAACAATGGTGAAATTTCATGGAGAGGAGGACGTGGATCTTCCAATCTCTTTTCAAGAAGGAGGAAGCGAGGATGAAGATGAAATAAGCTACGATGATCTCAAAAAGCGGATGTGGAAGGATAGCATGCGCATGCAGAAGCTTAAAGAGAAGCGTAAAACTGATGAGCCTCATGAGTCATTAGCAAAGCAAGAGGCATCTCGTCGGAAAAAGATGTCAAGAGCCCAAGATTCCATCCTCAAGTACATGGTGAAGATCATGGAAGTTTGCAACGCACAAGGTTTCGTTTACGGGATCGTTCCAGAGAAAGGTAAGCCGGTAACAGGATCGTCTGACAGTCTCCGTCAATGGTGGAAAGAAGACGTCCGTTTCGATCAAAATGCTCCTCTAGCCATTACTGAGTTTTTTCCACTTTTAGAGAAACACGAGGTGGATCCAGTTTCATGCATGCATCTACTTCATGATCTGCAAGATACTACTCTAGGGTCCCTTCTTTCTGCTCTTATGCAAAGCTGTATTCCTCCACAGAGGAGGTTTCCACTGGAGAGAGGCTTAGCTCCTCCTTGGTGGCCAACAGGAGGCGAAGCTTGGTGGGGTGAGCAAGGAGCATCACAAGAACATGGTGCTCCTCCTTATAAGAAACCTCATGATCTTAAAAAGGCTTGGAAGGTGAGTGTTTTGGCTGCAGTAATCAAGCATATGTCACCTAATTTCGATCGTATGAGGCGTCTCGTTACACAATCAAAGTGCTTACAAGCTAAGATGACAGCAAAAGAAAGTACAACTTGGTCTAAGGTGGTTAATCAAGAAGAAACTCTGTCAATACTCACGCAGACATGCCTCAGAATAGACGCTGGAGAAGAGGATCACTATGAGAGTGTCACTCACGATTTTGGAAGTTATGATTTACAAGTGAATGAGAAAAGGAAGTGCACATTTGAGCGAGAGGCTTCAGTGGATAAAGGATATGCTTGCCAAAACTTGGAGTGTCCACGGAGCGAAGAAGGATTAGGCTTTTTGGACAAGAACTCGAGGACTGATCACCAGGTGACTTGTGCTTATCGCCTCAAAGAAATTGACAGCAGCAGCACCCAAGAAAATAGTGATGGGAATTTTTCAGATTTATCTACTAGTCTCCTCCCTTTCTATGATCAACCTCTGATTAGTCCCAGATCGATGACTGCTGCTATGGATAACAACAGGGATCTATTAAGTGTGATTGATTGGGCAAATACAGATATTGATCCCAAAGGTGACCATGTGGCAGAAATTGTAGAAGAATCAGCTGGCTTCAAAATGGTGGAAGATTATCTGAATTTCGGGGGAACTGGAATCGAAGATTATCCAAATTACCGGAACACTGGAACTGAACAGAGGCAGACAGAAAACATGGGCATGAATCAAAGAACTGATGATCAAGGGATAATAACTTCAATCTGGGATTTGGGATTTGAGTGAAGCGATTCTGGTCAAACACAGAAAGCAACCTGAGACCTACATGAATGCATGCTGTTGGTTTTAATAATAATAATAATAATAACTCTAGGATAAAAATTATGTTACTTAATAATTTTATTTTAATTTATTTAATAAAATAACAAAAATTTATTTTAAAGGGAAAAGTTATACTAAAATATTTTGGATATAATTAATAAATTTTTCATTTTAAATAATAATAATTTAATTTAATTAGTGTGTTTATAATTAAAATAATAAATGCTAAACGATAAATCACTAGCTTACTATAGAATAGCCATAGAATTCGACATTTACTTCTTTATAATAGAACCAGTTAATAATATATAATAGTTAATAATATATAATATTTATCAATTACTTGTAAAAATTAAACTAAATTATTCATATTATTTATTGTTTAAAATTAAAAAGTAAAATAAATTCATATAAATGGTTTTATTTCATATGAAAATTTGTAATTTTTTATATAATATTATGAGAGATTTTTAATTGATGTTGTTCTAAAATAATTTTTTTAATTTTATTTAAAAATAATTTATTAGTTATAATTTTTTTATTTAAGATTATATATTAATTATATAAAAGAATCATCTCAAATTATTGTAATATATTTATTTTGAAAAATTAAAGTATTCAAGTAATGGCGTTTTAAAAAGTTTTTTTAAGGCTACATATTTGGCATCGATACAAGAAATCTCTGCATAATTTACAATATCACTACTGCAGACCGTTAATCGCTCAAGACTTTGGCAATTCGAAGCCAACAATTCTATTCTTTTGTTTAGGATTGACTCCAATAAGCACTAATTCTTGCAAATTAGGGCAATTCTTCTCTACTGCTATTTCATCGTCTATTCGATTCGCCTTCCATCCATCAATACTCAACAATAGAAACCAATCCTAAATTAGTGCACTCTATTTTGACAAGGTGCAAAATCTTCGGACTCAAATAATTAGAGATTGCTGTGTATTGTAAAATTAATTTAGATTTCAAAAAATTTTATTGTTATTGAAGATTTTATGGTCGTTAAATATTTTATGATCGTAAAGATTTTATAGTCGATAAAAATTTTAAGATCGTTGAAAATTTTATTTATGAGATTTTTTTGCTATTGCAGGTTTGATATTTAAATATAATATTAAATCTGACCATTATGATTTTATTATATTATCTCAAGATTTTTATAACCACTTATAACGACAATTTTTTTCCACTATAAATAACCTTCATATTTACAAAAAAGTACACTCCCATTTTTCTACTTTATCCTTTCTCTTTTCTATGTTTTCTGTTGAGTTATAAATTAGAGATAAATGCTTGTTGTCCTTACACTGTATATCAAATTCTAGAAGAACATATTTTAATCCTGGGGGATTATAAAATAAATCCTTAAGGACATTGTCTTTATCCTATTTTTCCAACAATTTTAAGGATTTATAAACTTTACACAAATGGAACCAGACGTTATCACTGCCTCTGCTTCTTCATTTCTTATTTCCAATAATATTGTTATTGCCTCTACTTCTGCTGTGCTTTCTACCATTGCGCTTCTTGCCACCGCGCTTCCTGCCGTCGTGCTTCCTGCCGCTGCGCTTCTTGCTACTGTAAATGGTGAGCCTCTTCTACCTGCTGTTCCATACGCCAAACCTTTTCCTGACATCTCGAAGATTGAAGATACAAACAGGAGGGAACTTAAAGCTGCAAAAGGTAAAGAGTTGACTACAAGAGTAAATCTTATAAAAGGAAAAGTGCACAAATCAAATAATAGGTACAAAAATAAGAAATCTGATTATAAACCTAAATTTAATAATCCCACCTTTAAAAAGAAAGGAAATTATTTTGTATGTAGTAAGCCGGGTCATCATGCACCTCAATGCAGGAAACAAGATGAATGACAATTCTCCTAAACCAAAAGTGAATTTAGTTGAATGAGATGACATTATTACTGCAATCATTTCTCAAACTTTTTTTTGTAACTAATATGCAAGAATGGGTAGTAGACTCTAGTGCTACTAGGCATATCTGTACAAACAGAAATACATTTATCTCCTACACTATAGTGGGAGAAGGAGAAGAACATGTGTATTTAGGTGATTCTAGGACTGTAAGTGTCCTTGGTAAAGGGAAAGTTGTTCTCAAACTCACATCTGACCTTCCTTGGCACTTAATGAAGTACTTCATGTACCTAATATAAGAGCTAATTTAATTTCTATAGCTCTATTGGGAAAGACTGAGATTAAGGTGTTTTTTGAGTTAGACAAAATTGTACTGACTAAAAATGACATTTTTGTGGAAAAAGGTTATTGTAATCAGGGACTCTTTATTCTCAATATTTCTGCAATAACAAATAAAAATGCATCTTCTTGTGCTTACTTGCTTAATTCTTTTGATTTATGGCATGCTAAATTAGGACATGTTAGTGCTTTTTATATTAAAAAGATGTAATATCTTAGTATAATATCTGACACTGGTAATACATGTTTAAATAAATGTGAGATTTGTGCAGAATCTAAGTCAACCAAAAAATCATGTTCAACTATATAAAGAGAATCTAAATTACTTAGTTTAATACACAGAGACTTGGGGGATTTAGAACAAATTATGATTAGAGGTGGTAAAAAATATTATGTAACTTTTATTGATGACTATTTTAGATAAACTAAATTATATTTGATTAGAAACAAAGATGAAGCATTTGATATGTTTCAATTATATAAATCTAAAGTAGAAAATCAATTAAATAGCAAATAAAAAGGATTAGATCAGATAGATGTGGAGAATATATATTATTTAATGACTTTTGTGAAAAAGAAGGAATAATTTATGAATTTACTCCACCTTATTCACCTAAATCCAATGGAGAGGCAGAAAGAAAGAATAGAACATTAAAAGAAATGATGAATGCTTTATTAATAAGTTCCTCCTCACCTAATAACCTTTGGGGGAAGCTTTATTATCTGCTTGTCATCTACAAAATATGATACCCTATAAGAAGACTGATAAAATACCCTATGAACTTTGGAAAGATTATACACCTAACTTAAAATATTTAAAAGTGTGGGGGTGTCTTGCTAAGGTAATTCCTCCTGATCCTAAGAAACAAAAAATAGGTTCAAAAATTTCTGATTGCATATTTATAGGTTATGCTGAACATAGTGCTGCATATAGACTTCTTGTTTTGAAAAGTGATGTGCTTCATTGTAACACTATAATTGAAACAAAAAATGTTGAGTTTTTTGAACATATTTTTTCTTTAAAAGTTGAGAAAATTTCGCATACACCTAATGAAGATATTTATGAAAATGATTTTGGAAATAATAATGAAAATTTAAGAAGAAGTAAAAGACAAAGAAAAGATAGTTCTTTTGGAAATGACTTTTACACTTATCTTGTTGAAAATGAAGCTTTAAGTTTTTCTGAAACTATTAAATCTTCCGAAACTCCATTTTGGAAAGAAGTACACTCCCATTTTTCTACTTTATTTTTTTCTCTTTTCTATGTTTTTTGTTGGGTTATAAATTAGAGATAAATCCTTATTGTCCTGATCCTAAAAACCAAATTACAGAAGAACCTGTTTAATCCTGGGGATTACAAAATAATTTTTTAAGGACAGTGTCCAACAAGACTTAGGTTTTATTATTTTTATTTTATTTTTTCGACACTGTGAAACCTACATCGCTTACCTGAAGCCTCTCAAGATGGATCTAAACCATACAGGTAACCTGCTATGCAATAACTTGAAGAAGTTTGTCCCAATCGGCAGAGCATACGAAAAAGTTTCAAGTTTTTGTGATTCTTTGACCCAATTATAAGCAAACCAAAGCAATATCCATTATAAAACTCCTTTAAACATATTGTTTTGAGTGAAGATGCGGCTAAACCTCAACCGATTATGAAGATAATAAGAAAGAAAGAAAGAGGATTTATGTTTTCGTATATAAAATTTTCTTTAATATGTTATATGTAGGGGTGAGCAGTATTTGGTTTAAACTAAAAAAATCGATCAAATTAAATTAATTTGAAATTTCGATTTGATTTTTTATTTATTTCAGTTTGATTCGGTTTTTAATTTAAAAAATTTCGATTATTTCGGTTCGGTTCGATTCGATTTTAATCAGAAAAATTGAAAAAAATAAAATTGAACTTATTAGTGATAATAGTATATTATTTTCAATAATACAGAGAGATAAGATCATATTAAAGTTAAAATATTCTAATTAAATTTTAAAATACTAAAATAAAGTGTAAAAAATAAAAAATTTATTAAAATTCAAATCAATCAAACCGAACTGAATCAAATTAAATTAGACCAATTCAGTTTAATTCGATTTCTGATTAAAATCAGTTCGATTCAATTTTCATTAATACTAAAATTTCAATTTTCTGTTTATTCGGTTCGGTTCGGTTTTAAACTGAACCGACCGAATACTCACTCCTAATTATAGGTGATAATAAGAGTACTATGGAAAGAAAATTTTATTTTGATAGGTTTGACCAGCTACAATCCTTTAAACTGACAGAGAAATGAATAGAATTGACCGAATATTCAGACGAAATGATAATAGAGAGGTTCAAATATTTAATTTTAAAAATACAAAATCAATATATTAATTATGCTAAAATTTAAATATTAAAATACAATTTATTCTAAATTAAATAAACTTTTAAAGATTCCAATTCAATGCTCAAATTTCATCACCTTATAAAAAATATATTTTAAGAACTTATTAAACTGTCCATATTTTTTAACTTCATCAAACATTTTCTAATTCCTTTCATTATTTAGTTGGTAATAATTGGAAAAATAAAACCAAATACACTTAGTAGAAGCAAAAAGTTATAGATAAGTTTTAATCTATTTAAAAAAAAATTGAAAAAAGTGTTAATAATAAAAATACTTAGTGACTAAAAGCATTTATTTGAAATTTAATGAAAACAATCGATAAAATATACTTTAAAAATGGATAACCGATGAAAATATTATTTAATTAAATCTTAAAAATGTTTGTAAAAGATTTTTAAAAATATAATGATAATTCATTAATTAATAATGAAAAAATAAGAAAAAAAGTAGTAATTGATTATAATTTTATTTTACACTCGTATAAAATAGAAATTATTTTTATAAGAGTACTTAAAATTGCTTACGTAATATTCATTTTCATATCTTTATTTTAAATTTATATAAAAATTACCTCGTCATATTAAAATTCAACTTTATTTTAACATTTTTAAAATTTAAATATTAAAATCTTATATAGCAAAAGTAATATTCTTTTAAAATTATTTTTACTAAATCTTCTAAAAACTTTAAAATTAATAAGTTTATAATTTCAAGTATTAGACACCCGTGCTCTATAAAAATAATAAATATTTTTAATCAAAATTTTAGTTAAATTAGGAAAGGTGAATAATTTGCTAAAAATTATACAAATATATAAATTTAATAGTTATTAATTTAAAATTTATTTATAAAATTTAAAATTATTTTTTAAAACAAAACCCTTCTTATTATATTTAAAATATAAAAATCTTAATAATGATATTTCAGAATCCCCACACATACTTTTTTTTTCTTTTATTAATATATATGAAATAAATTAACACAATAAAGTTAATAAACTTATTTATTTGTTAAAACTTGAAATAAAATTATAATTAATTAATAATTTTATCATTAATAAAAAAATTATATAATATGATTATAAATATAAAATATGGAAGATACATTTAAATTATATTAATAACAAAACAACTTATCTACGAAGCAAGGTCCATTCAATAATTAACTAGATAAATTTGTTAATTTCTTAAAGTTAATTTATATATATAAATCATCTACACAATTTCCTCAAGAACAAAGGGCATGCAAGGAGGGATGAAATCGGATAGGCTAGCGAGAAAATTAAACTATTCGAATTCGACTTTGAACTTGATTTATATTAACAATATTTGAACCCGTTTCAAATTCAATTAAAAATTAATTTAAATTATGAGAATATTTCAATAAAATTCGAATTCGATTAGTCTTATATATTTTAATTAATAATTTATATAAAAATATTTTTTATTAATAAATTTCATTTAAAAAAATTTAATATTTTTAAAAATATTTAAATTTTAATTTTTAAATAAAAATATATAAAAAATTTTATAAATATTATTATAAAATATATTTTTTATATTAAATTAATTATTTATATAAATAGATTTTTATGATAATTATTCTATTTATTTATATAAGATAAACGAAATTTAAATTCGCAATAGATATTATTTTTTAAATTTAAATTTATACTAAATTTGATTATAAATATTTCCATATGTACTATTTAAATTTGGTGGGATCGGATGCAAAAATATTCAATTGGTTGCTATCCTACATGCAAAGCAAGGGCTCTTGGGGAGGGGTGTCCTTTGGGGCAACGGTAGGGTTACAACACGGCCATGTTATGTCATGGCTCATAAATAACTTGCATATATTTCAGAGCCTTTGGTCAAGACCAGCTCAAGAACAGCTACTTCATCTACGTCTTAGCATTTGCTGCTGCGAACTATAGTAAATTGAAGTTTGAGGTCACCAAAATCAGCACCGATTTTCAACTTGCAAAGTACAAGCATTTATGGATATCTACATGTGTCCATCATCCATGCAACGTCGACACATGTAAGCTTGCCTAGTGCCTTATCTGTAGCCTCGAGTTGCATCATCCTTCACAACAGAACTAGCCTCCTCAAGATTTGGAAAAATAAAATAATATTTCTTCTTTAAATAAAATCCAAATTAGAGCTTGTTCCTTGGAACTCGAATTTTGTATTCGGTTACCCTCTTGCATATCAATTTCTTCACCGCCATTGCTCTCCACCATTTATAACATTCGGCATAGATTGGCATATGCAATGTCCATTTGATACAGAGAAGAGGTATTGCTCTGTTTCTTTACAAAAATTTGCAGAGTGTTAGTTGTTTCGAGGCAACAATGGTGAAATTTCATGGAGAGGAGGACGTGGATCTTCCAATCTCTTTTCAAGAAGGAGGAAGCGAGGATGAAGATGAAATAAGCTATGATGATCTCAAAAAGCGGATGTGGAAGGATAGCATGCGCATGCAGAAGCTTAAAGAGAAGCTTAAAACTGATGAGCTTCATGAGTCATTAGCAAAGCAAGAGGCATCTCGTCGGAAAAAGATGTCAAGAGCCCAAGATTCCATCCTCAAGTACATGGTGAAGGTCATGGAAGTTTGCAACGCACAAGGTTTCGTTTACGGGATCCTTCCAGAGAAGGGTAAGCCAATAACAGGATCGTCTGACAGTCTCCGTCAATGGTGGAAAGAAGACGTCCGATTCGATCAAAATGCTCCTCTAGCCATTACTGAGTTTTTTCCACTTTTAGAGAAACACGAGGTGGATCCAGTTTCATGCATGCATCTACTTCATGATATGCAAGATACTACTCTAGGGTCTCTTCTTTCTGCTCTTATGCAACGCTGTATTCCTCCACAGAGGAGGTTTCCACTGGAGAGAGGCTTAGCTCCTCCTTGGTGGCCAACAGGTGGCGAAGCTTGGTGGGGTGAGCAAGGAGCATCACAAGAACATGGTGCTCCTCCTTATAAGAAACCTCATGATCTTAAAAAGGCTTGGAAGTTGAGTGCTTTGGCTGCAGTAATCAAGCATATGTCACCTAATTTCGATAGTATGAGGCGACTCCTTACACAATCAAAGTGCTTACAAGCTAAGATGACAGCAAAAGAAAGTGCAACTTGGTCTAAGGTGGTTAATCAAGAAGAAACTCTGTCAAAACTCATGCAGACATGCCTCAGAATAGACGCTGGAGAAGAGGATCATGATGAGAGTGTCACTCACCATTTTGGAAGTTATGATTTACAAGTGAATGAGAAAAGGAAGTGCACATTTGAGCGAGAGGCTTCAGTGGATAAAGTATATGCTTGCCAAAACTTGGAGTGTCCACAGAGCGAAGAAGGATTAGGCTTTTTGGACAAGAACTCGAGGACTGATCACCAGGTGACTTGTGCTTATCGCCTCAAAGAAATTGACAGCAGCAGCAGCCAAGAAAATAGTGATGGTAACTTTTCAGATTCATCTACTAGTCTCCTCCCTTTCTATGATCAACCTCTGATCAGTCCCGGATCGATTACTGCTGCTATGGATAACAACAGGGATCTATTAAGTGTGATTGATTGGGCAAATACAGATATTGATCCCAAAGGTGACCAGTCTGTGGCAGAAATTGGAGAAGAATCAGCTGGCTTCAAAATGGTGGAAGATTATCTGAATTTCGGGGGAACTGGAATAGAAGATTATCCAAATTTATGGGATACTGGAACTGAGCAGAGGCAGACAGAAAACATGGGCATGAATAAAAAAACTGTACCAGAGAATCCAGATGATCAAGGAATAATAACTTCAATCTGGGATTTGGGATTTGAGTGAAGCGGATCTGGTCAAACACAGAAAGCAATTTAGATGCTTTTTGATATATATGCTGTAGCTTGTATTGCTATAATTATCAGTAAACATGGGACAAATCCCATCTAGGTTTTCTTTATAAAATTATATTTCCTCCTACTACTATATTTTAAAGTATCTTAGCAAACGTGAAATTGTTGTTTTGATACTGTTATTAAAACAATAGTTTGGCTGCAGTTTAAGATTATTAAAAAAATTCACTTGTTTACTTTATATAATAATATACTTTAATAAAATATTTATTTTGTATTTAATAAAAATTTTAGTTCTGCTGTATATTAATTGCGAAAAATGTAAATACCCGTGAAAATTAAACTATCTAAATCCGAATTTGATTTATATTCGCAATATTCATTTCGAATTCGATTAAAAATTAATCTAAACTATCTAAATTCATTCTAAATTTGATTATTATTATCCAAATAAAATTAAATCAGTTTAGTTTTATATATTTTAATTAATAATTTATATAAAAATATTTTTTATTAATAATTTTTATTTAAAAAATTTAATATTTTAAAAATAATATTTAAATTTTAATTTTTAAATAAAAATATATAAAAAATTTATAAATATTATTGTAAAATATATTTTTTATATTAAACTAATTATTTATATAAACGGATTTAGTCAGTGAATATTCTATACATAAAATTTTAATTCGATTTGAACCCGCAATGGATATTATTTTTTAAATTCAAACTCATCTCAAATTCAATTATATCTGCTAAATTCGTACCTATTAAAATTCAGTCACCCAGCTTATACTCAAGAATAGAGATACATGCATCAGTTTTCAAATAGTTACCCTTAACTTATGAGTATATTAAATTATATAAACTAACAAGAGGCTATCTTTGACTTATTTTTTAGTGATGCCCTTTGATTATTTCATCAATTTTATGGATATGTTTAATTAGTATCACCTGCTTTCTTTTTTTTTTTCTAGTTTATCTCACTTTTTCTTTTGTCATTATGATTTGCATCCATATACAGGTACAGCTCTTGTAAATAAATATATTGGTAATTTCCTGTAGAAACAAAAACAAATAGCAAAAATACTTTCCAGAAGAAAAATTAAAAGAAAAAACATAACACAGTACTTGGGGTGGTTCCCATTACACCCCATAAAAGCTATGCCTTTGAGGCATGCATTCATGATATTCCACCCTCCTGGGAGCCGCACATGAGTAACCTTTTCTGAACTTGCTCTCTTTTCTGTTCTTGGCTTCCACCTCCACCACAAAGATGGCGCAAACCGGTCTGTGGTCGGAGAATCTTGACTCTACCCGAATATATGACAACTGATCAATGCCTTTGCCGCACCATAGAATCCTGTCACACCTGAAAATTCCATGCTTAATTATAAAATTGTCATCACTTTTGCGGCTTCTTTCTTACTTGTATACAATATACTCTGTAAAGTAAATTAAAGGAAGGAAATTATAAGACAGATTAAAACTGATGTAAATAATTTTTAAATTTTAATTTTTAATAAATTTAAAATTATTAATTTAAATTATTTAATAATTTTAAGTGAATATATATTTATATTCTTAAATCATTTTGTAATTTATTGCTGTGCAATTTAAAAATTTCACCTCCAAGCTGTTGTTCCGACATTCTTTACACTACTCTATACTTCCTCCAAAAAGTATAAGATTTGCAATGTACTTCCTTCAAAAAGTGTAAGGCCCAATAACTTGAGATGTGGGATTTTTAAATCTAATATTGGCAAATTACAAAAAGATTTAGAAATATGTATATTTTAAAAGTATTAAATAATTTGAATTAATTATTTTTTATTAAATGAAAAGTGGAGTCCAAATTTACTGGCAATTTTAGATGAGTCAGTTACAATTGGTATAAGATATGGCGAATTTTAACTGGATTGTTACAGAAATATACCATGCTGGGGTTCTGCGTTTCTTCTTTGATTTTCCATTTTCTCCAGCATAAGAATCTGAATTATTCGAGTACTTATAAGTGGGAGCAAACTTAATATTTCCTTCACTGAACCCGTTGAACACCCTCCCTGCCTCTCTCTCCATATTCAACTGCAGTCATGTAATCAAGGTCAAAGCATGTTAGCCCAGTAATCTAGGAGAAACACCAAGGAAAATGACTCGTTTCATTCTTAGTTAGAGTCCTGAACTTGCTTGCTTCCGACAATTAATTTAATGATGCAATAGATAACAGTGATTAGGATCAACAGATAAGTAGTGGGTGGGGACTAAGCTTGTCTTCTTGTGAAACCCGTAAAAAATGAAAGCAACAAACCTGGTCCTTCTCTAGCAATGTGTCCCAGTCATTATCCTCCAACAGAATCCTTGTTTCCTCGTAGCTCAAAGATACTCTATAGTTTAAGTCTCCAAGCCAAATTATTCGGCTGCAACATTTATTTATAGTTAAGTGAAACTATTAGACAGACAAACTCTACGTGCCAAGGAAATTTGAAGCAACACTAAAGACTAAACATACTCATGTTCCATTATCCTTTCTGGTATCGGAGAATCTAGATTCTTGCAAATCTTGGGGAATTGTATGCTCTTGATAATCTCAGCTACATCAGCATTTCTTTTTACTTCATCCCCTTCTTTCTCCCCAGAAGCCAAGTGACAGCACACAAAGCAGAGGCTCGTTCGATGCAACGACATGCTTACTGATATGCAACCCTGCAATATACGAATAAATCCAGTTTTCATCATCATAATTACATCAGATTATACTATGTTCTAGATTAGATCTCTCAAACGTCAAGATTTGATAAAATGTCGGAAACCAATGACAAAATCAGTGAGCTAGCTTACCTTGTTGCCAAGGTAACCCATTATTCCTCTTCCTACAGAAGAAACTCTGAGATGGCCAATGTGAGGCACCAACTCTCTTCTAGCCCACACTGAAACGAAAATACCAACCATTTGCTTACTTGCTATGAGGCTGTAATTAGTCTGCGTGGGTGATACAAGCATATCAGTTGTAAAAATTGAACCATTTGAGATGTTATAGTGACGAGAAGAAGTTTGCGGGTCTAATTTATCCATGGACTCGTTAAGTTTTGTTAATCTATGTCTCTCGTGAGACCGGTTCTCCACTGGACAATTGCAGATCTTGAGAAGACTGCTATCTGCTCTCAAAATTTTACGAACAACCTTGAGAGAAGGTTTGTGAAAGAGCTTCGAGTCTTTCAGGTTGCTGCTTGAATCAGGAAACTTGTTAAGTGCGTGGTTTATGAGAATCAACCATTTTGCAGCAGGTTCATTGTCTTCACTCACCAATACATTTCCAGCACTTAGTGGAACAATTTCCTGAAACCTAAAGAGAAACAAACTTAGACCAAATTGTTTCTAACAAATAAATCAATCAATTCCATTGAGGTTTCTTTATTATCCACAACCATTTGTGCTTTTACAACATTCTGATGAATATACATGCATGCAACTGCATGTGTTTAGCAATTTAATGATTTAGATTATGATATTTTTTAGTTTCGTCTCATACCCACAGACATATATATCTGCACAGCCTTCCACCTGCAAGAAATCTTCCAGGTTGAGGCAAGAGTTTGGTGTCCTTCCTCCCACATTCCATGTTCCTGTGAAAATCCTGCAACCCAATCACAATGTAAGGAACACGAACCTTAATTCTTCAAAATAATAATAATAACAATAAGAAGAAAAATATTAAGTCATACCTAATTTCTTTGATTTCTGTTTCTGGTGCCATAGAATTCTCAAAGTTAGATAAATTCAGGCCTTCAATTGCAGGACTACTCCGTCTTTCTGCAAGTACATAAGAAATTAACACTGCTGTTTACTTTTTAATTAAATCCTGATGTCCAAAATCAACAGTTTGTCAATGACAAGGACCACAGGTCAATTACAAGCATTAAAAAAAAATAATAATAACGTCTACATCATATTTTCTTCCTCTAATTTTACAAGCCAAAGATTAAAAATAAATAAATAAGTTATGATAATGTTAGGTTAGCTACCTTGTGGAATAAGCTGAACTTAGACACCTTTTGCCCATCACTTTTAGATTCAATATAAAAATAAAAAATTGACACACCAAGTTTGCATTTACCATAAACTTACCTGAATCTTTCAAAATAAATAAATATATAAATAAATAAATATACCTGAGAAATTTTTTCTCGCTATCACAGGCGACTCCGTGAACGTTATCCTTCTTTCTGATATATTATTTTCTGCATCTGCTAAACAATTCCCGGAAAAGAAATCAAGAGAACATTAAGATATATATTTGAATATGTACAGAAACGTAGACAGAGAAGGAAATACCAATGGAATTAGAAACTTCATCACCATCTGATCCTGTGTCATCGTTAGAGCCTGCTTTGCTGTTTCGCTTAGAAGTGAAAAGCTTTGGAATTATAAACTGCATAAAATTATTTACCATTAAAAAGAAAAAAATTATCCATAATCTTGCATGTATTTTTTTGGATCATAAAACATTAATAAAGAAATAATTAAAAATAATGATAGCAAACAAGAAGAAGAAAAAAAAACGAAATCACAAGAACCCATGCAAAAAAAGAAAGAAAATTAGGAAAAATTGAATACCTTCTTTTTCTTCTCATACTTGATAGAATTTTCAGGAATGATTGTTGTAGGGATATCGGCTTTGGTCATATCTATCTTGGTATTTGGATGTTCTATCTTCAAATCATTCATTATTAATTTTTTTTTAAATATGAATATTATAGGGTCAATTTTCCAATGACATCCTCGTGAAAAATGGCGAAAATCTGTTCTGAAAGAGAAATGTAGAATAATGTACCCAAGAATGACAAATTTCTGGATTTGCTCCTTCTCATGAATGATGTTGTTGGTGTTCTCTCTCCCCCTCTCTCTCTCTCTTCTTCTTTTCTTTTTTTCCTGTTTTGGTTAATCAAAATGGAAAATGGATTTTTGTGATCTGTTTCAAAGGCTGAAATTTTGACGGCAATGGTTTCGGGGAACTTAGGGAAGAAAAGTTGGAATCATACTTCACATTAATCTAATACTTAACAAATTTAATTATATATATATATAAAACCCACGTGGATGGTTTAAAAGTGCTCTAGCTAACTTATGATAATGAGATTTTTTTTTAATTATATGTATTAAAAATTTACTGCTTCAACTATTTCGACTAGGGTGTTGAATAAGCTAATTAAAGGAAAGATAAGTTTGAAAAAATTTTAATATTTAGAAGTAGATAATTTCTATATTCACTTGAACTTGAGACTATTAATTCAAAAAGATAATTTTAAAAGTAGATAATAAAATATTTTAATTTGTAGTAAAAAAGACTTGCCATTAGTAAATTATCTTTTTTATTTTATTTTTTAACATTGATGTAAATTTTATAATATTTAATTAAAAATGATTTGTCAATTTCTGAAATCCAAAAATTTTCCTTACAACTTCATATTCTTCTTCTAATGAAAAACTTTGTTCAAAATCTGCCTCCGTAATTCCATGTGAGAATTTAGCTAAACTTAGAAAATTTCTTTAAGCAAACGGAAACAATTTGCACAAATCTAGAAAATGACAAGTACAAATTTATGCATAAAATTAACCCCCCATTGCGCAAACCAATTTGGATGATGAGGTCGAGGCTGAGAACAATGATTTCCAAAATAGTTAGTGAAAAGTTGAGGAAGAGGGAAAAAGTTATAGCAAGAGCAGGGAAGAGCCAAAAAGAGTGCATGTAGAATAGCCAAAAATTTTTTATTTTTCTTTTTTATTTTAATTTAAATTGAACCCATATATAATTAAAATTTATTATATTTGTTCGTCACAAATCAAATGCAATATCCTGTGTAAAAAAGGCACCAAGTAAACAATGATTATATATGAAAGGTCAATTTGATCTTTAATCTTATTGGCAAAGTTCAATTAAACACAAAATGTAAAAAATTAAATTACTTGAACCCTAAAAGCTAACATGTTAGGATAATTGTCCCACATTATGGTATGTCGAAAACACAAGTAATTGTCACTTATAGAATGTACTAGAAAGTAATCCGTGCATGGCAGCTGGAGAAAATTTAGACATAAAATTCATCTGTGCATGGCACTTAATAAAAATTTATAAATAATTATCACTCGTTTTTTTTTCTTTTTCTTGTCCATCTTGTAAAAAAAAAAATAAAAATAAGAATTTAATGTGAATTATATATTTTCATCTATTATAATATAATATTCACTTTAGTTCCATCACTTGAAATATTATTTGATGGAGATTCTTTTTTCATCCTTTTCCTACAGAAATAAAAAATTCTTATAATTATTTGACTCAAAGAAAGATTTAATTAATAAAAAATATTAAAGACATATTTTGATCTTGCTTTTCAATAGCTGATTCTAGCTGGCTAAGTGTTAAATCATCAGCTAATTCAGATTCTATTAAAGGTTGGGATTGAGAAATGCCAAAGGTCAATGCTAAATGAGAAACAACAATCTTTGACATCAGATATATCTAACTTTTTGCGAACATGTTCTTTTATTTTTTTGAAGAGGGGGCTTTAAACTAAAATGGGACTTTGGGATTGAGAAGGAGTAACTACCAACTGAGAATTGATCGATGCATCGTCATCACTAAAAATTTGGGTTACTCTAAATGCAATTTCAGAGGTATTTTTCACTCTTGAGCTCAACACGACTTAAAATATTCTCTCATTATTATATATTTTTGTCACAATTGATGAAATTGATGCTCTGTCTCTTGTGCTATTAACTAACACAGATGCAAGAACTCTAATAAGATCTGCACTAAGCCTTCCAAATACAACAAATGTAGCAATTCCCGTTATATCTTCAACCACAATGCCCAGTTTATACCTATAAAGTAATGAATATATAAATAATATTATTAATTTATTTTTTTAACTTGAAAAAACTATAATCAGCGAAAAGAAAATACCAAGGCACTGGAGGTTCCTTCAGCATGCCACATTTATTATTATACCAAACAGTATCAATATAATTCCTTGTGCTACTCTTGCAATGAGGACACGCTTTATACCACCAATCAGTTGCTGAATCTATATTTTTAATTTTTGCCTTGTGACTGTGCGGTTGTTGAAATCGGTCAAAAATAACCTTTTCAGTTATCAACAATCTTACAACTGCAGATAGTGGTGAAAGGATCGAATCCACAGGGAATTGATACTTACCTATCTTTCTTATCAAGACCAAGAAAACAAACTGAAAGTAAAATAAAAGTAAACTGTATGCAAAGTAAAAAGGGGAGGTTTGAGATTGATTCAATTAAACTAATGATAAAGTAAGCGAATAATAAAAATAAAGAGATTCAATTATGAGAAAAGCTCTAGTTGAAGAATTGGATCCACTTCAGTTGTTGGGATTGATCATTGAAACTTAAATTCCTTTGTTTGATTCAATAAATTAGTTATGGAGATGGAAGATACTTTTCACCACCATATCTCTCCTTAAGCATAAATTAATTAGGGAATGTCCTCTAACCAATCACTAATCAACAAGTTGCCAAGGAATGTCCTTGGACCTTAGGCATCTAACAACTATCAATTGCATTAAGAAATAGAAAGACCTAATTCTAACTACCCAAACGCATGGTGATATTGTAACGACCCGAAAATCGGACCGCTACCGGCGCTAGAATCCGGGTCGACTTAAGGCCGCCGGGACCCGTAGCAAGCCAAACATACATCCTGGAAACCTGTTTAATCCCATACATGATCAAGAACATACATAAAAACTAAAACTTTTCTTTCATACATTCTATCATACGCCAAACTCAACCTGTGCATGCACTGAACATATACATAATCATAAACTTGACCCCTCTGTGGGATCTCATCAATGCCCCCAATGGGTGGCATAACATGTGTTGAGTTGGCAAAACATGGGCATCCATAAACATTAAGATCATGTATCAAAAAGGGATTACAATAACTATGGTCAAGCACACTTCTAACCTCAACATCGTTACATTACATATCCAAACATCATTATACAATCTGTCATGTCCACATTCTAACTATTACATACATATGACTTCATGACTCTTCTTGACTTCTCTGTCTAACCCGTACCTGCAAACCTGGGGAATTTGGGAGAGGGGTGAGCTACTAGAGCCCAGTGAGCAGAATAATAAAACATTTAAAACACATGGTAACATAAATGCATCACATCACAGCTAATCACATCAAGGATGAATTTGTCACCAATAGCCCCCTACATGGTCCAACTGTGCCAGGGGCGTAGAATGGGCCTCACTGGTCTTTCTCTTACATAACATAACATAGCATGGACCAACTGTGCCAGGGGCGTAGAATGGGCCTCACTGGTCTTTCTCTTACATGGTGCCAGGGGCGTAGAATGGGCCTCACTGGTCTTCCGTGCCGTATCATCATCATCATAACATATGGGGACTAAAGGATCATTCAACATTCATCCACATCATCAAACATAATATGCAATGCAACATATTCGTGATTCTAATGCAAGTTCGGCCGCCAAACATGGCATGCATGCAGAGGCACTTTCGGCCCCCGAACGTGGCCTGGCCAGCCACCTATAAAAAGGGGCACTTAGCCGAAATGGGCGAGCTTTCTCCCATTTTCGGCCACAGCTAACTTTCGACCTCCCTCTCCCCAAATCTTGTGTTCTTTCTTCAAATCTCCTCCATTTTTCTTGAGTTTTAACCTCACATTGCAAGTTTTGAGCATTTAAAACAAGTTTTTGAGCTTTAGAAACTCAGGAGCTCATTCGCTTGGATCTCCGAGTTTAGGTCGTCTCACTCTCGATCTTCAAGAGGTAAGAGCCGATCTTAAGCTCCATGTATGTTTTAAATAAGTTTTAAGAAGTTTTATGGGGTAGAAATGCATGTTTAAGTTAGTTGAGCTATGTTAGGTTTTATGTGATTTTTGAACAATGTGGCATGTTTGAGTATGTTTGAAGTGTTGTAGTTGGGGTATATGTTTGTTTGAGGCCCTAGGAACTTGTATGCATGTTTTGGTTGAGTGGTATGCATGATTTGAGCTTGGGAGGCGAAATGTGCATAGGAGAGCTGAGTTTCTGCCATTCGGGAGAAGCTCAGGTTCGGCCGCCGAAGGGACTTTCGGCCGCCGAACCCTCTTGTGGAGGCAGCTTTCGGCTGCCGAAGCCTGCCCCCGAAAGAGGACTTTCGGATCTGTCTGGGACTTTCGGCCGCCGAAGGTGCCGCCGAAAGTGCCTGACTTTCGGCTCTGGAGGAACTTTCGGCCGCCGAACCTGCCGCCGAAAGTGCCCTGTTCAGCCATTTCATGCATATTCTTCTATAATTATTTCATGATGTTTTAGGGGGTTTTTGGGGAGTTGTTTATGAGTTGTTTAGAGTATGTTTGGTACCTCACTGGAGTCCACCTGTGTAGGATCGGACCCGAGGAACCAAGGTGTTTAGCAGTGTCAGCCGTTTCAGAATCGGTACAGAGCTAGTCTCAGGTGAGTGGAACTGAACCTTATGTTTTAAAATAAATCAAATGTTAAGCATGTTCATGCATCATCAAATGCCATGATATATAGTAGGTTGTATTGCATTAGTATTCACGAATATGATGCATTGCATAATATGTTGTTGATGTGGATGAATCTTGAATGATCCTTTAGCCCTCAATACGATATGATATGATATGACATGACATGGTATGACATGAGATGGAAAGACCAGGTGTGGCCTAATCGCCCCTGGCAATACATTATATGACAGAGAAGACCAGGTATGGCCTAATCGCCCCTGGCATAGTTGGACATGTTATGATATAAGTTAAGTAAGAAAAGACCAGGCGTGGCCTTATCGCCCCTGGCACAGTTGGACATGTTACGATATGTTGAGGGCTATGGGTGACAAGTTCATCCTTGATGTGATATGTTTGTGACGTGATGTATTCCATGATAGCATACGCTAAAATGAACTGTTTTCTTTATGGTTTCTGCTCACTGGGCTTTATAGCTCACCCCTCTCCCCTAACCCCAGTTTTGCAGGGTCAGTGGTAGTTCAGGAAGTCAACAGGATATGGCTATGGTTGTGTTATGTAATAGAATAGAAGTGGACATGATGTAATGTAAGTTTATGTAATGATGCAAAGGAGTTGTATTGTAAAATAATGTTATGTAATATGTTCAGAGTTATAGTATTGTGCTTGGCCCGAGTTGGATAATCCCTTTGTGCATGAGTTTTATTTTTATGCTTATATATGTGTTGAACCGAGTTTGACATAAGGTATGCTGACCCTAGAGGTTCTATGAGTTCAGTCATAGTGCATACAAAGGTCAAGCTGGTTAAAGGTAAAATTCTTAATTGCTTTGTAAAATGTTGTTCACGTTTGGGATTATACCGACTGTACAGGATGCAGAGTAGGCTTACTACGGGTCCCGGCGGCCTTATGCCGATCTGGATCCTAGCGCCGGTAGCGGTCCGATTTTCGGGTCGTTACACCATGCAAGCTAAATTAGATGCTTTATAAAAAATCACACTTAGGACCTTACTGTCTTCCTTAAGGGAAAAAAAGCTATACCGTCTAAATGAGTATATAGAATAAAATATAAGTATGATGAAAGCATTGGCAAATATAAAGCTAGATTGATGACAAAGGGGTACAATCAATTAATAGGGACTGATTTTCATGAGAGTTTTTCCCTTATGAGTAAATTGGTCACTGTGAGATTGTTTCTTGCTGTTGCCATAAAATTTAATTGGCTTATCCACCAATGTGATATCAACAATGCCTATTTACATGACTGCTTGGATGAGGAGGTTTATATGTTACCCTTTGATGGATACTTAAAATCTTCTCAAGGGCAAGTCTACAAACTGAACAAAAGTATTTATGGGTTAAATCACGCAGGAATATAGTAGAATAAGGAATTAACAACTAAGTTACAAAATTATGGTTTCATGCAATCTCAGTTTGATAATTGCTTATTCACTAAAGCTTCTGGTTTCAATTTCATTGTCTTAATTGTATATGTAGATGATCTACTAGTTGCGGGGAAAATAAAGCTCAAATAGCCTAAATTAAATAGTTCCTTCATGATCAATTCATAATCAAAGACCTAGGACATGTCAAATATTTTCTTATTCTAGAAGTTTTAAGATTAGAACATGGCATGTTACTGAATCAACAAAAATACATTCTGGATATCCTACAGGATGCAGGGTTACAAAATGTTAAGATAATGAGTTATCCAATCCTTAAAGGTGTCAAACTTGATAATGACTATGGAAATATTCTAACAGACCCAAATAAATATAGGCAACTTATAGAAAGACTCTTATGTCTGGGTCTCACAAGGCCTAACATGTCCTATTCTACTCAACAACTAAGTCAACTTATATAGGTACCAAGATATACACACTAGAATGCAGCTATACACATTCTAAAATACCTGAGGGGATGTTCTTATAAAAACCTCTTCTTCCCAGTGCAACATGACTTTCAACTTAGAGTTTACTGCGATTTACATTGGGCTTCATGTCCAACTTCTAGAAAGTCAATCACCAAGTATTGTGTTTTTCTTGGCCCAACTCTTGTATCCTGAAAAGCAAAGAAACAAGCTACTGTTAGTAGATCATCTGTCAAAGCAAAATATCGGAGCATGGCTACAACAACCTAGGAATTAAAATGGATAACTTATCTTCTTGGAGATTTTCACATCAAACCTTCCCTGCCCATTCCTCTTTACTATGACAATAAAGTCATTAAATATATTGCCAAAAACCCCGTCTTCCATGCATGTACCAAGCGTCTGGAGATCGATTGTCATCTCGTCCAAAACCATATCGCAGAAGGCTTTTTTTTTACTTTCCAAGTATTGTCCAGATAGCAAGTCACAGATCTCCTAACCAAACCCCTAGCTTCAGTTTCTTTCTATGAGCACTTGTCCAAGATGGGACTGCATGATGGATACACATCTCCATCTCGAGGAGGGGCTTTGATAGAATAAATGCATGATGGACACGCATATCTGCCACCTTAAAGAAGAACTCTTGCTAATAATCAAAATGGAGTGTGGAGATAAAGGTTCAAGAAACTCATGAGCTGGAGGTGAATTAGCAGAAAACAGTGGCGTATTGGTCCCGAAGAAAACATGCATTTCTCATTTGTTTATTTCACTTTCTACAAGTTGTTGTATTTTAATTTTTATCAATTTTTTTATAGCAAATTTGTTAGGAATAATAAGATGGATTTCTATTCTAGAATGTTAAACATAGTTGTATAGATACATCACTCCTTAATAATACTACACAAAACTTTATTCTGCCTATTTGTCATTATTCTGTCCTCTAAGGCCATTCTAAATCTCTAGTCTGTTGCCCTTTATAACTAGAATAAAAGTAAAAATAAAAAAAAAATAAAAAAAAAATGAATTTACTGATAAATTATAAAAAAATAGTTGGTAAAATAAATTATCAACTATTTGAAATATCAATTATTAAATTATTGATACTAATAAAAATTTATAATTATTTTTTTTAAATATATATGACATATAAATAAATATAAAATAATAATAATAATAATAATAACCGCCTCACACAAAAATTTAAATGTTATAATTACTCAATTAAAAACAGTCTTCAAAACATATGATTATATATATATATATATATATATAGTTTTATAACTTTTTTAATGAATATTAAAGGTTTTTATCTTTGTGAATTATGTTAATTATACGTTGATTCCTGATTTTTAATGTAATTAATGCGATCTCTAATATTTTTAAATTTGAACACTTAAATCTCTATATTTTTAATCTTTCTAAAAATCAATCCTTTTATTTATTTAAAATTTTAAATCAGACGTTTGGTGGATGATCAAACGTCTAAAAAAATAAATTTATACTCAAAATACTATTTCTTTTAATATTTAAAATGATTTGACTTTGATAATCTGAATGGCAGTTGATATTGTGATATAAATATTATCAGGAATTAAAATATATTATTTAATGATTAAAGTGTTAAATATTGGTTGAATTTTTCTTTAGAGTAAAATATGTTATATATGAAATGATAATTGAAAAATTAGAGTGTTTAATAAGAATTGTAATTTTAGTTAATTTTTTAAATTTAAAAAAGAAAGTAAAAATATTCCAACTCATATAACAATAATTAATGAATTTTTGAACGGATTGAAAATATAAAAATTTAAGTGTTCGATTTTAAAAATATAGGATTGATTTGTTAATTGAATTAAAATTAAGGATTAAAGTGTAATTTATTCTACTACTAATAATAATAAGTATAATTTATAATATAACCCTTGAAATTTAATAGAATCTACAACTTAATCCTTATTATTTTAATAAGAAACATTTAAGCTCCTAAGATTTTATTATGTTAAACAAATAATTATTCTATTAAAATTTATTGTTATTTTATAACAATTTAATCTTTTAAATTTTATTTTTATAATAATTTAATTTTTTAATTTAATAATTTATAATAATTTAATTTTTATAGTTTAATATTTATAACAACGTAGTCCTTTAATTTGAGTTAAACGTTTGAATAATAAAAAAAATAATATTTTATTAATAAAATAAAAATTTTAGAACTAAATTATTTACTATTAAAAAATAGAAATTAAATTATAAATGATAGATTTTACTAAATTTCAAGAATTATAATATAAATTATAATAATAATAATAATAATAAAGTGTATTAAAATAGAAATTTGAAAACGAAAAACTAAGTTGACCAAGGAAATAACCATGTCAGCAGTCTTCCCTAAGCATAAAATCAAAAGCTAGTCGACGACAAAGGCCACATTTCCCACCTGAGATCTCGATATCTCAGAGAAACAACCCACCAAAATCTCGAGAGATGAGATGAGTTGGCAGCCAGTTTGTGATCCATTTCACAACCAATATTTACCATCCAAAAAACTAGCTCCCTACCTGCACTCCTCGCCATAAGCAACCCAACCCATATATTCTCATATTCTCCACATCAGCACCTAATCATTTTCTATAGCCATGTTGTTACACGTGGCAACAACCCATTAATTTTAGCTAAAACCTCAATAAATAACTGACTACGCCTGACTCTTCTCTCGTACTACTAAACGGCGAAAGGCCAGCCAACCCAACTCAAGCTCTCCCGCTGCTCTTTTGTCTTTTCTCCTTTTTCAAGTGATTTCATTCTGTGTTTATGCAAATTGGCTGATTCTACTTTTCGTTTCCATCAATCAATCATAGGTTTAGTTAAAGAGAGTTCTTCCTTTTATTTTATTTCTATGTTTTGTGATTTTTTTTAACGGGGTAGAAGGATTTGCGTTGTGAGAGAAGTAAGGCTAATAATAATGCTCAGTTCCAGGCTTAGATCTTACTTCGAGAAGTGTGGAAGGTAAATATGGAACCGTTGTGTGAGTTTTGTGGGGTTGTAAGGGCAGTAGTTTATTGTAAATCAGATTCTGCAAGGTTGTGTTTGAACTGTGATGAATTTGTACATTCTGCAAACTGTTTATCTCAAAGGCATTCTCGTTCACTTCTCTGTGATAAGTGCAATTCCCAGCCGGCAATTCTCCGGTGTTTAGATGACAAGTTGTCTTTTTGTCAAAACTGTGATTGGAATAATACAAATAGTTGTTCAAGCTCCGGCCACCATCTCCAAGTTTTGTCTTGTTACACCGGTCGACCTTCTTTGGCAGAATTTTCTAGGATTTGGTCTTTTGTTCTTGATGCTTCTCCTAGTACAATAACTAGTTATGATCCTGAAGGATTAGGAACGACGTCGCTTCCCTCTCTACAAGGAAATGAGGATTCCATGATTAGTTGTTTAAAGAACAAGGATAATGAAGGCACCTTTGGCTTGGTAAATAGAAAGTTGAATGAATTAGAACCTTGGATGAGGACCTCTAATGTCATTCCACAGGATCCAAATTCTCTTCCTTGTTGTAGAGACCAAGTGTCTTTCTTGCCTGAGGATCCAAACATGTCAAAGGTAAAATTAATTTCACTCAGTTTTTCTAATTGTATTACTCAAATAAACATTGCCCAATTCATTTTCTTGTGCGTCAATTACTTCAGGCCGGTTGCTCCAATTTCAAAGAGCTTGAAATTCAAGATGGTGAAGATTTATGTCAAGGTCTCAACATGGATGATGTTGCATTGAACTTTGAGAATGGTGATGATATATTTGGATGCCCTCAAGTTCAACCCAGAAACCAGCAAGGGGATATTGGAAAGGATTGCATTTTAATGGAGAAAAGTTTATCGGTTATTGAATCTAATGGTGGTCGTGTTGACAATACCATAGAGGTTTGCTTTAACTTAAAATTCTGAATCCTTTTTTTTTTTAAATTTGAGTTTCTGGTTCTATATTGTTCTACAATTCATTTCATGAGAAACTTATTAATTATTCTTTCCGCTGCAACAACATTAATGACTAGATATCATGGGTTTGAGTTATAGAAACAATCTCTCGGACTGTATAAATGAATCATCTCTAGAGCCCTTGCTTCATTTCCTAGATCATTTTTTTTCTATTATAGTAAAATTAATGAATTGGTCCTTGCATTGGATTTTTAGTAACTAGACTTAAAAAGAAAAATCTCAAATCCATGTTTAGATTTTTTTTTAAAAATTAGTGTTTTTCCAGAAACATCAAATGTGGTAACATTTACCCATATGTAAGATGCGATAAGTTGCTTAAATATATATATATATATATAATAACTAGAGGCAATCATGTCATTTTATAAAAAAGAATATAGAAAATGGCTTAGGACATCTATAAGATGTCGTAAGCCAGACACAAACATATATATATTGTCCATCCGTCTATTTTCTCGAATTTTTTCGGTAGAGATAACACTTCCGTTGTTAAGTTTTTACCTTGTGTATTTTTTTTCAGGTAACCTCATCAGGACAACAAGACTGCATCACATTCCAATCACCTCAAGTTGCCTGTTCAACAAGTATGATACAGGCAATGTATGGTAGTACTAGTTGCTTGTCTATGAACCCGAGTTCCAACAGAAGTATTAATCTTGGATTTCCAACTACCACTGGACAAATTCACCCAAGCATATCTCTTTCACTATCCAATATCACTGGTGAGAGCAGTGCTGCTGATTATCAAGATTGTGGATTATCACCAGTGTTTTTGGCCAAAGAATCACCACGGGAATTGAATTTGGAAACAAGTTGTCCACAAGCAAGGGAAAAAGCTAAGATGAGATACAAAGAAAAGAAGAAGACACGAACGTATGTGTTTGCTTCTAACTCCAACTACATTTCAGGTTAATTCATGCATTTGCATAGGCTTTCCAACTTGTGGGTTCTGATAGATTTTTCAAAATTGGTGATGTTTTTGCAGATTTGGTAAGCAAATCAGATATGCCTCTCGTAAGGCTTTGGCTGATACTAGAAAACGTGTTGTAAAAGCTGGTGAAGCATATGATTATGACCCATTTGTAAATAAATACAAATTATGCCTCTCGTAAATGCTTGATGTGTACTTTATATGAAAGCCCCATCTATATTTAATTTGTGCCAAGCAATTTGTGGACAATCTAGTTAAAAATACGCTGCTTCATTAGCATGATGATCTTTAATCTCTAAAGAACACGATTCTTTCGCTGCTTCGTGCTACTGGACTATTCAAGATAAAGCGACAAGTTTTATCCATGCTGCTTACTTAGTCTTTGAACAGCAGCTGCTTGTTTCTGTTTGTCCAGATAGCGCAACAGGTTGTCCTAAACACCAAGCTCCTTTTCAGGTTATTAGGTGCTATTGTGATCTGCCAAATTCTCAATTAGCCATTTGTTGAGATGTGGACGAGAAGTTTCGAAGGTTTTTATTGCAAGCAGAAGCATCTCCTCCATAAGATTTGGTGATGAAGATGTAAAATTAATTGTGAAAGAAGAGTCGGTGAAGAAGATGGCATATGTGAGTTGTCTTCCCATCATGAGAGAAGAGGTATTTATATTTGTAGGTATAATTTGATTTTCACCTTTTAGGGTATGATTTTGTCGAACACTCTACATGATTGAAGAGTTTGTGGGTTGAAGATCTGTGGGTTTGGAAGGATGGTGAGGTTGAAAGGTGGATATTGATGGGGTGAAATTGGATGAACGGGCTTGAATGGAGGTGATGGATTGTTGTTGGCGTTGAGAGATGGTGGATTAAATGGAGAGAGAATAGGCGAAAGAGAGGTAGAGAATAAAGAGGAGAATTTAATCATAAAATAAAAATTTCTTACCTATATTATCTGATAGAACTTTATTATTTAAAATTTAATTATGCCATTTATTATATTTTTATTCAATACTCACTCCAACCAACAAAATTAAATTTACTTATATGTACTTTCATAGTTTAAGAAAAGTGTAGTTAAAATAATAAATTTTATTTACTTTTCTCCTCTATTCCTTCAGTTCATATTACTCTACTAAAAATTAAATAACTCAATTTACTAAATTATTATAATTAAAGAATTTTTCCCTTTTCAATGCATATTAAGCAAGGATACTTTAGTAAGTTAATAAGAAATTATCATCAGAAAATTTTGACCTATAATTTGATATAAATAAGAAAGATGGCTATCTTTATGGAAAATTATTATTTAAAAGTTGCTTACCAATGCACATTATATCGATGAGACACTTTACATAATTTTTTAATTATATATTTTTTAATTAGAAAATGCATATATAATTAAGCATGAAAAATTGATAGTATAAGTATGTTCTATAATATAGATTTTAGCTCTACTTCTTATTGACTAAGGGAGTGATAAGGATGTGTTCACCCCTTGGAGTAATAAGGCTGACTACAGGACTTGAGCCTGGAGAGATAAGGTTCGTAATTGATTCTGCTGATTTTCAGTAATTTAGAGTTCTACGAGTTATACGTTCTGTTACATATGGTAGTCTAACAATATATTGTGCCGTACTTCTAGCTATTTAGTTATTTTTGTAATCTATTTAAACAGAGTACTATGCCTCTGTTTATCATTGAGGAATACATGAATTAATTCATTTTTATAAAATATTTTTCGCCATTTTTCCTATTCTCTTGTTGGTATCAGAGCGGGTTCGTATCCGCCTTCTTCTTCTCCAAAAATTTTTTTCTCTTCTCATGCAATGGCTTCCTCTTCCTTAAATGTTACAAATTTTGTTACCTTAAAGCTAAAACAAACGAATTACCCCTTATGGAGGGCTCAGTTGCTAAGCCTAGCTGAGAGCCAAGATCTGTCCGATCATCTGACGGCAGAATTTCCAGAAGACCAAAAATTTGTGGCTGCTCCCTCACCAATTCCCAAAAATTATCAGCCTCAGCTTTCTGATAATTTCAAAGTGTGGCAGAAATCAGATCGGTTACTTCGTGGGTGGATTTATGGAACCCTAAGCGAAGAATCTCTAGGGCTCTTATCGGTCTGAAAACAGTAAAGACTGTTTGGGAAGCTCTGAAAGATGCTTATGCTCAAGACTCCCAAGAGAGAGAGTTTAATCTACGACAACAACTATCCTACTTTCGCAAAGATGAAAGTAAAACGATAACAGAACATCTGCGGCTTTTCAAAGAAATCTGCGATAACCTTACCACGATTGGGAAAACAGTTCCAGACAACGAAAAGGTATTCTGCCTTCTTACAAGTCTGGGGCCTCAGTTCGAAGATTTTACTACTACCATGCTTAAGCCTCCAAGACCGACTTTTACAGAACTGATCTCTCAGTTGAAGAGTTTAGAGCAACGAAGAACTTGGTTTATGAGTCAGTCTGATGCCTCTATGGGTCAAATTTCGTCCCACGTTGCATTCTATGGAAATCAACAAAGACAACCAAATTCCAGTTCCAGTCGGCGCTCAAATTTTACTTCTCAAGGACGAGGCTTCCAAGCGCAACAACCTCGTGGTCAGAATCAGGGAAGAGGAAACTCAACTACTCAACGTCGTACACCTCCCTCTGGGCACCGACGTATGACTGCAGAAGAACGTGAACTTTACAAAGATGAAGTTTGCCAATACTGTGGCAAACCTGGGCATATCGCCAAAATTTGCTGGTGGATTCCTAAATCACCTCAAGAAAATCTACCTCAAGCTCTTGCTGCACTTACTCTGGACAACGGAGTAGTAGATGCTGACTGGATTGCCGACTCAGGTGCGTCTCATCACATGACAGGTAACAAATTTATTTTAGACAATTTTAAAGAGTATTCTGGTATGGATTCTATTGCTATTGGTGATGGGTCTTCCTTGTCTATAAATGGTATAGGTAGTACTAGCATTAAGCAAAAGCGTTGTTTGCCTGTTTCTGATGTTTTAGTTGTACCTGATTTAAAACAGAATTTGCTTTCCATTAGCCAAATAACTGATGATTTTCCTGTTAATTGTGAGTTTTCTAATAAGTCTGTTTGTGTGAAGGACCGGAAAACGGGACAAATCCTACTAACAGGACCAAAGAAGCATAATCTTTATACCTTGTCTGCAGCTCCCAAAGTTTATTTTTCCAATCGTTTTAAAGTAGGCACAGCAGTTATTTGGCACCAGCGTTTAGGACATCCTCAAGCGTCCGCAGTTTCTACTTTAAATAATAAGAGGTTAATAGATGTTAGAGGTTCTGTTCAAATAAAAAATCTGTGTGATAGTTGCCAGTTAGGAAAATTAAGTAGATTTCCTTTTAGCAGTTCTGTTCATTCTAGTTCATGTGCTTTTGATAAAATTCATTGTGATCTGTGGGGTCCTGCCCCTGTTTTGTCGATTGAAAAATTTAGATATTATGCATGCTTTGATGACGATTTTACCAAATATTGTTGGATCATTCCATTAAAACAAAAGTTTGATTTCTTTTCTACCTTTCTTGCTTTTGAGAAGTTTGTGTTTAGACAATTTGGCAAAAATATTAAAGTTTTTCATTCAGATGGAGGGGGTGAATTTGTTAATTCTGCTTTGTCATCTCATTTTCTTGCTAATGGTATAAAACATCAAATTTCGTGTCCATATACGCCTGAACAAACAGGCATGGTAGAACGGCGTCATCGAGTCATTCGCGAGTTAGGTATGACTATGTTATTTCATGGTCATTTACCTTTATTTTTATGGGTTGAAGCGTTTCAAACTGCTGTGTTTTTACTTAATCGCTTACCTTCTGATTCTTTACAACATAACACACCGTTTTACATGTTGAATGGGTATGATTTTGACTATAGTTCCTTGCGTGTGTTTGGGTCTAAATGTTTTCCTAGGTTGTTGCATTAGAATTCATGAATATGTTGCATTGCATTCTATGATGTTGATGTGGATTGGTTATTGGATGATCCTTTAGTCCTCATATGATATGATATGATGATGGTACGGCATGCTATGGTATGGAAGTCCGGTTGACCCATTCTACGTCCCGACACTATGTAAGAGAAAGACCGGTTGACCCATTCTATGTCCCGGCACCTTGGAAATATTATGTTATGATATGTTTAAGGGAAAGACCGGTTGACCCATTCTACGTCCCGGCACTTTGGAATGTAGAGGACTATTGGTGACAATACCATCCGTGATGTGATATGTCTGAGATGTGTTGCATTCCATTATGGCATATGATTTAAATTTTTTTATTATTCTGCTCACTGGGCTCTAGTAGCTCACCCCTTTCCCTAATCCCCCAGGGTTGCAGGTACGGGCTAGACAGAGAAGTCAAGAAGAGTAAAGTCATGCTTATGTAATAGTTAGAAGTGTGGACATGATAAAATTGTGATGTAAAAGAATTGTAAAGTCATGTATGTAATAATGATATTGAGGATTAGAGATTGTGCTTGACCCTATGTGTATGGTATCCCTTTTAATACATGATCACTGTTGTTTTGATGAGATGAGTAATCAAGCTTTATGTATGTTATTGATGCCCCATTGGAGCATTTGATGAGGGCTCCAGTGTGAGGTTTCTGGTTATGTTTATGTATATGCTTATGTACATGCACAGGTTGAGCTTGGTAAAAGCAAAGTTCAAGTTTTTATGTATGTTTTTGATCATGTATGGGATTAATCAGGTTTACAGGATGCATGTCAGGCTTGCTACGGGTCTCGGCGGCCTTATGCCGATCTGGATCCTAGCGCCGGTAGCGGTCCAATTTTTGGGTCGTTACAGAATGGTATCAGAGCCCTAGGTTCATATGGTCGGACCTAGAGTGTCGAGCTCATAGATGTTATAGAAGGTCAAGCACAATAGGAAAGATCATGTCCACTAGGATAGGATGTGGAGTCCTGTCTTGTATGATGATGTGAAATGCCATTATTATATGCATGTGCATTCATGATATGTGATGTATATGATGCGAGTTCATGTGTTTCCACATGAACCATATGATGCTAATGTTTATGTGATGTGTACTGTTTTTCAGAAAACAGGATGAGAGGAACTCGTCGATCTACACGATTGATTGGAGTACCACCTGAGGATGAGGGCACGAGCGCCCGTCCTCCAGCATTGCCTAGGGCAATGTCAAGTAGGTCCAGCAGAGAAAGAGCAGTAAGAGACCCTAGAAGGTCTTTGGATCTGGGTAGAAGCAGATCAGTGAGGGGAACAGTTCAGGGAGGAATGTCAGTTGAGATGGGGGATGAGATGGATGTGGACCAGAGGAGGGATGGCAGTTTAGGAGCGAGCATGTCGGAAGAGGGAATGGGAGAGTCCCAAGGAGGCACCCAGGCCTTGGGATTTGTTCGGCCACCTCACTACCCACCCTTTTCACAAAACCCCGGGTATTCGATGGGAGGTACATCGGATTACCCCAGCTTTAATCCTTACCCTTCTCACATGCCATACCCATCTTACTACCCACCATACCCACAGTACCCCATGTACCCACCTCCACCTTACTATCCAAATCCAGCAAACCCTACCCAGGGGATGCTGCACCTCCTCCCCCACCAGCAGAACCCACAGTTCCTGAAACCCCAGTACCTAAGCCTAGCTCATCTGGTGGGAGCAAGGTCAAGATGACCGACTATATGAAGCTGGGTGCTCCTCAGTATGAAAAAGGGGATGACCCGTTTGTGTATCTTGAAAGGGTCAAGGTGATTACAGATGAGATTGGGGCTGATGACAGCAGAGCCATTCAGATGGCTGGGTTCACACTTAAGTGCAAGAAGGCCCGAGAGTGGTTTAAGAATTATGTGAATCCGAGGGTGGATAGTATGTCTTGGGAGGAGTTTGCAAACGAGTTTGCAGGATGGGCTTTCCCTTATAGCTCAAGGGAATTGAAGATGATAGAGTTTGAACAGTTGAGGCAGACTGATGATATGAGTGTGGATGAGTTCATAGACAGATTCATGGAGCTATTGCCATTTGCAGGGCAAAATCTTGACTCAGACCAGAAGAAGTCAAGGAAGTATATCATGAAACTCCACTCCAGATATTCCTCCTTGATCCAGTCAGCAGATAGGGAGAGCTTCCATGCCATAGTGGATATGGCTCGGAAAATGGAGGCCAGTGCCATCATTCAGGGGACGGTTAAGCAGTCAGTGGTACAGCCTTCTGGTTCTAAGACCCCAGGCTCTTCTTCTCTGAGTGCAGCAACTTCATGTAGCAAAAGGTGGGGTAACACCACTAGGAAGCCTAAGAAGAATAAGTTCTGGAACAAGATCAAGTCCACTTTGGGACTAGGGAGTGGCTCAAGCTCTGGTGCGGATAATGCAGTATGTGCAAGGTGTGGTAAGCCACACAAAGGAGTTTGCCGGGCTGGGACAGCAGCCTGCTTCAGATGCGGGCAAGAGGGACACATGGCTTGGGAGTGTCCTAGGACAGTACCTATGGCTCAGTCCCAGCAAACAGCTTCAGGTAGTGTAGCACAGCCAGTAGCTCCAGCCACGACTCAGGCCAGTGGCAGAGGCAGAGGGAGAGGGTCAGCCTCTTCTTCAGCGGGTTTCAGAGGTGAAGGTCCATCAGCTCCAGCACGGATCTTCACGATGACTCAGCAGGAGGCAGATGCATCTAACACCGTGGTGGCAGGTAACTTAGTCATTGGTTGTTCAGATGTGTATGCCTTGATGGACCCTGGTGCATCTCATTCCTTTATTGCTCCGAGAGCCGTAGAGAGGTTGGGTCTGATGATCTCTGGGTTAGAGTGTCCTCTCTGGGTCAGTGGACCCAAGTATGATCCATCAGTGGCAAAGTCAGTTTGCCAGTGCAGTCTAGTCTTTGTTGAGGGAAGATGCCTTTCCGCCGACCTTGTGGTTCTAGACTTGACAGATTTTGACGTCATTCTAGGGATGGACTGGTTATCTACCCATGGTGCTACCTTGGACTGCAGGGACAAGGTAGTCAGGTTCAGAGGTCAGGATGGGTCAGAGGTTGTCTTCAGGGGAGACAGGAGGGGTACACCTAGAGGTCTGATATCAGCTCTTCAGGCTCGTAGGTTGCTTAGGAAGGGATGTCAGGGGTATTTGGCTCATGTAAGGGAGCTTAGCAGTCAGGTTAGAGAGCCCGCCTCGGTGCCAGTGGTTAGAGAGTTTCTAGACGTCGTCCCAGACGAGCTGCCAGGTTTACCACCTGCTAGGGAGATAGAGTTCGAGATAGAATTGATGCCTGGAACCAGACCGATCTCTATCCCTCCCTACAGGTTGGCTCCAGCTGAGTTGAAGGAATTGAAAGAGCAGTTGCAAGAGTTGGTAGAAAAGGGCTTCATCCGACCGAGTACCTCACCTTGGGGTGCTCCAGTCTTGTTTGTGAGAAAGAAGGATGGATCCCTTAGACTTTGTATCGACTACAGGCAGTTGAACAAAGTCACTACCAAGAACAAGTACCCATTGCCACAGATCGATGATCTATTCGACCAGCTAGCAGGAGCGGGTTGCTTCTCCAAAATAGATCTGAGGTCCGGGTATCATCAGCTGAGGATCAGAGAGGAGGATGTGCCAAAGACAGCTTTCAGGACCAGATATGAGCATTTTGAGTTCCTTGTAATGTCGTTCGGGTTAACCAACGCCCCTGCAGCATTCACGGATCTCATGAACAGAGTGTTTAGCTAGTACCTGGATCACTTCGTAATTGTCTTCATAGATGATATCTTAGTGTATTCCAGGAATGCAGAGGAGCATGCCCATCATCTGAGGTTGGTTCTGCAGACCTTGAGGGAACACGGCTTGTATGCCAAGTTCTCCAAGTGTGAGTTCTGGTTGAGGAGCATCTCATTCTTGGGGCATGTTGTGTCGGAAAATGGAATAGAGGTGGACCCCAAGAAGGTAGAAGCTGTGGCTAACTGGCCTAGACCCACTTCAGTGACAGAGATCAGGAGTTTCTTAGGTTTGGCGGGTTACTACAAGAGGTTCGTTCAGGACTTCTCCAAGATTGCAGCTCCTCTGACCAGGTTAACCAGGAAAAATCAGAAGTCTGTGTGGACTGACCAGTGCGAAGAGAGTTTTGAAGAGCTTAAGAAGAGGTTAACTTCAGCACCAGTGTTAGCTTTGCTAGCTAGCAGTGAGGATTTCACAGTTTTCTGTGATGCATCCCGAGTGGGATTGGGTTGTGTGTTATTGCAGAATAAAAGGGTGATTTCTTATGCTTCTAGACAGCTGAAAAAGCATGAGTTGAATTACCCTACACATGACCTGGAGATGGCAGCAGTAATCTTTGCACTCAAGATGTGGAGGCACTACCTCTATGGGGTAAAATGTGAGATCTTCACAGATCATAAGAGCCTGCAGTACATCCTGAGTCAAAGAGATCTGAATTTGAGACAGAGGAGATGGGTAGAGCTGCTAAGTGATTATGATTGCAAGATTCAGTACCATCCGGGTAAGGCGAATGTTGTGGCAGACGCCTTAAGCCGGAAATCACTCGGCAGTTTGTCCCATATATCGGCAGAGAGGAGACCAGTGGTGAAGGAGTTTTACAAGCTCGTTGATGAAGGCCTACAGTTGGAGTTGTCTGGTACAGGTGCTTTAGTTGCCCAAATGAGAGTGGCACTCGTGTTTCTGGAGCAGGTGGCTCAGAAACAGCATGAGGACCCAGAGTTAGTGAAGATTGCCAGGACTGTTCAGTCAGGCAAAGATAGTGAGTTCAGATTCGACAACAAGGGGATCCTTCGCTATGGGAGCCGATTGTGTGTACCAGACGATATAGGGCTAAAAGGAGACATTATAAGAGAGGCTCATAATGCAAGATACAACGTTCACCTCGGAGCCACCAAGAAGTACCAAGATCTGAAGAAAGTTTACTGGTGGCCAGCTATGAAGAGAGAAGTGGCACAATTTGTGTCAGCCTACGAAGTGTGTCAGAGGGTGAAGCTGGAACATCAGAAGCCGGCTGGAATGCTTAACCCGCTACCTATTCTAGAGTGGAAATGGGAGAATATAGCTATGGACTTCGTAGTGGGGTTACCGGCGACGTCCAACAGATTGGACTCCATATGGGTGATTGTGGACAGACTCACCAAATCTGCTCACTTCATCCCTATCAGGAGTGGCTATTCTGTGGACAAGTTGGCGCAGGTATATGTTGATGAGATCGTCAGGCTGCATGGGGTCCCTGTTTCGATAGTGTCCGATAGAGGACCCCAGTTCACCTTCAGGTTTTGGCGGAGTCTGCAGAATGCCATGAGTACCAGGTTGGATTTCAGTACTGCCTTCCATCCACAGACGGACGGACAATCTGAGAGGACCATCCAGACGATAGAGGATATGCTTAGAATGTGTGTGCTGGACTTTGGCGGTTCTTGGAGGCAGCATCTACCCTTGGTGGAGTTTGCCTACAATAACAGCCATCATGCTAGTATCGGGATGGCTCCATATGAAGCTTTATATGGAAGGAAGTGCAGGTCACCTGTTTGCTGGGAGGAAGTTGGAGAGAAGGCCTTGGCAGGGCCTGAGCTAGTAGAGATCACCAGCAGGGTGGTACCCATAATCAGAGAAAGGATCAAGACTGCTGCAAGCAGACAGAAGAGTTATGTAGACATCCGCAGAAGGCAAGTAGAGTTTCAGGAGGGGGATTTGGTATTGCTCAAGGTGTCTCCAATGAAAGGAGTGGTTCGCTTTGGGAAGAAAGGTAAACTAGCCCCACGATACATCGGACCCTTTGAAATCTTGCAAAAGATTAGGAATGTGTCGTACAAGCTGGATTTACCTGCTTCAATGGAGAGAATCCATCCGGTTTTCCATGTTTCCATGTTAAGGAAGTTTGTGTCAGATCCGGGCAAGGTTCTTAGTGAGCTTGATGTGGAGATCCAAGAAGATCTCACTTATGTTGAGCAGCCAGTGCGGATCATAGACACCCAGATCAGGAAGTTGAGAAACAAGGAAATCCCGATGGTGAAAGTCCTTTGGAACCACCACAATTTGGAAGAATGCACTTGGGAGACACGGGAGTCCATGCTCCAGCAATACCCTTATCTTTTCTAAAGTAAGTTTTATGTGCTTTATATGTATGTTATGTGTATGCCTTGCTATGTGTTGTTTGGTGAACATTCGGGGACGAATGTTCTTAAGGGGGGGAGAATGTAATACCCGGCTAGACTCCGGTATCGGAATTCCTACCGTCCGGTGGAATCTCGGGTGTCGGAGACCTCTAGAAGGGTAAAAGCATGTTTTCATAAAATGTTTTAATGTGTTTTATGTTTTTAATCAAGAAAGAAAATGAGTTTTTGCTTGAAAATAATCTTGGAGGAAGACCCAGGTTCGGCCGCCGAACCTCAAGTTCGGCCGCCGAACATGCATGCGCTTCGGGAGTGCTTTAGGCCCCCGAAAGCATAAGTGAGGAAAGTCCAGGTTCGGCCGTCGAACCTTATGTTTGGCCGCCGAACATGGCATGCATGCGGAGGCACGTTCGGCTCCCGAATGTGGCCTGGCCAGCCACCTATAAAAGGGTCCCTTAGCCGAAAACGGGCGAGTTTTTCTCCCCATTTTCGGCCAAGGTGAGCTTTCCGCCGTCCCTCACCGATCTTGAGTTTCTTCCTTCAAATCTTTCACGATTTTCACTAGTTTTCACCTTGTTTTGAAGATTTTCAAGTATAAAGCAAGTTTTGGAGCTTTAAGGTTCAAGAAACTCAATCTCTCCCATCTCCGAGCTAGGGTCGTTTTCCTCTCAATCTTCAAGAGGTAAGGGCCGATCTTGAGCTCACTTTATGTTTTAAACAAGTTTTAAGTTGTTTCATGAAGTAGAAATGCATGTTTAGGTTGTTTTGAGTTTATGGGTTTAATGTGTGTTTTTGAGCAATGGGAGTATGTTTGATGTGTTGTAGTTGGGGTCTAGGCTAGTTTGGGACCCCTATAAACTTGTATGCTTGATTGTGTATGTTTGGGAGTGTTGTAGAATAGGTTTATGCATGTTTGAAAGGTTTGGGAGGCGTTTGTGCATGTTGGAGCTGAGTTTCTGCCACTTTGGAGAAACTCAGGTTCGGCCGCCGAAGGAACTTTCGGCCGCCGAACCCGCTTGTGGAGGCAGCCTTCGGCTGCCGAAGCCTGCCCCCGAAAGAGGACTTTCATCTCTGGAGGGTAGTTTCGGCCGCCGAAAGTGCCGCCGAACATGCATGAGTTTCGTCTCTGTCTGGGAGTTTCGGCCGCTGAAGGTGCCGCCGAACCTGCCTGACTTTCGGCTCTGAAGGGACTTTCGGCCGCCGAACCTGCCGCCGAAAGTGTCCTGTCCAGCCTTCCTTTGCATGTTTTGCATGATTATTTTGAGGTGTTTTAGGGGGGTTTTTGGGGGATGTTTTTAGATTCATGTTCTAGTTGTTTGGTCCCTCATTTGAGTCCACCTGTGTAGGTTCGGACCCGAGGAACCGAGGACCCCAGCAGTGAGTCAGCTGGTTCAGTCATTGTCAGAGCGAGCTGAGGTGAGTAGAATAAACCTTTATGTTTTAAAGCAAATAAGTTATAAAGTTTGAGCATGTTAATGCATCATGAATGCCATGTGATATCCTAGGTTGTTGCATTAGAATTCACGAATATGTTGCATTGCATTCTATGATGTTGATGTGGATTGGTTATTGGATGATCCTTTAGTCCTCATATGATATGATATGATGATGGTACGGCATGCTATGGTATGGAAGTCCGGTTGACCCATTCTACGTCCCGGCACTATGTAAGAGAAAGACCGGTTGACCCATTCTACGTCCCGGCACCTTGGAAATGTTATGTTATGATATGTTTAAGGGAAAGACCGGTTGACCCATTCTACATCCCGGCACTTTGGAATGTAGAGGACTATTGGTGACAATACCATCCGTGATGTGATATGTCTGTGATGTGTTGCATTCCATTATGGCATATGATTTAAATGTTTTTATTATTCTGCTCACTGGGCTCTAGTAGCTCACCCCCTTCCCTAATCCCCCAGGGTTGCAGGTACGGGCTAGACAGAGAAGTCAAGAAGAGTAAAGTCATGCTTATGTAATAGTTAGAAGTGTGGACATGATAAAATTGTGATGTAAAAGAATTGTAAAGTCATGTATGTAATAATGATATTGAGGATTAGAGATTGTGCTTGACCCTATGTGTATGGTATCCCTTTTAATACATGATCACTGTTGTTTGGATGAGATGAGTAATCAAGCTTTATGTATGTTATTGATGCCCCATTGGAGCATTTGATGAGGGCTCCAGTGTGAGGTTTATAGTTATGTTTATGTATATGCTTATGTGCATGCACAGGTTGAGCTTGGTAAAAGAAAAGTTCAAGTTTTTATGTATGTTGTTGATCATGTATGGGATTAATCAGGTTTACAGGATGCATGTCAGGCTTGCTACGGGTCCCGGCGGCCTTATGCCGATCTGGATCCTAGCGCCGGTAGCGGTCCGATTTTCGGGTCGTTACAATGACTCTTTATGTTTCAAAGCAAATAATGAAAGTTTTAGCATGATTCACGCATCATGAATGCCATGAGATATATTAGGTTATTTGCATTAGAATTCACGAATATGTTGCATTGCATATTATATTGTTGATGTGGATGAACATTGAGTGATCCATTAGCTCTCATATGGTATGATATGATATGATGATGATACGGTATGGAAGTCCAGGAAGACCCATTCTACGTCCCTGGCACTATGTAAGAGAAAGTCCAGGAAGACCCATTCTACGTCCCTGGCACCTTGGAATGTTATGATATGTTATGTAAGAGAAAGACCAGGACCCATTCTACGTTCTGGCACTAATGGAAATGTAGAGGGCTATTGGTGACAAGTTCATCCTTAAGGTGATTTGTTTGTGATGTGATGCATTCCATGAAAGCATGAATCTTTAATATAATGTTTTTACTATTCTACTCACTGGGCTCTAGTAGCTCACCCCATTCCCTTAATCCCCCAGGTTTGCAGGTACGGGATAGATCAGGAAGTCAACAAGAGTAAAGTTATGTTTTATGTAATAGCTAGTTGTGGACATGAGAAAGACAATGTAATGTAAAGTATAGTACAATAATGTAATGTAATGATGTTTATTGAGGTTTAGAGTTGTGCTTGACCCTAGTATGTTGGTTAATCCCTTTTTGGTACATGATCTTTTAAGGAAATGATTTATTGATGTTTATGTAAACCAAGCTTAATGTATGATATGTTGCCCCATTGGAGCATTTGATGAGGGCTCCAATGTGGGGTTTTATGCTTATGAATTGTGCATGCACAGGTTAAGCTTGGTAAATGAATGAAAAAGTTTAATGTTTTATGTATATGTTTGATCATGTATGGGATTTAACAGGTATACAGGATGTATGTTTGGCTTGCTACGGGTCCCAGCGGCCTTAAGCCGATCTAGATCCTAGCGCCGGTAGCGGTCCGGTTTTTGGGTCGTTACATAAAAGATCTGCAGTCTATCTATAACTGTTACAGATAAAGAACTCTATCAAATAAGATATTTGAGTATTTGCAAGATCGTGATAGTGGGTTATGAACACAACTCCTTTTAGGAAAAGAAGTTGCGGGAAAAACACAACTCCTTTTAGGAAAAGGAGTTGTGTGAAAATAAAAGACTGAAACATATAAATACTCTTTCTACGAATTTAGGAGCGATGTTTTTTGAGAAAACTCAGTCTAAAAGGCTGCAGATTGTGGAGCACATAATCTATCTATCTTTGAGAGAGCTAGCACTCTAGAAGGATATAAGACGTTCGTGTGGATACCATAGAGGGTGTTCGTTTGAAAAAGCAGCACCATCAATCCGCCATTGTATCTTCTCGACGAGACTAATAGGTTAGTCTCACATCCTTCTTATGAAATAAACGAAGCACTCGGATTCTGGGAAAAGGAAGTTCAAGATTTTTATTTTCCGCTGCGCAATTTGGGTTACAATAATCTCGGAATTTCTCAACACATTTGGTGTAGAAACTAAGAAAATTGTATGATCTAGCAACATCTCATGCGTTTGAGTAGCTAGGATTGGCTCTCTCTATCTCTTATTGCAATTGACAGTTGTTTTGATGCCTAAGGCCCAAGGATGTTCCTTGGCAACTTGTTAATTAGTAATTAATTAGAGGACGTTCCCTAATTGGTTTATGATTAAGGAGAGACATGGTGGTGAGAAACGTTTTCCATCTCCATAACTAATCTATTAAATCAATCAAAAGAATATAAGTTTCAATGATCAATCCCAATAACTGAAGTGGATCCAACTCTTCAACTAGAGCTTTTTAATTATTGAATTCCCTTTATTTTTATTATTCGCTTTACTTTTACTGCTTTCAGAATTAGATCAATTAAATCAATCTCAAAACCCCCCCATTTTACTTTCAATTTATTTTCTTTCAGTTTATCTCGTTTCAGTTTATTTCTCTTTCAGTTTATTTTAGTTTCAGTTAATTTTCTTGGTCTTGATAAGAAGAATATGTAAGTTTTTCAATTCTCTGTGGATTCGATCCTTTACCACTATCTGCAGTAGTAATATTGTTGATAACCGGAAAGGTTATTTTTGACCGGCTTCGACAACCGCGAGTCACAGGTGCTCTACCAAGGCCCGAGTAAGGATGGATTGTATCTATTTTCCATGAAGCCAATTCGATCCTTTTCACCTAAAGCATTTCTGACGACAGTTTCTTTACGACATGAACATTTAGGACATGCCAATTTTAAAGTTGTTAATCATGTTCTTTGAACTAATAAACTTTCATTTGATTCGAATAAACTGTTTCATATTTATCATGCTTTTCATGTGAGCAAATCACATAAATTGCCCTTTTCTGAATCAAATTTTCATGCAAAGCAACCCCTCGAGTTAATTTGTTTTGATGTTTGGTGACCTTCTCCTGTCATTTCTATTGATGGCTATCGATATTATGTGATGTTTTATGACTATTTTAGCAAATATAGTTGGCTATATTTTCTGAAAAACAAATTTGATGTCTTTTCTATATTTGTTCAATTTCAAGAATTAGTAGAAAAATATTTTGGCTTACCAATTAAGAACTTTCAATCAGATTGGGGGAGTGAATTTCGGTCTCTCACTAAATATCTCCATGAAAATGGTATAAATCAATGTGTATCTTGTCCTCATACACCTTAGCAAAATGGCTATATTGAACGGAAACATAGGCACATTATTGAGTTAGGTCGTGCTCTAATGCATCATGCTTCAGTACCGTACTCCTATTGGACCTATGCATTTGATACGGCTGTCTACACCATAAATCGGTTACCATCAACAAAAATTCAAAATCAAACTCCTTATGAAATTTTGTTTCATGTCAAACTGAATTATGATGAATTGAGGGTCTTTGGCTTATTATGCTATCCATGGTTAAAGGCATATTCACCTCATAAATTTGCACCAAAATCATCTTGTTGTGTCTTCTTAGGATACAATAAGGTCCATAAAGAGTATACATGTCTTGATATTTCTTCCAGCCGAATCTTTATCTCACATCATGTTTTATTTTTTGAGCAGGTGTTCCCTTTTCAGAAACTTGATGATAATGGCACGAGATCAATTGAACAAGTTCAGCCAATGTCAATCCCTTTACCACCAGTACTGATTTATCAATAAACTTCCCAACTTGGAATTCTTGGTGCTCAATCAAAACGCACAGCATCACTCCCCTCAATCCCTACCATTTTATTAAACCAAAACACAACCTCAATCCCCACTGTTTCATTAAACCATGACCCCACCCAATCACTTCCTTCTCCTTCAATTTGAATGCCCCCCTTGAATCTCATTCCAGCCAACTTGCAAACCAGTGACCAAAACGAGCATCGAATTGATTCTGTTTCTTCTTCTACTCCATTACTAATTACCACCGATTTCAATGTACCACCAAATCAACCTTCACCTCTAGATGACTCTCAACTAGCCAAGCTCCATTCCATGATAACACGATAAGAAACTGGGACTTTAAAACCACGGGTTCCTTGGTCACCTCAAGGTCATGTTGCTACAGGAATTTCTTCCTTCATTCCAACTTGCTATACTCAAGCAGTTAAGAGCTCTCAGTAGCAAGAGGCAATGATTCAAGAGTTAAATGCTCTACTTTAGACTGGAACCGGGGAATTAGTACCTTGCAGTAATGCACAGAATATTGTTGGGTGCAAGTGGGTATTTCGAATAAAGTAAAAAGCGGATGGTAGCATTGATCACTACAAAACAAGATTTGTAGCTAAGGGTTTTCATCAAAGACCTGGGATTGATTACTTTGAGACTTTCTCTCCTATAGTAAAGCCTATTATTATTCGGATAATCTTATCATTAGTTATTTCTAGCGGGTGGTTGGTTAAACAGTTAGATGTGTCTAGCGCGTTTCTCTATGGTGATTTAAAAGATGCAATTTTTATAGAACAACCCCCTAGTTTTCAAGATAAAACTAAGCCTGATTACGTTTGTCGCTTGCGAAGATCATTGTATGGTCTTCGTCAAGCACTAAGATAATGGTATAAAAGGCTCTTTTCTGCTTTACTTGCTCATGGTTTTTGTGCTTCCTCTACTGATCCATCATTGTTTTAGTTTAAAAAGAATGATGTCGTTATTTTTGCTCTTATATATGTTGACGAAATCCTTCTAACAGGAATAGATACCAATATTTTGTATCAACTTATTCAATCTCTTCAAACCGAATTCATGCTAAAAGATTTGGGGAGATTAGAATATATTCTTAGTATGGAAGCGATTTGGACGGATGAAGGATTATTATTAACTCAACAAAAATATATCTAGGATTTGTTACATAAAGCAAACATGGCTGATTGCAAAGGTATTTCAATACCAGCTCATTCAAAAGACAAACAGACAACTGAGCAAGGTATCTTGTTTTCTGATCCCACTTTGTATCATAGTATAGTTGGTGGTTTGCAGTACTTAAGTCTTACAAGACCTGAGGTATGCTTTTCGGTTCATAAAGTTTCTCAATTCCTTCATGCTCCAACTGAAACCAATTGGAGTTTTGTTAAGCGTATTTTAAGGTACTTAAAGGATACCATTTCTCATGGGCTACTAATGACGAAATCCTTAAGTACAGAGTTGAATATGTATACTGATGCCGACTGAGCAACTAATCTTGACGATAGAAAATCTACAACAGGTTTCGCAATCTTTATGGGCCGAAATCTTATTTCGTGGAATTCTAAGACATAGCAAATAGTGGCTAAGTCTTCAACTGAAGTAGAATATCAGGCAATTGGACTTGCAACCACAGAATTAACCTGGATTCAAGCATTATTGCGTGATATCGGATATTTTTCCATACAAACACTCAACTTGTGGTGTGATAATATCGATGCAATATATTTATCTGTCAATCCAGATATTCATGTAAGGACCAAACATTTGGAAGTTGATTTTCATTTTGTTCGTGACAAGGTACAAAAGAAAGAGCTTCAAGTCAAATTTATTTGTTCCAAAGATTAGCTAGCTGACATTTTGACAAAACTGCTACCTAAAGCACGCCATTGAGCGCTTATGTTCAATTTGACAATTCGACCTTTGCTAAAGGAAGCTCAAATTGATGAGGCCTGATAAGGGTATAGGATATACGATTTAAATGTTTTGTAACAACTTGTATTTATCTCTTATAACTAATCACTTTAGATAGGCTTGTATACTCCTATTTAAAGATACCCAATTACTGAATATAATCAGGTTAAGAATTCACAAGAATATCAACCATTTTAACTAGAATACTCTATAATAAAAGAAATAAATAAATAAAAGAGTACTTTAGTACTATTGATTCCTCTGTAAAAAAAAAACCACATATCTGTAACATAATTTCAAGAAAGAAAAGAAAAATGAACCAATAATAATTAAATTATTGAGATTTACTAATACCTGAGATAATAATGGATTTTTCTTTTCTCTATTTGCAACACATAATAAGAAATATATATATATATATATATATATATATATATAAAAGAATTATCAAGGAACAATTCAAGTATGAGCTCATCTAATGATTTGATTAGCTAAAGCGTAAATAGTACCATTGATGTCAACTAGAATATGAGCAAAGTAATTTTGGAAAAAGAAAAGTATGAGCTCATCTAATGATTTGATTAGCTAAAGCGCAAATAGTACCATTGATTTCAACTAGAATATGAGCAAAGTAATTTTGGAAAAAGAAAACTAGAGTTAAGGACTCAAAGCAATAGATAAAAAAAATAAATAAAAATAAAACATCTTTTCACAATCTTGAGATATTGCTGCTAAGCAGCTATTAGACAGCGAGTAAGAAACTAGACTTAAAATCAATTCTGAATGTAAGCTCTTGTAATTAAAAATAGAAGTGTCTGATAATCTTACGTTAGTAATAATGTCTCAATTAACCAATTTGATATAGGCAAGAACACTCTAACTATTTTCATTATTTTACCATTGAAGTTCTCCTGGTCAAACTCTACATCATTCTATACTTTCTAAGCAAAGATTCATGACAAGATTAAATGTTCATCCATACTTGCTATCAATTTTTTTTATACAAGTATGGACATAATGCTTAACAACTCTAAGTATAATAATCAAAGTTTATCCATCTTAACAAGCATTTGGTAGCCTCCTATTGCACTAATTAAGCTATATATGTACATACAAACATATATATATATATATATATATGTATTTGCATAAAAGCCTAACAAGAAGCAATTTTCAATATTTAAAAGAGTTTAGCCAATAATAAATAATTATATAACATACATTTTGTATTCAGCAAGCTAATAAGAGACAAATCCATATCAATCTAACTAACAATAGAAAGTTAGAGCTTAAAGACACCAACAGAATCAAACAAATAAATAATTGGAAGTTAAAAAAATTGGATTGTAGAAACCATACAAGATGAAACTACCAAGAATACTAATAGTTGATGTCCCTTCTCTCCTATTTTTGCTAATTTCATATATTCAAGAAATTAGTTGAAACTTCAAGTTGAAATTATGGGTTTCAGCTGCCACCAAATTTCCCTCATCTCCCTCACGATTGATAACTTTTAATGAGAAAGGAAATAAGGTGGAGTTCAATGTGTGAAGCTATTGTTGAAAGGAGCTATGGGTTGTGAAAAAAAAAAGTTTTTGGTACAAGTTTTTGCTTAAATAGGTTGTTGCACACTCTCTCTCTCCCTCTCCCCCTCCCTCCTTGTCTTTCTATTTTTGATGACCCATTTGAATAGTTTGACTAAGAGGATGAACAAGACTTTGGTGGAGAGAGTTAGATGTTTACTCTCACATTCAAAGTTACATAAGTCTTTCTGGGGTAAAGCTCTACTTGCAGCAATTTATGTATTGAATTGCTCACTCTATGTTCCTCCGCAATATAAAACTCCAAAGAGAATCTGTTCGGGAAAGAAAATCTCCTATGATCATTTGTGGTTAAGAAAGATCCGAACTTGATGTCAAGACACAATAATGTAATTCATTGGGTATGGTCAAGCTCAACTTAGCTACAGATTTTATAATCTAGTTCAATAAAGGCTTGTAAAGAGTTATGATGTAGTGTTTGTTGAAAATGAGACCATCAAGGATATTAACAAGGATCAGAAAATTATCCTAGGAATTGATGGTGACTCATTAGATCTAGAGTTTATTCCTCCAACTGAGGTGTTAAGACAAGTTAGAGATATAGTTTAGAAAAATCAACTTGAAGCAGATAATGCTCCCATTGAAGATGAATCATATGATTTCAATTAGCCAAAATGATTAACCTAAGTTATTTAGTAGTTTCTAAGCTAAAATTTATATATTACCAACTTAATTGGTAATTTGCCGATATGGGAATCTTTCCCATACTAAGCTGCTGGATATTACTCTCTTCCACTAAATTTTGCTAAACCAGGAGCGGATCCTCAGGTATTGTGGTTCGCTAGTGTCTCGGGTGGCTCCACCTCGTTTGGCATGGGTAGCTCTTTTCTCACAAGCCCACTAGCTCCGCATAATTTTTTTGACCCAGGGTAACTCCATACTAATTGTAACAGCCTGGTCCAAACTAATCCAAATAACTTTTGGCCTCATTTTTCACTCGATCCAAAATGGTTAACCTAAGTTATTTAGTAGTTTCTAAGTTAGAATTTATATATTACCAACTTAATTGGTAATTTGCCGATGTGGGAAGCTTTCCCACATTAAGCTCCTGGATATTACATATTCAATTACCAGCACTTATAGCTTCTCCAATTCTACAAAAGAGATCTAGAAGAGTTAGACAACCCTCTATTAGATACTCTAGGGCCCAATACGTGTTGCTGACTGATGGGGGAGAACTATAAAGTTTTTGAAGAAGCCACAGAGGACAAACACCAACAAAAGGATTGAGGACATGCAAGATGAGATGAAGCTCTTGCATAAGAACAAAACATTTGAGCTGCTAGCTACCCAAAGGGAAGAAAGCTTTAAAGAATAAATGGGTATTTAAAATCAAGCATGATGAATACAGTCTTCATCTTTAATTCATAGCCAGCTTTGTTGTTAAGGGTTTCTACTAAAATAAAGGCATTGATTTTAAAGAGATATTCTCACCGATGATAAAGATGACATCCATTTGATTAGTGTTAGGCCTAGAAGCTACTCTTGATCTAGAGATTGAACAAATGGTTATAAAAACTATCTTCCTTCATGGAGATTTGGAGGAAGAGATAAATATGAAGTAGCTAGTAGGTCTCAAGAAGAAAGAAAAAGCGAGTATGTTTGCAAGCTAAAGAAAACTTATATGGCTTGAAACAAGCACCAATACAGTGATATAAGAAGTTTGAGTATATTATAGGGAAGCATGGTTATCAGAATACTACTTCGACCATTGTGTATTTGTAAAAAAATTATCTAATGTTAATTTTATCATCCTTTTTCTCTATATGGATGATATATTGATTGTTGGTCAGAATATCTCTAGAATTGAGACCTTAAAGAAGCAATTAAGCAAGTTTTTTCCATAAAAGACCTAGAGCCAACAAAACATATTCTTGGCATGAAGGTAATTAGAGATAGATGCACCAAGAGGCTATGGTTGTTCACAAGAGAAGTACATATAGATAAAACTTCAGTAGTTTAATATGGAGCATGCTAAAGCAGTTAATTGTCCTCTTGCTAACCACTTTAATCTGAGTTCAAAATAGAGCCCTTTTACAGCTGAAAAGAGAAAAGAAATGGATAAGGTTCTTTATGCTTCAGCAGTTAGAAGCTTAATGTAAGCCATGGTATGCACACGACCAGATATTACTCATGCAATCGGAATAGTAAGTCGATTTCTTTCAAATCTAGGAATAAAATATTGGACTGTAGTAAAATAGATTTTGAAGTATCTTCGTAATACTTCCAAAGTATGCCTATATTTTGGAAGCAGTAAACTTGTACTAGTTGGCTATACAAATGGAGATATAGACGCGATGTTGATTCGAGAAAGTCTATATCATGATATTTGATTATATTTTTAGGGGAGTTGTATTATTGTAGCCAAAATTGCAAAAGTATGTTACTCTTTCCACTACTGAAGTAGAGTCTATTACAGCAACTGAAGCATGTAAAAAGTTGCTATGGATAAAGAAGTTCTTGAATGAACTTGGTCTCCAGCAAAGAAAATATAAGTTATTCTGTAACAATTAAAGTGTTATTCACTTTGGGAAGAATTCCTTCTATTCAAGATGGAAGCACGTTGATATAAAATATCACTAGATCAGAAATATATTGGAGATGAAGTATCTACTGCTTAAGAAGATTTATATAGAAGAAAATGGATCAAATATATTAACCAAGATTCTAACTAAGAAAAAAATTTTAATATTATTGGTTAGCGGTTGGAATTGTAGAGGCTTCATGCAGTGGGGAGGGAGAGAATTATTATGTGGGTTCTCCAACATGCATATTTCACGTAAATGATGAATATATATACAAAAACAAAAAGCAAAGCGGGTGCAAAATGCATTGAATTGCATTCCATGCCATTTAATGGCAAGTTGAAAATGGGCATCATCTCTGCTTATAAATCGGGGTGACAAGTAGCTCTCCATACATAAATAAGAAAAGTAAATCTCCTTTTAGTACTTTGAGAATTTCTTTAGTGTTCTAGAGCTTCTAGCTCTGAAAAAAAAAAGGTAATTTAAAGGATTACATTTTAAAGGGGAGTGACAAAATATATATATATATATATATATATATATATTATGAATATTCCGAAAAACATTTTGAGTGCCATGGGTAAATTTCATTTATAATCTCTCTTTTTTAATATACTATTTTTATAGTAAACAAATTATTCAAAGTTTATCTTGTAAACGTAATTTCCTTTATATCTACTATTTTTATAATAAAAAGATTGTTCAAAATTTATTTTGTGAACATAGCTCAAAATTAAAGGTAAATCACATTAAAATTATTATTATGTGTTTTTTTTTTCTACAATATTTTAATTTTGTTATTTTAAAGTGCGTTGCCCAACACTTGCAACTTCAGCATAAAGCAGTTAATAGAACTCGAGCCCTAACATCAATTTATTCAACCCACAAACATAATATCAAATTCCAGTAATCATTCAAACTTCAGAATCTAAACCATATACATAAATTACATAAGCAGTAGAGCAAGACCCAAACTCAACCAACTATAAACCAATCATGAAAAAACAATGTCCATGAATAAAGAGAGTGCAATTAACAGAATCAACTCATGTTCAAAGTCAATCTCATCCGAGTGATCTAAAAGCAATTTGTACAAGGAAATGGATGACTAAAATATAATGTAGAAAACACGCACGTAGCCTGAGCTCTGTGATGGCTTTGCAAGTCAACGTAGATTTTGGAGTTGCTAGGAGATAGATTTTATGATCTCTGCAAACCGGTTGAGAAGAGGAGGATGAATGATGATTCTGAGATTTTTGGGAATTGTGAAGTAACACTAAGTTGGGGCTTCAGTGTGAATGGGATTGACAAGAACCAGCAGATCAGTGTATGAGTCCAATTGCTTATTTGATTCAGAGTTGGATTTGAGTCTCTACTGTTGGAAAAATACCTAAGCGCTTCTCTCGTGATAGATTAATGGGTATTGTGTTATATAGTGAGAATGTACAATATCAAAAGTTAAACTGAGGTGAGGTTAGAGCCGTAGGTTGGGAGATTGTTGGTGTAGCGATAGCAAGGGAGTTAAGGCTTTTTAGAACTATCTGTTGAGTATGAACTCCCTGGAAAGAAATCAATAATGTATGAAGAATATATAGTTTAAATAAGTTATTAAAAAAAATAAAACATATGAAATAAATATATTTAAAAAAAATTTAATAAAAAATTAATAAACTATTATAATAATTATTATCTATTTTTTTATTGATTGAAATATATTTGTAATGACTTTATTTTTAATATTTATAAATATATCTTTCAATCTAATTCAACAATTAATTATTTAGTCTTACTATGAGATAGTCGACTTTTAATGATATTATTACAAAAGAAAAACTCTTCTTCCTATTATAGTTGTAGCATATATATCTAATAAGAAAATAGTACTGAAATAACATAACTAATGGTTTACTATTAAAATTTATTTATTTTTTTATTTAAATTTAAATATTCTAACCTATTACTTTTTTTTAATAAATTTTAGTATTTTATTCTATTATTCATAAACACAATACTTGATTTGTATTTAAGATTCTTTAAATTTAAATTATTTAGTCTATTATTAATTAAATTCATATTTTCTAAATCTAAAATTTATCTTTTTTTAAATTTAAATAGTACATAAAATCTATTAAAAAATATAAATTCATTCATAAAAGATTTTTATTTCTAAAGTTTAACTTTTATTTTATCTAAATTTAAATAGTCTAATACATAATTTCAATCATATAAGTGAAATTAAAAAAAAAAGAGACTTTACCATCATATAAGTGATATTTGGATTTACCATCTTTTATTGGTCAAAATAAATACCAAGTTTTTTCCTTCTTTAAAAGACAAGTTGTGGCTGCGTCTTTCATGATATAAAAGAGACTTTCTTAGCAGACTTGCCGATCTCCTACTCAGAAAAAAAAAGTAATAATAATAATACTCAAACATCTATCATCAAGAACAGATCTGAGAATAGATTTCCAAGATTCGATCCAAAAAATTGTTAGAGAGAGACGAAAATTTATGATTAAATTGAATGGTTAACCCACAGTCCACACAAAACTATAATGGCGATCAACAATTCTTTTTATGTTGACAGATAACAATTCTGTCTTCTTTTACTATATTCAAGTTTATCATCTACATTAAATAACTGCTCTCATGCGCATTAATAAACTACTCCAGCAAGATTAGAACAATATATATATATATCTCGGCTCCAGGTGTGCACTAAAAAATCACTGAACAACCATTTCATAATTACGTATTGTAAGCTTTGTTCACACTATGACCTCTTGAAGGACCCCAAGGAGAAAAAAAACAAAAAAAAAAGGAGAGAGAGAGAGAGAGATTGTGTGTCTCCTGCAAAATTGACAAGGGTTTATTAAATTTGCAGCAACTTTGACTCGTTAGACTATCAAATCAGATAGCAAAAACTGATGTTTGAATATGATGGTATATACTCAAATTAGCATCAATGAGGTTTACCTGTTCTTTACAGGTTCACTGAAACATCTCATCCAATTTTTGTCTATAAAGGGCTAGACTCTGCATTGAGAAAAAAGTCAACAGATGAAATATATGTCTGTGGTGTATGAACAATGAACAGAAGAGTTGATAGATGGCCAAATAAATGGAAATCAAACTACTATCAAGCAATATTCAGGACATGAAACCAACATTACAAGTCATATCGCGTAAATAACAAAGTACACAAGATAAAGAAGAAATTTGTGACACTTGGCCTCTGTTTGCTTGCGAAAAATAATTTGTATTTGAAAAATATTTTTCGTGAAAAATGTTTTCTGTGTGAAAAATATTTTTTGTGAAACAAACGGAGCCTTAAAAACAAAATGATGGAGAACACATCGTACCAACTTTGTTTACCTATCCCAACTAACTTGGCACACTATCTTATTGGCCATTAACCCCTAAATTTTTTTCAACTTTTAGCACAGGGCAAAATATACCAATGGTTTTCGCCACGGTAGGCAGTAAAAAGAGATGATATTGGTGCTGCTCATAAAAGAAATGAAAACAACGGCTGAGTATCATCTCTGTTTTTTGGGTAATTTATAGCAAAGTCCCTTAATTTTAGTAAAACCTACAAGTTAGTCCTTATTCTAATTTTATGTAACAATTAAGTCCTCAAGTTTTAAATCTATTAAACCAAATTAGCCCTTTTGTTAAAAACAAGACCATTTTCCATTAATTAATTTTTTAATGGCAAAATTACCCTTAAAAATTAAATAGTCTTTTATTTCCTTGACCCCTATAACCTGCAACCACCATCTCTCTTCGTTACAACTCCCTCTACAAGTCATCAAACTCCTGAACTGAAAAACTAGAACTTAGGAATGGTTATTGTTGAAAAGGAAACTATTCTTTTGGGATTTTTCAGTACCTAAAATCATTTTGTTTAAAGAATGTGGAAAATCTATTCACTTCTTGCTGCTGTAGTTCTTTCAGCCAAAACTTTGAAGACGCTTGTGCATATTGTCTAAATATAGAGAACATTGACATTTTGAACCTTTAGTGGATACTTGGGAGATCTAAATGGTGTTTAGATCTCAGCATTTCTGCTGGTTATGAATTCGGCTATGGAACCCAATTGCTCTGGGGAACTACAAAATGGGTCATGACCGGGAAAATAATTTTGGGCTCAGTTGCTGCCATAGCATATGTGCTTCATTGACTTTTGTTCAACAGGATGTAGCTTGCCTTGTTTGAGTGAGGTTAGGATGCATGAAAATGCCATGGCTATAAGCTCTAGTGGTTGCAGGTGGTCAATAATGGAGAAGGTCAGGGAAAGAAAATATTATAATTGTTTAAGGGTGATTCTGTCATTAGAAAATTAATTAACCGTAAATTAATGTTATTTTTAACAAAATTACCAATTTGTTTAATGGATTTAACACTCAAGGATTTAATTGTTACACAAACTTTAAATAGGGACTAACTTATGGGTTTTACTAAAATTCAGGGACTTGGATGTAAATTACCTTTTTTTTCACTTGCAGATAAAAAAATATGGTAGGCAGTACGGTTTTACCAAGAACTTATGAGAAGGGGAACGTTACAAATGGATACATGTATAAAACCATTTAGTCGAATCTAGCCAAAAAGATGATGACAACATTCTCTAGAAAGCAAACACAAGGGATTAATCTATCAATAAGCTCATACACATGTACCGGAAGTTAAAACCCGCATTGGAGCATGCAGAATGTTTTGAAAGAAAATTCAAAATTAAAAATAAATAAAAGACAATGTTAACTGAAATTATAGAATTGTGCAATATTTTTTACAGCTTTGCACCAAATTGCATTGAATTAATTTTATTTTGTTCAACAAATCATGTTCTTGTCCGAAACAAGTCCCTGAGACAGGATTTCAGCCATTTTTTGCTCCTTCAACTCTATCATGGACATCTATTCCACTATTGTTTGTCCTAGTGTGCCTATTTCACTATTCCTAAATTTCGTAATTGAATTTTCATAATTGTCAAGCGGAAATAGTAAACTATGAACAGATCAAATCATTTAGATTTGTCATTATTGCAGGGAAAATTGATTTTTCATTTTCCCATGTTATTATGGTGAAAAAATTAGACAAAATTCAAGGATCATAATTGTGGCAAGGGTTGAACTAATGCTGACACACCTTGCCCACCAGGACATCTACCCCTTCCCTAACATAAAATCTCAGGTAATATATAAATAAATGAAAGACAACAAATGAAATCTTTAAGCACTTGCAAGACCCATCAGTGCACTTATGCAATTCAAAATAGACAATTTTCCAATCTTCAGATGATAATTGATCAACACCAACCATAAAGATTCTAAGAGACCAAACAAAATATGATAACAACCCATAAACCCAGGAATAACAAGTAAAAGGGAGTTGATACCTTAGTATAAGCATAAACACCAGCTTCTGTAGGTCCAACAGGACTGCCCCTCTTAATAAATTTTTTATCTTTATATATGTAAAGTAACGGAATCCCAGTAGATAATTCTAAATTAATAACCTGTACATTGACCAAACAAGTGGAACTTATCCATAAGCAAGGAGCAGAAAGTATCATGTGAAAAATCAGAAACCCCAAGCAAAAAAGTTTATCACCTCCTGAGAAGTTAATTTGTCAAGATACATAATAATAGATCTTAGTGAATTCCCATGGGCAGCAACCATTATGTTCTTTCTAGATTGAAGCTGGGGTTCAATCTGCAATATATATTCCTCAATTTAGAAGCTTTCCTCCTAAAAAAGTTTTAAACCTAAAAGGATATGCAATCAATGTTACCACGATTACCTTGTCTCTAAAATAGGCAACAGCCCTTTGAGAACACATTTCCAAGCTCTCTCCATTTGGTGGAGGAATATCATAACTCCTGCGCCACTCATGCACTTTCTCTTTGCCATATCTTTCAGCTGTCTCTTCTTTATTAAGACCTTGTAATTCACCGTACCTGGAGGACAATATTCTATGTTACCAGCCACCTCAAATTTCAGATGTAGAAGAGAAAGTAAATGTAAGATACCCAAACCTACATTCTTTCGTTCAATTGCCAAGCAGTTATAATGGAATAGATTTCTTATTGGTATCAGCGCTGAAAATTTGACTCCATGCTTTTGCACGTTCATTCTCATCATGCATAATGATAGGGACGTACAAATACTGATATGGATCAGGAGGTGGGACAGAGGCCCAGACATATTGAGAGTTTACACACAAAAGAGAATTGTAAGTGACAGAATTCCGGAAGCAATGACTTAGTGGGGGATTCCAGGAAGGAATCAAATTTGTTTGAGGGAATCAGGGAGGACTTGCTACCTGAAGTTCCTAAAGTAAAGCATATGCTGAGAAGTTATAAATTGGAGTAAACAGGAGGGGAAAGGCATGGAAGATTGCATCGGATTTTCAACATTATCGATAGGCAAAGGGTTTTTCATAGGTTGCTTGTAGCCTGAAGGATTGTCTGATATCTTTCTTTCTTAGTATTTGTTATTTCTTCATAATAGGAACATTGCGATTCTGGGTTAGTTTGTGCTATAGGTTATAGGAAGTAAATATGTTAATATAGGAAGTAAATATTGATAGATGGGTTAGTTGCTTAATCTTAGGGATTGCATAATCATAGGCGTGATTTTCCTTCCTATTTAGATACCGTCTCTCATGTGTAAATAGGTTGTAATCTCTATTGTGATATACAACAAATATTATCTTTCTATATGGTATCAGAGCCATTCTCGTAGAGATTTTTTTTCTCTTTTCTCTCTCGTAAAGTTTTAAAATTTTTTTGGAGACTTAGGGCTCCGTTCATTTGGGTTATCGATAAAGGATAACATTTGGATCTCACCATAGCTGGAGTCGCCACACCGACCCCTTATCAGATCTGAGGTTTGTTTGCCGTTTGGGTGTTGGGTGGAGGTGTTTTATTTGGTACTGTTCATCGGCACTGTTCACGGGTACTGTTCTTTTGATCCTTTGCTATTTTGATTGTTTTGAGTTGGTTGTTCTAATGGCTAAAGTTAAAACCACCGTAACTGATGTGATTCCTGTGATGACTAAAATCACGGAACACAAATTAAATAGATCTAATTTTTTAGATTGGAGTAAGACTATCCGTATTTATTTACAAAGTATTGCAATGGATGATCATCTTACCAAGGATCCTCCAACTGATGAAACTCGTAGAGATTGGATGAGGGATGATGCTCGTTTGTTTCTGCAGATTCGAAATTCTATTCATAGTGAGGTAATTAGTCTTATTAATCACTGTAAATTTGTTAAAGAATTAATGGAGTATTTGGAATTTTCGTATTCTGGCAAAGAGAATATTTCCCGTATTTATGATGTGTGTAAGGCGTTTTACCGAGCCCAGAAAAATGATAGAACTTTGACATCCTATTTTATGGATTTTAAAAGAGTTTATGAAGAACTTAATGTATTGATGCCCTTTAGTACAGATGTGAAAACTCAACAAGCTCAACGAAAGCAAATGGTTGTTATGAGCTTTCTTGTAGGTCTCCCTCCAGAGTTTGAGACAGCTAAATCTCAGATTCTTTCTGACTCTGAAATATCATCGTTACATGATGTGTTCACTAGGGTATTGCGTACAGAATCTCCAATTCCTTCACACCCCACTAGTGCTCCTGTTAGCCGCAATGACAGTGGCAGACAGAATAATAGAGGTGGGCAAAGGGGAGGTTTTAATGCTGGTAAAAGATCTCAGCGTTCTGGGGAAACAGGTTCTACTTCTGACTCAGGAGGAATCATTTGTTATTACTGCCGCGAACCAGGACATACTAAGAAGACATGTCAAAAACTACAGAATAAGAATCAGCGCACACAAATAGCGCATATGGCAGTTGAGGCCCCTTCAGATCAGGGGATTTTGATATCTGAAGATGAGTATGCACAATTCACCCAATACCAGGCATCTCTGAAATCCTCTAATTCCTCCTCTATCACTGCAATTGCCGAGTCAGGTAACTCTACTGCATATCTTGTGTCTTCATCCTCCAAATGGGTTATTGATTCTGGTGCTACCGATCATATGTCAGGTAATTCTACCCTTTTGTCCAATCTTGAGTCTCATGCATCGACTTCTTATGTTACTCTTGCTGATAGTACTAAATCTTTTGTCATGGGTTTTGGTCATGTCAACTTAACCCCTTCTCTTTCTGTATCCTCTGTGTTATGTCTCCCTAAATTCGCATTTAATTTGCTTTCTGTTAGTAAACTCACTCGTGCATTGAATTATTGTCTCATTCTTTCCTGATCACTATATTTTTCAGGATCTTTCGACGAAGCAGATTATTGGTAGAGGGCGTGAGTCAGAGGGTCTCTACGTCTTGGATCAGCAACTACCTAGATCATTTGCATGTTCCACGCATTTAACACCTTTTGATGTTCATTATCGTTTGGGGCATCCTTCTCTCTCAGCTTTGAAGAAGTTATATCCACAGTTTCATTCTTTGTCTGTTTTAGATTGTGAGTCTTGTCAATTTGCCAAACATCATCGTTTGCCTTCAGTATCTCGAGTCAATAAACGGGCTTCGTCCCCCTTTGAGTTAGTACATTCAGATGTTTGGGGTCCTTATCCTACTGTGTCTAAGTCTGGCTTTAAGTACTTTGTTACTTTTGTTGATGACTTCTCTCGCACTACTTGGTTATTTTTAATGAAGAGTCGTTCAAAATTATTTTCTATCTTTTGTGCATTTTATGCTGAAATCCAAACCCAATTCAATGTTCCCATTCGTATATTGCAAAGTGATAATGCTAAAGAGTATCTCTCTGGGGAATTTCAATCTTATTTGTTACAAAAAGGGATACTTCATCAATCCTCTTGTGTTGACACTCCTTCACAAAATGGAGTTGTCGAAAGAAAAAATCGACATCTTCTTGAAATAGCCAGAGCCCTCTTATTCCAAATTAAAGTACCTAAATGTTTTTGGGCTGATGCTGTATCCACTGCTTGTTTTTTAATCATCCTTCATGGTGATATCCCTTATAATATTTTGTTTCCCACTAAATCTTTGTTTCCTATTGAGCCACGTATCTTTGGGTGTACTTGTTTTGTTCGTGATGTTCGTCCACAGGTTATTAAATTGGATCCCAAATCACTCAAATGTGTCTTCCTTGGCTACTCTCGACGTCAAAAAGGGTATCGTTGTTTTTCTCCTGATCTGAATCGGTATCTTATGTCTGCAGATGTAACATTTTTTGAGTCCACTCCGTTTTTTCTGCCATCCTCTGTTTATAACACCCAAAGTGAGGAAGATGACCTTTTGTTATACACTGTTCGCTCTCTGTCTCCTCAGACTACTCCTACACCTTTCGCTCATGTGCTAGGTCGCCCTCCCATCTTTCATGTGTATTCCATACGCTTAGAGGACTCTGACTCCGCTCCGCTACCCGCTTCTTTGTCGACAGATCCTGCTCCCACTAATCCTTCACTGTCTGATTTGGATTTGCCCATTGCTCTTCGCAAAGGTAAACGTACTTGCACTTATCCTATTTCAGCTTGTGTCTCTTATGATCAATTATCATTTTCTTCTCGTTGTTTTGCCACTGCTTTAGATTCTATTTCAGTTCCCAAAACTGTTATTGAGGCTTTGTCCCATCCTGGTTGGCGTGCTGCAATGGAAGAGGAAATGATGGCCCTTGACACTAATGGTACTTGGGAGTTGATGTCCTTGCCCCCAGGAAAGTGAGCTATTGGGTGCAAATGGGTGTTTGCAGTAAAAGTAAATCCTGATGGATCTGTTGCTCGCCTCAAGGCCCATTTAATGGCCAAAGGTTATGCACAAACTTATGAAGTTGACTATTTTGATACATTTTCCCCAGTTGCCAAGCTCGCATTTGTTCGATTGTTTATTTCCTTGGCAGCTACACATGATTGGCCTTTGCATCAACTGGATATTAAAAATACTTTTCTTCATGTTGATCTTCAGGAAGAGGTTTATATTGAGCAACCATCTGGTTTTGTTGCTCAGGGGAAGTCAGGCAAGGTTTGTAGACTTCGAAAATCCCTTTATGGCTTGAAACAGAGTCCTCGGGCATGGTTTGGCAGGTTTAGTGTGGTGGTCCAACAGTTTGGAATGAAAATGAGTAAGTGTGATCACTCAGTGTTTTATAGAAATTCTGATAGTGGAGTAATTCTGCTTGTAGTATATGTGGATGATATCGTTATCACAGAAAGTGATATTGCTGGCATCACATCCCTAAAAGAATTTCTTAAAACACAGTTTCATACAAAGAATTTGGGTTCATTGAAATATTTCTTGGGAATCGAAGTTATGCGGTGTAAGAAAGGTATCTTCTTGTCTCAAAAAAAATATGTTCTTGATTTGTTAGCAGAAACAGAAAAATTGGATGCTAAGCCTTGTAGTGCTCCAATGACCCCTAACCTTCAACTTACCACAGAAGACAGTGAGCCATTTGCAAATCCTGAAAGGTATAGAAGATTAGTTGGCAAGTTGAATTATTTGACGGTGACTCGTCCTGATATTGCATATTCAGTGAGTGTGGTAAGTCAGTTTATGTCATCTCCTACTGTTGCCCAGTGGGATGCTTTGGGACAGATTCTTTGTTACCTTAAAGGGGCCCCAGGGCGAGGGCTATTCTATGGCAACCATGGGCACTCAAATATTGAATGCTTTTCTGATGCTGATTGGGCAGGCTCGAAGGTTGATAGGAGGTCAACTACTGGATATTGTGTTTTTGTGGGAGGTAACTTGGTCTCATGGAAAAATAAGAAGCAAAATGTGGTCTCCCGTTCTAGTGCTGAATCTGAATATCGAACCATGGCACAAGCCGTTTGTGAAGTCTTGTGGGTACGTCAACTATTAGAAGAAGTTGGGTTTACAAATTCGGTGCCTGCTAAGTTGTGGTGTGATAATCAAGCAGCTATCCACATTGCCTCCAATCCAGTATTTCACGAGAGGACTAAACGCATCGAGATTGATTGTCATTTTGTTCGTGAAAATGTCCAACAAAAGATAAATCAACAGGACATATCCGAACTGGAGAACAATTAGGAGATATCTTTACTAAAGCTCTAAATGGAACTCGAGTTGATTATATATGTAACAAGTTGGGCATGATTAACATTTATGCTCCAACTTGAGGGGGAGTGTTATAGGTTATAGGAAGTAAATATGTTAATATAGGAAGTAAATATTGATAGATGGGTTAGTTACTTAATCTTAGAGATTGATTCATAGGCATGATTTTCCTTCCTATTTAGATACCGTCTCTCATGTATAAATAGGTTGTAATCTCTATTGTAATATACAACAAATATTATCTTTCTACAGTTTGCTACAAAACATTTGATTTGGTGAAAGGAAGCTATTCCTCATGTAATTCTCTGTAAACAGCATTTACAGTTCCTAATCAATTTCTTCCCAGTTCTTTATAACATTTGGTTAAAGTTGCTACACCTCATTCTATACACAAACAAATCGAAGTTCACATTACTTGCATGAAGAATTATCATTTTGTATTTCCTTAAACATAAATGAATAAGAAAAGATAATAAAAAATTGCCAATAAAAGTCTGATCCTTAATTATTTATCACACATATGATGATACCAACTAGGGAATTCACCATTTACAACTTACTTTTTGAATGAAACACTAAATTCAAGTTTTTGACCTAGTAACCTTGTGATTCCATTGCAAGATTTGTGACTCAGCCTAAACTTACGTAATAAGATCACTATGAAACCATCAAAACCAGGTCAACACTAACAATAATTCTACCACTAATTTAAAAAAAAAAAAAAAAAGGAATGCAACTCAGCTATTTGATTAATCATATCATCAATCATCAAGTTTCTTTCCTTCTCCTAAATGTGTATTGACTATTATTAGAAGAGAATCTTTAATAGCATCTAGGAAAAGCCTAGCTAAAGCACTGAATGCTGTCAATTCTGGCTGGCGTGCAAGAGGTTACGTTTTTGCAACCTAGCTGATATAGTTAGAAAGATTAATAGAGAGATGCCTTTGACCAAATAGACAAAAGAATGAAAGAGCTTCAGGAACACAATGGAATGGAGACTATTGTCAGCTAAAAAAGTCCTTATCATGCAGTTTCCAACCGCCAGGGCTTCCAATCCAAATAGCTCGAATAGAATACTATACCTAACAATAGTGGGGTTACATGCTAAACTCAAACCAACAATTATATGTAAAAGATGAGAACACATACCTTCTTGTGACGGTGTTGAGTCATGGCAAGCACAGCTGTCATCTGTGCACGAATAAGTGTAGACGTGTAAATGATGTCCACTGGTATGTTGCTTATACGTTTACCAGCTTCAATTGCTTCCTCAATGCCTTTCTTAGTTAAAGGCACATCAACACAACCGGTGAACAAATTCTTCTCATTCCACATAGACTCACCATGTCGAATTAATATCAAGGAAGATTCAACTACCAAAGAGTACCGAACCAAAAATTAATCAGAACACAGAGGATGAACATCAAACCAATCAAATGCAACAAGGAACCAACCAGTAATTGAAATGCAAAGAACCTAATTTTAGACAAACTATTCAGAAGCCAAGAAGTAAACAAAACTAAGGAATTTTAATAAGGCTTAGTTTTGAAATGTCCTAATTTTAAGCAAACTCTTCAGTTTTACAATTCAAAGATGATAAAACAAAGGGCAAATTAAAATCCATAAGCAGTGTGTGATCTTATATCTAAAAATCAAGTTTAAAATGAGATTAAGCAAACTCACTTGATGTCTTCCGATTATAATTATTGGCAGATTGTGAGTTACATAAAGTAGGGTCCACCACTGAAGCATGACAAGAGGATGTATAAATCACACGCACTTTGTGATGCTTAGAGTTGCAGATTCTTTTTCTGAGAAATTTAACATCTACAGCAAAACCCATTGAGATAAAGTGCAATGATGAACTCCTGAATTTCTTAAGAGAGCCTGAATCTTTGCTGCAGATATGGAGCTGAACAGCCCCAATTTGATCGTGGAATGTAACAGTATCCATTTTGTTAATCCAACTGAAATCATCAAGAAGGCAACAATTTAAGCAAACATAAGAGTAAACTACAAGAATGACACAGACCAATTATTTAGTTACAGAATATGGAAACTCATTTCTATAACAAAATGAAAACTAATACCTTGTTTGGAATTAAAGATTTCACGAGAATTCAATTCAGTTTTTTTTCTATAAATTTTATTGTTTGGAATGGATGAAATCATTTCTTTATTAAATTAAAAAATTTTCATTTTTAAAAGAAGCATGATTTTGTAAGAATTCTTTCCTTATTTGGAGGGTAAATTCTGGGATTTGATTTCCATATAGAATAGAATCAATTTAGTGCTTAAATTTGAAACCCTAATAATAATCCCTCAATAAACAAAATTAACGGTTAAATACAACCATTAGTGCAAATTTATCAAAAACCATAATTTCATGGGCAGAAAATTTAAATTATAACTTTACTAAACACTAATTGCACATGGAACCAAAGGCCTGAAAATACAAAATGAAAGAACTATACAACCTCGTTCCTTCATAAAGATGAAATCAAACTCCTAAGTTATATTTTACCTAAATAACCAGCCTCGCTAAAAGACAAAACCATGATCAAAACGATCAAAAAAAAAAAGTCAGAAAAAGACTGCACCATAATCAGAAGATGAGCTATGCAGTCACTTTTTAACAGCGATGTAAATGAAGCATTAAACAATATTGTCAAACGCCCAAAAACGAAATGACAACCCCAACTGAGCTAAAACTGGAAACACGAGCATTAAAAGAGATAGGGGAAAAAAACAAGAAAGAAAAACTAAAACCCAGAAAAAGATAAAGGACGGAGGAGAAGAAAAACTCACAATGATGGCAAATGGGAAAAAAAAAAAAAGACAGTGGCAAGGAGGACGATGTTTACAAGGTGGATTGAAGATAAAGTGAAAGTGAAATAAAAGAATAAAATGAAAATGAATGATTAGGAAGGCCTACAGGAGATGGAACAATGTCGAAGATGTGAACGTTTCAAAGCAATAGTGGTAGGTAAGTGGTGTGGCGGTTGGCACTGGTTTATGGGGCAACAGCGTCCACCATCTCTCAAAACCACAGGGAAAGAGAGACTCCTGCCGAGACGACACGACAACGTTTCCCCCCTTTTTTCCTTTCTTTTTAGGAAAAAAAAAAAAATAAAACGATTCTCAAATATATATATATTTTTTGGTAATGATCGGCACCAACCGCATTCAAACTCCAAAATACTCGACCCTAAATACAGTTTCAAAGCCGACGAACGTTTTTCTTTTTAAGATAAGTTTTCGATTTGATCAGATAACTCAATTAAAAAATTTTACATTTTAAAAATTATTAAAATTTTTTTTTTTTATTTAGGTCATGAAAGTCCAACCTATCAGTATTCAGTAAAAATTTAATAGTAATTGGAGGCTATTAATGAATTTTCAAATTAAAATTATTACCAATGGTTAAACTAGTCAAACGATCTGCTACTGCATTTGTTTCCCTGTAAATTTTTACCATTTTGACTTCCCAGCTTCTATTGATAAGATCACGGCAATTTCTCACCAAATTAGTAACTCTAAAAACTCATACACTTCTACCTGTAAGTAAATTTAACGCGAGTTAAGAATCCATTTGAACTTCAATCTTCTTCCACCCTGAATCCCATACTAATACTAAAGCATAATATATTCCCCATAGCTCAGCTTCCATTGCTCCACAATTGCCCAAAAACCGTTGAAAGCCCAAAAGTCATCTACCTTCATTGTTTCGAAAACAACCTGCACAACTTGCCCTTCCTGCTGACAACAATGCATTATCATCGGAATTCACTACCACCCAGCCTGTTTCTGGCGGCTTCCAACCAACATACTTCAAAGACCGGCCTGTCGGTCCAGACCCAGCCTGCATCGAAAATCTCCATGCGTGAACATATTCTTTTGCTCGAAGCTGAATAAAGGACGCATCAATAGTATTCTGGTCATTATTCTCATTAAAAATCAACAAGTTTCTTTGCTTCCATGACCACCAAACGGCCGAACTAAAAAGCACATCCCATAGTATTCCATTAGCCAATAACCCTACTTTTTCTATATTAGCAGATAACTATAAAGGCACATTCAAAATATCAAAAAATGGAGAAACTAAATTGGTAGGTAAAAAGGAATTCCAAATTTGTTTTATATGTTGGCAATCTCGTAGAGCATGCAAAACAGATTCACTTGCAACTCCACAAAGAGGACATAAATCATAATCAATAAATTCTCGCTTTCGACGTTGAACATTAACCATGATTTTCTCATGTGCCACTTCGCACAAAAACACTCGAACTCGCTGTGGCACCCTAACCTTCCATAGCCCTTCCCAATCCATACTAGATCCTAGCACTTCTAAATAAAACGTATCAAACCCTGACTTAATTGTATATAAGCCAGAAGAAGAATACTTCCACGCAAAACCATCCAAACACGACATATCATCAACTAAAGTAATTGGTTGGAAATATAAAATGTAATACCCGGCTAGACTCCGGTATCGGAATTCCTACCGTCCGGTGGAATCTCGGATGTCGGAAACCTCTAGAAGGGTAAAACCATATTTTCATGAAATGTTTTAATGTATTTTATGGTGTTAAGTAAAAAGGAAAATGAGTTTTGAATGAAAATAGCCTTGGAGGAAGACCCAGGTTCGGCCGCCGAACCTCAAGTTCGGCCGCCGAACATGCTTGCACTTCGGGTGTGCTTTAGGCCCCCGAAGGCATAAGTGAGGGAAGTCCAGGGTCAGCCGCCGAACCTTAAGTTCGGCCGCCGAACATGGCATGCATGAGGAGGCACGTTAGGCCCCCGAAAGTGGCCTGGCCAGCCACCTATAAAGGGGTCCCTTAACCGAAATGGGTGAGTTTTTCTCCCCATTTTCGGCCAAGGTGAGCTCTCCGCCGTCCCTCGCCGATTTTGAGTTTCTTCCTTCAAATCTTTCACGATTTTCACAAGTTTTCACTTTGTTTTGAAGATTTTTGAGCATATAGCAAGTTTTGGAGCTTGGAGGTTCAAGAAACTCGATCTCTCTTATCTCCGAGCTAGGATCATTTTTCCTCTCGATCTTCAAGAGGTAAGGGTCGATCTTGAGCTCATTATATGTTTTAAACAAGTTTTAAGTTGATCTATGGGGTAGAAATATATGTTTAGGTTTTGGTTGGTTTTATGGGTTATGTTAAGTTTTTTAGCAATGTATGATGTTTGTGGTTGCTTGATGTGTTGTAGTTGGGGTTTAAGATAGTTTGAAGCCCCTAGGAGCTTGTATGCTTGGGTATGCATGTTGTAGATCAGGTTTATGCATGTTGGTAAGGTTTGAGAGACATTGTGCATGTTGGAGTTGAGTTTCTGCCACTTTGGAGAAGCTCAGGTTCGGCCGCCGAATGGACTTTCGACCGCCGAACCCGCTTGTAGAGGCAGCCTTCGGCTGCCGAAGCCTGCCCCCGAAAGAGGACTTTCGTCTCTGGAGGGCAGTTTCGGCCGCCGAAAGTGCCGCCGAACATGCATGAGTTTCGTCTCTGTCTGGGAGTTTCGGCCGCCGAAGGTGCCGCTGAACCTGCCTGACTTTCGGCTCTGGAGGGACTTTCGGCCGCCGAACCTGCCGCCGAAAGTGCCCTATTCAGCCCCCCTTTGCATGAATTCTTTGATTGTTTTATGGTGTTTTAGGGGGTTTTTAGGGGATGTTCTTAGAGTTATGTTTATGTATGTTAGGTCCCTCATTTGAGTCCACCTGTGTAGGTTCGGACCCGAGGAACCGATGACCCCAGCAGTGAAATAGCTGCTTTCGAGTCTTATCAGAGCTAGCCAGAGGTGAGTGGAATTAAACTTACTGTTTTAAATTGAGAAATTAAATGAAAGATTTAGCATGATTCACGTATCACGAATGCCATGAGATATATTAGGATGCTTGCATTAGAATTCACGAATATGTCGCATTGCACATTATGTTATTGATGTGGATGAATGTTGAATGATCCCTTAGCCCTTATATGGTATGATATGACAGACTATGGAAGTCCGGTTGAGCCTGCACTACGCCCCCGGCATGACTGTATATGTATGTTATGCTATGGAAGTCCAGGTGTGCCTGTACTACGCCCCTGGCATGATTAGACTGTATGGAGGGCTAAGTGGTGACAAGTTCATCCTTGATGTGAATTGTCTGTGATGTGAAGCATTGCATGAAAGCATGAATATTAATATATGTTTTACTATTCTGCTCACTGGGCTCTAGTAGCTCACCCCTCTCCCTTAACCCCCAGGTATGCAGATACAGGGTAGACCAGGAGATCAGCAAGAGTAATGAAGTCTTGGTCTTGTAATAGCTAGTGTGGACATGATAAATGATAAATGATGACATGTTATGTTAAAGTATAGTATAAAGATGTAATGTAATGAGGTCTTTTGAGGCTCATAGTTGTGCTTGACCCTAGTATGTTGTTGATCCCTTTGAGTACATGATTTTATGATGCTTATGTAACCAAACTCAATACATGTTATGTAACCCCTTTGGGGAAATGATGAGACTCCACAGAGGAGTTAATGTTTATGATTATGTTATGTCTAGTGCATGCACAGGTTGAGTTTGGAGAAGGAATGAATGCAAAGAAAAGTTCAAATTTTTATGTTGTTGTTGATCATGTATGGGATTAAGCAGGTTCACAGGTTGATGTTAGGCTTGCTACGGGTCCCGGCGGCCTTATGCCGACCTGGATCCTAGCGCCGGTAGCGGTCCGGATTTTCGGGTCGTTACAGAATGGTATCAGAGCCCTAGGTTCATATGATCGGACCTAGAGTGTCGGGCTCATAGAGGTTAAGGGAGTATGTCTGGTTGGGACGACAGCCTGCTTCAGGTGCGGGCAGGAGGGACACATGGCTCGGGAGTGTCCTAGAGTAGCTTCTATGGTACATTCTCAGCAGACAGCTTCAGGTAGTGTGGCACAGCCAGCAGCTCCAGCCGTGACTCAGGCTAGTGGCAGAGGCAGAGGAAGAGGGGCAGCCTCTTCTTCAGCAGGCTTCAGGGGTGAGGGTTCGTCGGCTCCAGCACGAATCTTCACCATGACTCAGCAGGAGGCAAACACATCCAACACCGTGGTGTCATGTAATCTCATCATTGGTTGTTTTAATGTGTATGCATTATTGGACCCTGGTGCATCTCATTCTTTCATTGCTCTGAGGGCCGTCGAGAGGTTGGGATTGATGGTCTCTGGGTTAGAGTGTCCCCTATGGGTCAGTGGACCCAAGTGTGACCCGTCAGTGGCAGAGTCAGTCTGCCAGTATAGTCTAGTTTTTGTGGAGGGGAGATGCCTGTCCGCCGACCTTGTGGTTTTAGATTTGACAGATTTTGACGTCATTCTAGGGATGGATTGGCTATCTACCCATAGTGCTACCTTGGACTGCAGAGACAAGATAGTAAGGTTCAGATGTCAGGATGGGTCAGAGGTTGTCTTCAGAGGAGACAGGGGGAGTACACCTAGAGGTTTGATATCAGCCCTTCAGGCTCGTAGGCTACTCAGGAGGGGTTGTCAGGGTTTTCTAGCTCATGTGAGAGAGCTGGAGAGTCATGTTAGAGAGCCCGCCTCAGTGCCCGTGGTCAGTGAGTTCATAGATGTGTTCCCAGATGAGCTGCCAGGTTTACCACCTGCTAGGGAGATAGAGTTCGAAATTGAGTTGATGCCTGGAACTAGACCGATCTCTATCCCTCCCTAATGGGTGGCACCAGCAGAATTGAAAGAGTTAAAAGAGCAGTTGCAAGAACTGGTAGATAGGGGTTTCATCCGACCGAGTACCTCACCTTGGGGTGCTCCAGTGCTATTTGTGAAAAAGAAAGATGGATCCCTTAGACTTTATATCGACTACAGGCAGTTGAACAAGGTCACTACCAAGAATAAGTACCCGTTGCCAAGGATCGACGATCTATTTGACCAGCTAGCCGGAGCAGGTTGTTTCTCCAAAATAGATCTGAGATCGGGGTACCATCAGCTAAGGATAAGAGAAGAGGATGTGCCGAAGACAGCATTCAGGATCAGATATGGGCATTATGAGTTCCTTGTAATGCCGTTCGGGTTAACCAGCGCCCCTGCAGCATTCATGGATCTCATGAACAGAGTGTTTAGCCAGTACCTGGATCACTTTGTTATTGTCTTCATAGATGATATCTTAGTGTATTCCAGGAATGCAGAGGAGCATGCCCATCATCTGAGGTTGGTTTTGCAGACTTTGAGGGAACATGGCTTGTATGCCATGTTCTCTAAGTGTGAGTTCTGGCTGAGGAGCATTTCCTTCTTGGGGCATGTGGTGTCAGAAAATGGAATCGAGGTAGACCCCAAGAAGGTAGAAGCTGTAGCTAACTGGTCTAGACCCACTACAGTGACAAAGATCAAGAGCTTCTTGGGTTTGGCAGGTTACTACAGGAGGTTCGTTCAGGACTTCTCTAAGATTGCAGCTCCCATGACCAGACTGACTAAGAAGAACCAGAGGTTTGTGTGGACCGACCAGTGTGAGGAAAGCTTTGAGGAGCTAAAGAAGAGGCTGACTTCAGCACCAGTGTTAGCTCTGCCATCTAGTAATGAAGACTTCTCAGTCTATTGTGATGCGTCCCATGTGGGACTGGGTTGTGTGCTAATGCAGAATGAAAGGGTGATTGCTTATGCTTCTAGGCAGCTGAAGAAGCACGAGTTGAATTACCCTACACATGACCTAGAAATGGCAGCGGTAATCTTTGCACTCAAGATGTGGAGGCACTACCTTTATGGGGTTAAATGTGAGATCTTCACAGATCATAAAAGTCTACAGTACATCCTGAGTCAGAAAGATTTGAACTTGAGGCAGAGAAGATGGGTAGAACTGCTCAGTGACTATGATTGCAAAATCCAGTACCATCCGGGTAAGGCGAATGTTGTGGCAGACGCCTTAAGCCGGAAATCACTTGGCAGTTTGTCCCATATTTCAGCAGAGAGGAGGCCAGTAGTGAGGGAGCTCTTCAAGCTCATGAATGAAGGTCTACAGTTGGAGTTGTGTGGTACAGGTGCTTTGGTAGCCCAGATGAGAGTGGCACTCGTGTTTCTGGAGCAGGTGGCTCAGAAACAGCATGAGGACCCAGAGTTAGTGAAGATTGCCAGGACTGTTCAGTCAGGCAAAGATAGTGAGTTCAGATTCGACAGTAAGGGGATCCTCCGCTATGGGAGCAGATTGTGTGTACCAGATGATGTAGGGCTAAAGGGAGACATTATGAGAGAGGCTCATAATGCCAGATACAACGTTCACCCTGGAGCCACCAAGATGTATCAAGATTTGAAGAAGGTTTATTGGTGGCCAGCTATGAAGAGAGAAGTGGCACAGTTCGTGTCAGCCTGCGAAGTGTGTCAGAGGGTGAAGCTGGAACATCAGAAGCCGGCTGGAATGTTTAACCCACTACCTATTCCAGAGTGGAAATGGGAGAATATAGCGATGGACTTCGTGGTGGGGTTAGCGGCAGCGTCCAACAGATTGGACTCCATATGGGTGATTGTGGACAGACTCACTAAATCTGCTCACTTCATCCCTGTCAGGAGTGGCTATTCTGTGGACAAGTTGGCGCAGGTGTATGTTGATGAGATCGTCAGGCTGCATGGGGTCCCTATTTCAATAGTGTCTGATAGAGGGCCCCAGTTCACCTCCAGGTTTTGGCGGAGTCTGCAGAATGCTATGGGTACCAGGTTGGATTTTAGCACTGCTTTCCATCCTCAGACGGACGGACAATCAGAGAGGACCATCCAGACAATAGAGGATATGCTCAGAATGTGTGTGCTGGATTTTGGCGGTTCTTGGAGGCAGCATCTACCTTTGGTGGAGTTTGCTTACAATAACAGCCATCATGCCAGCATAGGGATGGCCCCATACGAAGCTTTGTATGGAAGGAAGTGCAGATCACCTGTTTGCTGGGAAGAAGTTGGAGAAAAGGCCTTGGCAGGGCCTGAGCTTGTAGAGATCACCAGCAGGGTGGTGCCCATAATCAGAGAAAGGATCAAGACTGCTGCAAGCAGGCAAAAGAGTTATGCAGATATCCGCAGAAGACAAGTAGAGTTTCAGGAGGGGGATTTGGTATTGCTCAAGGTGTCTCCAATGAAAGGGGCGATTCGGTTCGGGAAGAAAGGTAAGCTAGCTCCACGGTACATCGGACCCTTTGAGATCTTGCAGAAGATCGGGAATGTATCGTATAAGCTGGATTTACCTGCTTTAATGGAGAGAATCCATCCGGTTTTCCATGTTTCTATGTTAAGAAAGTTCGTGTCAGATCTGGACAAGGTTCTTAGTGAGCCTGATGTGGAGATCCAAGAGGATCTCACCTATGTTGAGCAGCCGGTATGGATCCTAGACACCCAGATCAGAAAGCTAAGGAACAAGGAAATCCCGATGGTGAAAGTCCTTTGGAATCACCACAACATCGAAGAGTGTACCTGGGAGACACGGGAGTCCATGCTCCAGCAATATCCTCATCTCTTCTAAGGTGAGTTTTTATGTGCTTTGTATGAATGTTTATATTTTATGCTTTGTATGATCATGTTGATGCCATGCTATGTTGTTTGGTGAACATTCGAGGACGAATGTTCTTAAGGGGGGAAGAATGTAATACCCGGCTAGACTCCGGTATCGGAATTCCTACCGTCCGGTGGAATCTCGGATGTCAGAAACCTCTAGAAGGGTAAAACCATGTTTTCATGAAATGTTTTAATGTATTTTATGGTGTTAAGTAAAAAGGAAAACGAGTTTTGAATGAAAATAGCCTTGGAGGAAGACCCAGGTTCGGCCGTCGAACATGCTTGCACTTCGGGTGTGCTTTAGACCCCCGAAGGCATAAGTGAGGGAAGTCCAGGTTCGGCCGCCGAACCTTAAGTTCGGCCGCCGAACATGGCATGCATGCGGAGGCACGTTAGGCCCCCGAAAGTGGCCTAGCCAGCCACCTATAAAGGGGTCCCTTAGCCGAAATGGGTGAGTTTTTCTCCCCATTTTCGGCCAAGGTGAGCTCTCCACCGTCCCTCGCCGATTTTGAGTTTCTTCCTTCAAATCTTTCACGATTTTCACAAGTTTTCACTTTGTTTTGAAGATTTTTGAGCATATAGCAAGTTTTGGAGCTTTGAGGTTCAAGAAACTCGATCTCTCCTATCTCCGAGCTAGGATCGTTTTTCCTCTCGATCTTCAAGAGGTAAGGGCCGATCTTGAGCTCATTATATGTTTTAAACAAGTTTTAAGTTGATCTATGGGGTAGAAATATATGTTTAGGTTTTGGTTGGTTTTATGGGTTATGTTAAGTTTTTTAGCAATGTATGATGTTTGTGGTTGCTTGATGTGTTGTAGTTGGGGTTTAAGATAGTTTGAAGCCCCTAGGAGCTTGTATGCTTGGGTATGCATGTTGTAGATCAGGTTTATGCATGTTGGTAAGGTTTGGGAGGCATTGTGCATGTTGGAGTTGAGTTTCTGCCACTTTGGAGAAGCTCAGGTTCGGCCGCCGAATGGACTTTCGACCGCCGAACCCGCTTGTAGAGGCAGCCTTCGGCTGCCGAAGCCTGCCCCCGAAAGAGGACTTTCGTCTCTGGAGGGCAGTTTCGGCCGCCGAAAGTGCTGCCGAACATGCATGAGTTTTGTCTCTGTCTGGGAGTTTCGGCCGCCGAAGGTGCCGTCGAACCTGCCTAACTTTCGGCTCTGGAGGGACTTTCGGCCACCGAACCTGCCGCCGAAAGTGCCCTGTTCAGCCCCCCTTTGCATGAATTTTTTGATTGTTTTATGGTGTTTTAGGGGGTTTTTAGGGGATGTTCTTAGAGTTATGTTTATGTATGTTAGGTCCCTCATTTGAGTCCACCTGTGTAGGTTCGGACCCGAGGAACCGAGGACCCCAGCAGTGAAATAGCTGCTTTCAAGTCTTGTCAGAGCTAGCCAGAGGTGAGTGGAATTAAACTTACTGTTTTAAATTGAGAAATTAAATGAAAGCTTTAGCATGATTCACGCATCACGAATGCCATGAGATATATTAGGGTGCTTGCATTAGAATTCACGAATATGTCGCATTGCACATTATGTTGTTGATGTGGATGAATGTTGAATGATCCCTTAGCCCTTATATGGTATGATATGACAGACTATGGAAGTCCGAGTGAGCCTGCACTACGCCCCCGGCATGACTGTATATGTATGTTATGCTATGGAAGTCCAGGTATGCATGTACTACGCCCCTGGCATGATTAGACTGTATGGAGGGCTAAGTGGTGACAAGTTCATCCTTGATGTGAATTGTCTGTGATGTGAAGCATTGCATGAAAGCATGAATATTAATATATGTTTTACTATTCTGCTTACTGGGCTCTAGTAGCTCACCCCTCTCCCTTAACCCCCAGGCATGCAGGTACAGGGTAGACCAGGAGATCATCAAGAGTAATGAAGTCTTGGTCTTGCAATAGCTAGTGTGGACATGATAAATGATAAATGATGACATGTTATGTTAAAGTATAGTATAAAGATGTAATGTAATGAGGTCTTTTGAGGCTCATAGTTGTGCTTGACCCTAGTATGTTGTTGATCCCTTTGAGTACATGATTTTATGATGCTTATGTAACCAAACTCAATACATGTTATGTAACCCCTTTGGGGAAATGATGAGACTCCACAGAGGAGTTAATGTTTATGATTATATTATGTCTAGTGCATGCACAGGTTGAGTTTGGAGAAGGAATAAATGCAAAGAAAAGTTCAAATTTTTATGTTGTTGTTGATCATGTATGGGATTAAGCAGGTTCACAGGTTGATGTTAGGCTTGCTACGGGTCCCGACGGCCTTATGCCGACCTGGATCCTAGCGCCGGTAGCGGTCCGGATTTCCGGGTCGTTACATAAAAGGACATCAGTAGGAAGAAGAGAATTTAAAATGTCCCAATTCCAGCCTATATTAGGAATCCAGAAATATTAAACACAAACCTGCATATTCAACTCAATCAACGGTTTAAGTGCAAAATTCCAAAGAGGCCCTACCGGAAGCCAATCATCCAGCCAAAATATAGTGTTCATCCCATTATTCACATCTACAACTACCCCTTTTCGAAGTAGCTCCAAACCATAACAAAAAGATTTCCAATTGACTGAACTATTAGCTCGCTTAGCGACCTCCCAATGAACAAAACCTGACTCATATTTATTGAAAAGACATCTAACCCACAAAGCTTGCGGATTCTTATAAGCTCGCCAACACAACTTCCCTAATAGAGCCTAGTTCATTTGTCGCATATTTCTGATGCCAAGACCACCTAACCGCTTCAGCAAGGATATTGTATCCCAATTAATCAGATGTACAGCTGGCTTCATATCCTTCCCATGACAAATAAAGTTCCTGCATATTTTCTCCATTTCATTGCAAAGCGATACTGGTAAAAGAGCACTCTGCATCACAAAAACAGGAATAGCATTAAGAACTGATTGAACTAACGTTAGTCGTCCAGCTTTTGATAGAGCTCTCGCTTTCTAGCCATCAAGTCTGCCTCTCATTTTATCCAAAATACTGCCATATGTCGAGACTGAAATCCTCCCATGAATAGATGGCACACCCAAGTATTTTCCCAAATCAGCAGTCAAAGGAATACCTGACCTTGAAGACAAAAGTGACGCCAAATCACTATCAACAAAAGGCGACAAATAAAGAGAAGACTTAGCTAAATTCACTTTTTGCCCGGAAGCCTTAGCAAAGTCATCCAGACATGATAAAATCAAATCCAACTGTTCCACAGAAGCTTCTGCGAACAAAACCATATCATCCGCGAACATAAGATGAGAAATCATCGGACCATTACTCGAGATAGGAATCGGCTTCCATCTGCCTTGACGAACAAGCTGTTTAAACATTCTCGAAAGTTGTTCAATACACATAACAAAAAGATATGAAGACATTGGATCGCCTTGTCGCACAACACGAGTCGGTTTAAAAGATTCTAACTTCTCACCGTTCCTATAATACCCGGCTAGACCCTGGCACCAGAATTCCCTCTTTCCAGCGGGATCTCCGTTGCAATCTTGAATTCGAGGATGTCGGAGGTTTCTAGAAGGGTAAAAGAAAGGTTTTCTCAAATGTTTTTAAGTGTTTTAAGGTTTGGAATGAGAAAGGATTTGAGTGTTGAAGAGAAAAGACCAAGGAGGCATTAGCCATGTTCGGCCGCCGAACGTTGCATGGTTTTGCTGCCTCCGAAGTCCATGTTCGGCCGCCGAACGTGGTGGAAGTTTGCATGCAGGTTTGGCCGCCGGAAATGGTTGACCAAGCCGCCTATAAAAGGCCCCATGTCCTGAAAAAGGGGGAGTTTTCTCTCCATTCTTGGGCATAGGTGAGTTCAGGCTCTCCTTTGATTATCTTCGTGGTGTTTCTTCAAATCCTTCAAGGTTTTCATGAGTTTTCTCCTTGTGTTGAAGAGTTGTGAGCTTGGAGCAAGGAGGTGGAGCTTGGAGACTTTTGGAGCTTGGATCTCTAGATCTTTAAGTTTGGGTCGCACCAACTCTTGATCTTCAAGAGGTAAGTGTAGATCCTTGGCTTTTATGATGTTTTAAATGAGTTTTATGAAGGAAAAAGGGGTAGGAATGCATAAGTTGCATGGTTGTGCATGATAGGGGTTTATGTACCCTTTATGCATATATATGTGTATATGTGGTGTTTGTTGGAGTTTAAGCTTGTTTTAAGCTCCTTTTTGCATGGATAAGAGGGTTTATGCATGTTTTGGAGAGGTTGGCTGCTTGTTTTGGGTGTTTGGAAGGTTTGGGAGGCTTGTATGCATAAGAGGCTGAGTTCTGGATGAACTCAGGTTCGGCCGCCGAAGGTAGTTTCGGCCGCCGAAACCTGCCTGTGGATGTAACGACCCGGAAACCGGACCGCTACAGGCGCTAGGATCCAGATCGGCTTAAGGCCGCCGGGACCCGTAGCAAGCCCAACCTGAACTCTGTGTACCTGATCAAGCCCATACATGATCAAACATAAACATAAAAACTGAAAAAATTTCCTTCCCCTTACCAAGCTTGACCTCCATGCACTATGTCTGAAAACATAGAACCCACTCTCATAGGGTCAGCATATCATAAGTCAGCTTTGGTTCAGCACATTTCTCATCAAGAAACGTAAAACAGGATTCATGCATAACAAGGGATCCGGAAGGTAGGGATTCCGATGCCGGAATCTAGCTGGGTATTACAGTGGATGCATGGTTTGGCCGCCTAACCTTGCCCCCGAAAGTTGAGTTTCGGCTCTGGAGCAGACTTTCGGCCGCCGAAGGTGCCGCCGAAAGTGCCTGACTTTCGGAGCTGGAGAGGGGGTTCGGCCGCCGAAGGTGCTGCCGAAGGTGCCCTGTCCAACCTTCCCTTGCCTGTTTTTCCATGTATGTTTATGATGTTTTAGAGGGGTTTTGGGGGAATGTTCAGAGCTATGTTAGAGTGGTTTGGTACCTCATCATCAGCAGAGAGGATTTGTCAAGGGACCCTAGGAGGTCTTTTGATGCAGTCAGAGGAGGACTGGATCAAGAAGAGAGATAGTAGCTAGAGGTTAGTGTGTCAGAGAAGGGCTTAAGAGAGTTGCTAGGAGATGTTCTGGCCTCGGGTTTCACAACTCCAGGTACAGGGAGAGTTGATCTCTCATCTCTGAGTGCAACCCTCCACAAGAGGTGGAAAGTGAGGCAGTGCCTCGAGGAAGAAGTAAGAGTAAGTTCAGGAGAGGTTATAGTCCGGTCTGGGATTAGGTGGTGGTTGAGCTCCGGTCTAGATAGTTCTGGATGCGTGAGGTGTTGAGGCTACACGAAGGAGTCTGTCGGTATGGGACTACGGCATGTTATAGATGCGAGCAGGAGGGGCACAGTCACATGGCATGTGAGTGTCCTACTGCGCCCTGGTTGGCACAATCCCAGCGGATGACTTCTAGTAGTGTGGCTCAGCCAGTAGCTCCAGCCATGTCTCAGGACAGTGGTTGAGGCAGAAGGAGAGGGTCAGTCTTTTCTTCAGTAGGTTCCCACAGAGAAGGTCCGTCAACTTTGACTTGGATCTTCATCCTGACTTAGCAAAAGGCTAACACATCGAACACGGTGACATCAGGGACGTTCACTTGTGGATGTTCGGATGTGTATGCTGTTTTTTGGACCCTACTGTTTCTCTTTCCCTGTTGCTTCGAGAGCCGTAGAGAGGTTGGGTTGATAGCTTCTAGGCTTAGAGTGTCCTCTTTGGGTCAGTAGACCTAAGTGTGATCTATCGGTGGCAGAGTCAGTCTGCCAATATGTTCAGAGTATGTGGTGAGTAGGTGCCTTCCAGCCGACCTTATGGTTCTAGATTTGACTATTTGATGTCATTCTAGGGATGGATTGGCTAGCTACTCTTGGTGCTACCTGAGTCTGCAGAGACAAGGTAGTTAGGTTCAGAAATCAGAATGGATCAGAGGTTGTCCTTGGAGGGGACAGAGTATGAGTGCCTAGAGGTTTGATGTCAGCCCTACAGGCTCATAGTTTGCTCAGGAAAGGTTGCCAGAGGGTTTCTCGCTCTTGTTGGAGAGTTTAGCAGTCAGGTCAGGGAATCAGCCTCAGTGCCCATAGCTAGAGAGTTCTTAGATGTTTTCCCAGACGAGCTGTCAGGTTTACCACCTGTCAGGGAGATAGAGTTTGGAATAGGAGTGGTGTCTGGACCCAGAACCATTTCTATTCTTCCCTAAAGGATGGCACCTGCAGAGTTGAGGTAGTAGTAAGAGTAGTGGCAAGACTTGGTAGATAAGGGTTTTATCCGACCTAGTACCTCACCCTAGAGTGTTCTAGTGTTGTTGTGGGAAAAGAAGGATGGATCCTTGAGACTTTGTAGCGACTGTAAGCAGTTGAACAAGGTCACTACCAAGGACAGGTATTCCCACTCAGGATTGATGATCTATTGGATCAGCTAGTAGGAGCTGGATAGATCTGCGATCCGGGTACACCTGTTGCTCAATATTAGCAGTGAGAAGAGAGAGAGGAGGTTTTTAGAGTGCGCAGCGGAAGCTGTTAAGGTTCAGGAGGCAGTTGAGGTATTGCTGGTAGTGTCTCCAAGAGAGGGTGATTCATTATGGGCAGGAGAGCCATCCGGTTTTCCATGTTTTCTTGAAAGTTTGTGTCGGATCCGAGTGCGGTTCTTTATGAACCAGAGGTGGAGATCTCAGGGGATCTTACCTATGTTGAATAGCTAGAGCGAATCATAGACACGCCGAGTAGAGAAACAAGGAATGTCCGTGGTGGAAGTCCCGTAGACTCACCTCAATTGTTTAGTGTGTTTGGGAGACCGAGAGTTTTTGCGCCAGTAGTATTGTGCCTCTTTTTATGTGTGTTTATGTGTTTATGTATGTGATATGTTATGTCTATGCATGAGCTAGTTGAGAAACATTCGGGGACAAATGTTCTTAAGGGGGGGGGGGGAGATTGTAATACCCGGCTAGACCCTGGCACCAGAATTCCCTCTTTCCGGCGGCATCTCCGTTGGAATCTTGAATTCGAGGATGTCGGAGGTTCCTAGAAGAGTAAAAGAAAGGTTTTCTCAAATGTTTTTAAGTGTTTTAAGGTTTGGAATGAGAAAGGATTTGAGTGTTGAAGAGAAAAGACCAAAGAGGCATTGGCCAGGTTCGGCCGTCGAAAGTGATGTTCGGCCGCCGAACATTGCATAGTTTTGCTGCCTCCGAAGTCCATGTTTGGCCGCCAAACGTGGTGGAGGTTTGCATGCAGGTTTGGCCGCCGGAAATGGTTGACCAAGCCGCCTATAAAAGGCCCCTTGTCCGGAAAAAGGGGGAGTTTTCTCTCCATTCTTGGGCATAGGTGAGTTCATGCTCTCCTTTGGTTGTCTTCATGGTGTTTCTTCAAATCCTTCAAGGTTTTCATGAGTTTTCTCCTTGTGTTGAAGAGTTGTGAGCTTGGAGCAAGGAGGTGGAGCTTGAAGACTTTTGGAGCTTGGATCTCCAGATCTTCAAGTTTAGGTCGCACCAACTCTTGATGTTCAAGAGGTAAGTGTAGATCCTTGGCTTTTATGATGTTTTAAATGAGTTTTATGAAGGGAAAAGGGGTAGGAATGCATGAGTTGCATGGTTATGCATGATAGGGGTTTATGTACCCTTTATGCATATATATGTGTATATGTGGTGTTTGTTGGAGTTTAAGCTTGTTTTAAGCTCCTTTTTGCATGGATAAGAGGGTTTATGCATGTTTTGGAGAGGTTGGCTGCTTGTTTTAGGTATTTGGAAGGTTTGCGAGGCTTGTATGCATAAGAGGCTGAGTTCTGGATGAACTCAGGTTTGGCCGCCAAAGGTAGTTTCGGCCGCCGAAACCTGCCTGTGGATGCATGGTTTGGCCGCCTAACCTTGCCCCTGAAAGTTGAGTTTCGGCTCTGGAGCAGACTTTCGGCCGCCGAAGGTGCCGCCGAAAGTGCCTGACTTTCGGAGCTGGAGAGAAGGTTCGGCCGCCGAAGGTGCCGCCGAAGGTGCCCTATCCAGCCTTCCTTTGCCTGTTTTTTCATGCATGTTTATGATGTTTTAGAGGGATTTTGGGGAAATGTTCAGAGCTATGTTAGAGTGGTTTGGTACCTCATTTGAATCCACCTTTGTAGGATTGGACTCGAGGAACTGAGGAGGCCACAAAGTTAGCTGGTTCAGAGTTAGCCCATCAGTTGCTAGAGGTGAGTGGAACTAACCTATGTTTTTAATGCATGTTTTAGCATGTTCCATGCATCACGAATGCCATATCTATAGTAGGTTGTATTGCATTAGTAACCACGAAGATGACGCATTGCATTGTTTATTGTACATGTGGATGGACAACAGGACGACTCATTAGGCCTCTAGTATTGCATGTAACAGAAGTCCTGAGGAGCCCCTTGAGGGCCGGGCACAGAGCTATGTATGTTAATAGAAGTCCTGTGGAGCTCCTTTGCGGGCCGGGCACAGAGTAGAGGGAATTTTGAGTCAGTCCATCCTTTATGTGATTTACTGTGATGTGATGCATTCCGTGATGGCATATGTTTTAATGTTTTTATAGTTATGCTCACTGGCCTTTATAGCTCACCCCATTCCCTTAACCCCATGTTTTCAGGGCCAGATAAGTCAGAGTCAGCAAGAGTAAAAGCAGGGCTATGGTTATGGTTATGTAATAGAAGTGTAGTGGACATGATGTAAAGTTAGGTTAAGTTATGTACAGACATGTTATAACATGTAATGTATTCAGAGTTATTGTATTGTGCTTGGCCCGAGTTGGATAATCCCTTTGTATATGATGTTTTATGTTAATGTTTAATGATGAAATGTTTATGGATCGAGCTTGACATGTAGTATGCTGATCCAACTAGAGCTTTTGATGAGGACTCTAGTATAGGGGTTCTATATTTTCAGCCATAGTGCATGCACAGGTCAAGCTTGGAAATTGAAAAGTTTAAAGTTTTATGGAAATGTTTGATCATGTATGGGATTATACCAGCTGCACAGAGTGCATAGTAGGCTTGCTACGGGTCCCGGCGGCCTTAAGCCGATCTGGATCCTAGCGCCGATAGCGGTCCGGTTTCCGGGTCGTTACAATTCCATAACACTGACATAGAAGATGTTCTAACACAATTCATAATATTAGAAATCCAAGCATCGGAAAAGTGGTAAGAACCCAGCACCCACTGAATAAAATCCCAATCTAGTCTATCATAAGCTTTTTCAAGATCAATTTTAATCGCCATAAAACCCCCTGATCGCTTAGACGTTCTCATAGTGTGCAAAACTTCTTGAAACACCACAATTTTATCAATAATTTGTCGGCCAAGAACGAAGCTACTTTGTTCCAATCCAATGAGAGAGCTTAAAACATCTTTCAGTTTGTTAACCAACACTTTTGTAACAAGCTTATAGAGCACATTACATAAGCTAATTGGTCTGAACTGAGAAATAAATTCTGGACAAGCAATTTTAGGAATAAGAGTCAGCACCGTTTCATTAACTTCCTCTGGAAACTCCCTCCCGCCCAAGACCTTAATAATAAACGCAGAAACCTGTGACCCAACTGCAGACCAAGATTTCTGAAAGAAAACTGCTTGTAGACCGTCGGGTCTTGGAGCCTTGTAAGGAGACATAAGGCGTAAAACATCATATACTTCATCATGAGAAAAAGGACGATCCAGAAGCAATCGTTGAGAAGAAGAAAGAGCAGGCCTATCAGGTCTAACAAAATGGCTGCAGTCAACCGCCAAATCTTTCGAATACAACTTCTGATAGTAACCACTAGCAAGCTCTTTAAGTTGACTAGAATCTTCAATCCACATATTGTTTCCATTTCTCAGCTTGAGAATTTGCTGCTTCTTGCGTTTAATCACAGTAGAAAAATGATAAAACCTTGTATTTCTCTCACCAGAAACAATCCATTCCTCCCTAGATTGTTGAAACCAATACAATTCTTCCTGTCTCAAAACATTTTCAAGCTGTCGTCTCAGATTAAATTCCAGCTTCACTAAACCTCTCGTTCGCAGGATAGTTAAGCTTTTTTGAACACCATCAATTCGATGGATCAACCTCTGCTTATTATGAAAAATATTCCCAAACTCAGATCGGTTCCACTGGCTTAATGAGTCTTTGGTTGATTTCAAATTATCAAATAAAGAAGTATTTTGCTTCCAGCCACGGAAAACAACATCAACAAAATCTTTGTGAGCTGTCCAAGCAGTTTGAAAATAAAACCGACGAATAGAAGAATTTGTGACTCCAAAGCAATTCATAAAAATAGGACAATGATCAGAATGCAACTTTGGAGCATGAATAATTGTAGCTCTAGAAAATGTCATACGCCAAATCTCAGTACACAAGCAACGGTCTAATCGAGCAGCTTTATAAGAAGAATTAATACCACCCTTACTCCAAGTAAAAGGAGTACCTTCAAAACCCAAATCAATAAGTGAGTTTTCAAAAATCCATCGCCGAAAATCACTAGCCCCAATACTGTAAACATTAACATAGTCGGTTTGTTCATTCTCGCTCGTAAAAGAATTGAAATCGCCTAACAGTAACCAACTTTTCTCACTTCCATTGAAACCCAGAACCGAATGCCACAAACGTCTTCGTAAACTAATGTCAGGGCTGGCATACACAAAACTTACTAACCACGAGTCCCCATTATCAAGTAACATATTGCATGTAATAAATTGTAGATCTGTCGACACAAGCGTTAACTTAAAAAATGTTTCTGACCATAAAATCCAGATGCCCCCACTGAAACCAAAAGTCTCGACACGAATCCAATTATCATAACCTAGCTGTTTACAAACATTATCAGCTGAATGGCTAGAAATTCGAGGCTCAACCAAACAAAAAATCTGAGGCTTATAGATACGATTGTATTCCTTAAAAGCTCTCAGAAAATTAGAAGAAGCAGCACCCTGACAATTCCAAACTCTAATAATCATTAAAAATAAGAGAGAAAAGAAAGCCATAAGGATGAATGAACCTATAATAGAACGAAAAATCTAGTGAGACCCCTCATTAGAGGGCATCTTACCAATTAAACCACTCTTCTGAAAGTCATTCAAGGAAGTCTGAGCAACAATTATCATCGCATCATCGTCAAGATTCATATCCTGATTACCATCTCCATTAGCTGCTGGGATATTGGGACGGGTTGGATGAGAAAACGAAGGATCATTAAAATTATCATGTTGATTCCTATCCAATTCTATTTCTAAATTTGCAAGTCCCACCAATTTCGGGTTAGAAACAACCCAAGTCTTTGACTGATTCGTTCTATTATTCCCTTGAACAACTACATGGTCATCTTGTGCAGCAGCTTTTCTAGAAGATCCCCCTGATCCACTCGAAACCCCTCTAATTTTTAGAACTGAACTTTGCACAGCAGGCCCATTAGATCTCATATAGGAATCTAAAGCAATATTGGGAGTCTCCTCTCTTGTCACAGTAGAAACCACTTGACCCTTCCCTTTAGAATCCCATAGCTTTTTCTTGCTCAAGACAGGACGAAAATCTTGTACCACTGGTGGAGTCGCATTATGTTCTACATGAGTCTCAGAATCACGGAGAACAACAAGAGAACTAAAGGGGTTATTATTGGTCTTCATCGTTGATTTACCCTTATTTAACTCCCTCGGACCATGATCACCTGACCCAAATTTAAATACAGGTTTTTCCTGAGGACGCTGATTACATCTTCTATCTTTCTTAACCAGCATCCAATCACCAAAATCATCTAAAACAGCTGGATTAACCACTTGATTCTCGGGTAACTGAGCTACCTTAGGAGCAGGGTTACTATGAGCTGAATTAGGCACATTCTCTACATTCTCTGGCTGCAACTCTTTCCGCAACGAAGAACAATTATCTTTCATATGCCCAAAAATTCCACATGAAAAACAAACCATATGCAACACCTCATATTCAATACGTCGAACTCTCCGGTTCAGCTTGAATTTCTATAAAAGAGGCTTCGTAACATCAACTTCAACACATAATCTCGCAAAATGCCCTCTTGTCACTCGACTAGTGTTATTATCTACTCTGATAGGATCTCCTATCTTCCTCCCCAATCGCATAAGAAAATCCTCATTAAAATATTCAATTGGAAGGCATGGAAATCGGACCCAAACTGCCAAGCATTCTAAAGAAACATTAAATGGATCAAAATCCGGGCACCATTGGCGAACTGACAAATAATGATCAGCTATAATCCATGGTCCATCCTCCAATGCAAAATCAAAATCTTCCCTACTATTAAATCGAGCAAGGAAAAAATTATTGTCCAGAGCAATTAAGTCCATAGGGGATTTAGGTTTCCAGAGTTCCTTCACCCTTCGCGATAAATAGGCATACCCTATTGATCTTCCAATCAGCTTGATAATCAAGGAGTTCTTCCATGGTTTACAATAACGAGATTTCTCAATTTTAGTAAGTTTAATATTAGGGAACTTTTCATCCTCCTCATCCTCTTCCCCATCAAAAAGCTCATACAACTGCTCATCATTCACTTCAACTGTGTCAGCAATCAAAGTCTCGTTATTAGGACTTCCATTGACTAGCATATCCCTAACGACCTAAGTTCTACCCACGAAGGTCATCAGTTTTCATTCTCCAGTCCTACGGCCCCATCTAGCCAACCTCTTGCATTGTTCAATCCCCTGCCGAGTTCGGCAGGGAACGTGCCTGGAACCACCCTTTCTGACTAAGAACTATAAAATATGGCTATCCAACTACAGAACACAGCCTACTGGCTGGGGCAAATGTTACATCAAAGGGGACTCAACACCCCGTTGAGCATACCACCTGTGGCTGAGGGCTTCAACGTTAATGAGCCTCAGCCTACCTTAAACCACCAAGTCCCTCAGCAAAGCAGTATGAGGACAAGTGAAGGAGATGAAGAGAACTACAGAAGAAATGAGCCAGCAGTTAGAGTAAAAGGCATAATGGTTAGGGAGCTCATCGAAAAAGATAAAGTCAAAGCTATTCCTCTGAGCTGATATGAGGATTGGGAGGTGAGGAGCTGGAAGGAGATTATCGCCTGGAGAAACGATCGAGAAGGGAAGAGGCAGATGTAGATCAAAAGTTGGAGAAGCTGAAGGAGCAGCTATTGGCAGAACTAGGGGCACGGGACAACAGCAACCCCCTAGTACCTACTTCATCCTCGTTCGCTAGATGGATGCAACAGGAGACTATTCCTAAGAAGTTTATGACGTCGCCAATGGCCGTATATGATGGCACAGGGAACCCCCGAGAGCATGTCCTAAACTACAAAATGTTTATGGAGCCCTAGACCCATTCTGATGCTCTAATGTGCAAGGTCTTTCCTACCACCCTCACCGGACCAGCACGGATATGGTTTAACTGCTTGGAAGCAGGAGGTATTAAGAGCTTCATGAACCTAGCGAAAGTATTCATTAACAGGTTCATTGCAGAGGTCCCAGTTGAAAGAAAGACGAGCAACTTGGAGACAGTCAGGCAAAGGAGGAACAAGTCTCTGAGGGAGTATGTGGCCAGGTTTAATTCTGAGGCCCTGCAGATCCTTGAGCTCGATGAGGCTAGAGCGGTAAATTCCATGCAGAAAGGGACCACATCATAGGAACTTTTTGGCTCATTATGCAGAAAGCCACCCACTACCTTAGCCGAATTGATGAAGAGAGCTGAGAGATACATAAGGCAAGATGACGTCCTGACCACCAGTAGGTTTGCCAGAGAAATGGGAGACAGGGGGAAAGCAGTGGAAGACAGACGACCTAAAAGGCAGGAGAGAAGACATAATTGAGGGCCCGAAGCATTGAATAAGCACCAATGGGAGAGGAAAGAGCAGAGGCCATACTAGCCTTGGATTCCCGAGGTAATTACTCCCTTGAATGTGTCTAGGGCGGAGGTGCTTGTGGTTGTGCAGGACAAAGATTTTATACAATGGGTGTAATACCCGGCTAGCTCAGGCATCGGAATTCTTACCGTCCGGTGGAATTCGAGGATGCCAGTGTTGTTAGAAGGGTAAGAGAATGATTTCTAAACTGTTTTCAGTATTTAATGCGTTTTGAATGAGTTTTGGATTAAGTTTTGAAGAGAAAAGACTTTGGGAACTTTTGCCATGTTCGGCCGCCGAAGGTAATGTTCGGCCGCCGAAAGTGTTATAGATTCGGCTTCCGAAGGTCATGTTCGGCCCCCGAACGTTGCATGGTTTTGCATGCAGGTTTGGCAGCCGAAGGTGAGTCGGCCAGCCCTCTATTTCAGTGCCTCCAGTCGGTGAATTGGATGGATTTCCGTTCCTTTCACTTCCTGAGGTGAGGCCACGTCCTCCCTGAGTCACTTGCTTTGGTTTTATCACCTTGTAACGTTTTAATGGGTTGATGGTGAAGGGTTTGAGTGAAAAAGAGAGGTTTGGTAGTGTGGCGAAGGTGAAGGGAAGGTGGTGCATGTCCTTAGGTTCAGGTTGATAAGCTTCTGTTTTCAGGAGGTAAGGGCAGCTTTTTACCTTGTTTTACTGATTTATACCAGCTTTTAAAGAGGTTAAGGGTAGAGTTGCATGTATAGGGTTTAAGTTTAGTTTTTGATGAGTTATGCATGAAAGCTTGTCTATGTGTTTGTTTGTTGTTTTGTTGGGGTTGTAAGTTAGTGTTGGACCCCTTTGTTCATATACTTGAGTATATGTGTGTTAAGGAGTGGTGTTATGCATGTTTAGAGAGGTGAAAAGGATGGAGGAGCTAGGTTGCGGGTGAAGCTGAGTTCTTGAAGAACTCAGGTTCGGCAGCCGAAGGAGCATTCGGCCGCCGAACCTCTTGCATGGTGGCTTCGGCTGCCACAGCTTGCCCCCAGTGTTTTAAGGTTCGGCTCTGTTTAAGGGGTTTCGGCCGCCGAAGGTGCCGCCGAAGGTTAAAGACTTTCGTCTCTGGAGTATGTTGTGGCCCCCGAACCTTGCCCCCGAAAGGGTTCGGCAACCGAAAGTAGACATTCGGCCGCCGAAAGTATGCAAGTTTCGGCTCTGGACAGGGCATTCGGCCGCCAAACCTGCTGCCGAATGTGTTCTGTCTAGCCTTTCTTTTGCATGCCTTATGTGATTGTTTTAGGAGCTTTTTAAGGGGTTTTGGGATGTTGTTTACGAATTGTTTAGAATGTGTTTGACACCTCATTCGAGTCCTTTTGTGTAGGATTGGACCCGAGAGTGCGAGGAGGTCATCAGTGGTAGGTGTTGCTGAGTCAGTTCTGTTTTCTGCTAGAGGAGCAGAGGTGAGTGGAACGAAACTTAATGCTTTTCATTAAGACATAAACTACTTCCAGCATAGTTCATGCATCATGAGTATATAGTAGGTTGCGTGCATTAGAGTTCACGAATATGCCGCATTGCATTACGTACTTGTTGTTGTGGGTAAATGCTGAATGATCCAATAGTCTCAGACAGGAAGTCCAGGAGCCTTTGACTACGCCCTGGCAAATGGTAAGTACTGATGACAGGAAGACCAGGTGCTCAATTCTACGCCCTGGCACAGAGTTACTGGGACTATGTGGTGACAGGTTTACCCTTGATGTGGATTGTCTGTGATATGATGCATTCCATAAGATCTGTGTTAATGACTTGTTTTATTTACTGTTCTACTCACTGGGCTTTAGAGCTCATCCCACTCCCTTAATCCCAGTTTTGCAGGGTCAGAGTAGCGGGGAAGAGTCAGCAAGAGCAGCGTGTTGATTAAAGGACTGTATGTGTAATAGCCTAGTGTGGACATGATGTAACTAAAAAGAGTTATATGTAAAAGCATGTAATAGCGTGTAAGTTAGTATGAGATGGTTTAGAATGTGCTTTGCCTAGTGTTTGTTTATCCCTTGTATATGCATGTATCCTGTTTTCAGTTTCTTGATGAGAACTGTGTCAAAACAGACTTAATCAATGTTGTATTTCGAAAACCCAGTGAATGATACTGTGAGGGAAGATAGGGTTTCATTCCCTTGACCCAAGACCAGTGCAGAGGGAAGACCAGGTTTGATTCCTGTGACTCTATGGTAGCCAAGGTTAACTTATGATATGCTGACCCTACAGAGTGGGTTCTATGTTTCAGAACATAGTGCATGGAGGTTACTTGGTAAGTATCACTGGTTTAGCCCTGAGGGCTATTATGTCTGATGTTCTAAAGGTTAAGTCTGGTAGTTATACAGAAAAAGTGTAAAAGACTAGTAGTCGAGTCGGATCATGTATGGGATGCTTGGAGTTCAGGTTAGGCTTGCTACGGGTTCTGGCGGTCTTAAGCCGATCTGGATCCTAGCGCCGAGCAGTTTGGGCCGTTACAGAGAGGTACCGGTTTCCGGGCTGTTACAGATGGTATCAGAGCATAGGTTCCTCAAAAGTACGGTGTGTGAGCATGTTTGTTCAAGGATGAGAGATCCCACATCGGAAAGAGGTTGCTTCAGTCATAGCAAGGCAAAGCACAATAAGTAAAATCATGTCCATTAGGTTGTTAAGTTTTGTTTTGCGTGCTGATGTGAAATGCCATGAGGGATGCTATGCATGTATATGTTCTATGTTCATGTGTCTTTCATATGAACTATATGTGTGCTAATGTTTGTCTATTTGTGTTTTGTGTTTTCAGAAGAGCTAAGATGCGTGGAATGAGTCCTCAGATGGATTCAGATCCGTCTGAAGGGTCTTTTGATGAAAGCAGGGATGGAATGGATCTAGAAAGAGTATCTGGAGATAGGAAAGAGAGGGAAGTGGATGTGCAAAGAAGGGATATAGGTTTGCAGGTGAATATGGACAACGAATCTTTAGAGGATATGCAGGCCAAGGATGCCAGACTTTCAGTTATAGGAGAGAATGATCCCTCTACTTGGAGTACAGCTACCTCAAAAGGAGTGCAATGGGGGAGCACTAGTAAGCACAAAGTCAGAGGCCGTAGAAGGTCAAAGCAAAAGGAGTGGGATAGGACTAGGAAGGGTAGGTTGTGGAAGCAGTTTAGAGAAGGGTGTGGGAGGTGTGGAAGGTTGCATAAGGGAGTCTGTCGTGTAGGGATAACAGGATGTTATAGGTGTGGTCAGGAAGGACATATGATACGTGAGTGTCCTGTTGCGCCTTGGATAGTTCAGTCCCAGCGGACATTTTCTGGTAGAACTGTTCAGCAGGAGGCAACCACATTTGACACAGAGGTGCCAGGTATGCTTGTGTTTTTGGGTCGTCTGTTGTCTATATGTTGTGAGATTCATAGAGGAAAACAGAATTATAGGAATGCTGAGGAAAGTGAATAGCTAAGAGATTAGTGAACTAAAGAAAAGGTAAAGAGAGAATTGCTATGAAATGTGGTAACCTTGGGTTGTTACGTGTAGTTATAGTACGAATGTAAAATAAACGAAAGAGAAAAGAAGAAAGACGAAGGTGAGAAAGAGAAGAGAGTTCGTCTGGGGGGAATAGGTGGTCTTTGAGGCAGAGAAAAGTGCCAGGCTTTTCTTATGAAGATTCCCGTGGGAAGTTCCGTTAGCTTTGGCTTGGATCTTCACCCTGCTTCTATAGGAGGCTATCACATTGAACACGGTGACGTCAGGTACGGTCACTGGAAGTGTTTGGATGTGTATGCTATTTGGTTTGGACCCTAGTGTTTTGCTTTCCTTTCTGTTTGTGAGCCTTAACTAGGGTGGGTTTGATGACTTCTGGGCTTAGAGAGTTTTCTTTGGGTTAGTAGACCCGAGTGTGATCCATCTGTGGCAGAGTCAGTCTGTCGGTTCAGTTCAGAGCATGTGAGAGTAGTGGATGCAATCCAGCTGACCTTATGGTTCTAGAGTTGACTCGTGATGTCAACCTAGAGCGGATTGGCTAGCTACTCATGGTACTACCTGAGTCTGCAGAGACAAGGTAGGAAAGTCCAGAGTATAGAGCCTAGAATGGATCAGAGTGAGTCCTGAGAGAGGACAAAGTATCGGAATGCCTAGAAGTTGGTATCAGCCCCGTAAGCTCATAGTTTTGCAGGAAAGGTTGCTAGGGGGTTTTCGCTCTTGTGAGCAAGGTTTGCAGTCAGGTCAGGGAATCAGCCTCAGTGCCAATGTTCGTATTGACTAGATGTTTCCAGTATGGAGGCTTGGTAGCTAAGGGGTTTTATCTGACTTAGTACCTCACCCTGGAATGGTCCAGAGTTGTGATGGGAAACGAAGGATGACTTCTTGAGCTGTTATAGTACCGGTCAATGGTGACAAAGTATGTCTAGTTAGGAGTGATCTAGAAAGAACAGCGACGAAGGATCGATTGTGGTTTTCCTAGGTAAAACCTAGATTGGAGTATTATCTGTTGAGAGGTAGAATGTGAAAGTTAGAAAAGAGATGAGAGGAAAAAGGATAAAGAGAAAAAGGAGTTAGGATCAGAGTAGCGCAGCAGAAGCTGTAAAGTTCAGGCATAGATTTCGTTCTTGATTGTTTACTTGTTTGTTTTTAACATTCGAGGACGAATGTTTTTAAAGGGGGGAAGATTGTAATACCCGGCTAGCTCAGGCATCGGAATTCTTACCGTCCGGTGGAATTCGAGGATGCCAGTGTTGTTAGAAGGGTAAGAGAATGATTTCTAAACTGTTTTCAGTATTTAATGCGTTTTGAATGAGTTTTGGATTAAGTTTTGAAGAGAAAAGACTTTGGGAACTTTTGCCATGTTCGGCCGCCGAAGGTAATGTTCGGCCGCCGAAAGTGTTATAGATTCGGCTTCCGAAGGTCATGTTCGGCCCCCGAACGTTGCATGGTTTTGCATGCAGGTTTGGCAGCCGAAGGTGAGTCGGCCAGCCCTCTATTTCAGTGCCTCCAGTCGGTGAATTGGATGGATTTCCGTTCCTTTCACTTCCTGAGGTGAGGCCACGTCCTCCCTGAGTCACTTGCTTTGGTTTTATCACCTTGTAACGTTTTAATGGGTTGATGGTGAAGGGTTTGAGTGAAAAAGAGAGGTTTGGTAGTGTGGCGAAGGTGAAGGGAAGGTGGTGCATGTCCTTAGGTTCAGGTTGATAAGCTTCTGTTTTCAGGAGGTAAGGGCAGCTTTTTACCTTGTTTTACTGATTTATACCAGCTTTTAAAGAGGTTAAGGGTAGAGTTGCATGTATAGGGTTTAAGTTTAGTTTTTGATGAGTTATGCATGAAAGCTTGTCTATGTGTTTGTTTGTTGTTTTGTTGGGGTTGTAAGTTAGTGTTGGACCCCTTTGTTCATATACTTGAGTATATGTGTGTTAAGGAGTGGTGTTATGCATGTTTAGAGAGGTGAAAAGGATGGAGGAGCTAGGTTGCGGGTGAAGCTGAGTTCTTGAAGAACTCAGGTTCGGCAGCCGAAGGAGCATTCGGCCGCCGAACCTCTTGCATGGTGGCTTCGGCTGCCACAGCTTGCCCCCGAGTGTTTTAAGGTTCGGCTCTGTTTAAGGGGTTTCGGCCGCCGAAGGTGCCGCCGAAGGTTAAAGACTTTCATCTCTGGAGTATGTTGTGGCCCCCGAACCTTGCCCCCGAAAGGGTTCGGCAGCCGAAAGTAGACATTCGGCCGCCAAAAGTATGCAAGTTTCGGCTCTGGACAGGGCATTCGGCCGCCGAACCTGCTGCTGAATGTGTTCTGTCTAGCCTTTCTTTTGCATGCCTTATGTGATTGTTTTAGGAGCTTTTTAAGGGGTTTTGGGATGTTGTTTACGAATTGTTTAGAATGTGTTTGACACCTCATTCGAGTCCTTTTGTGTAGGATTGGACCCGAGAGTGCGAGGAGGTCATCAGTGGTAGGTGTTGCTGAGTCAGTTCTATTTTCTGCTAGAGGAGCAGAGGTGAGTGGAACGAAACTTAATGCTTTTCATTAAGACATAAACTACTTCCAGCATAGTTCATGCATCATGAGTATATAGTAGGTTGCGTGCATTAGAGTTCACGAATATGCCGCATTGCATTACGTACTTGTTGTTGTGGGTAAATGCTGAATGATCCAATAGTCTCAGACAGGAAGTCCAGGAGTCTTTGACTACGCCCTGGCAGGTATATGTGAAGTCCAGGAGCCTTTGACTACGCCCTGGCAAATGGTAAGTACTGATGACAGGAAGACCAGGTGCTCGATTCTACGCCCTAGCACAGAGTTACTGGGACTATGTGGTGACAGGTTTACCCTTGATGTGGATTGTCTGTGATATGATGCATTCCATAAGATCTGTGTTAATGACTTGTTTTATTTACTGTTCTACTCACTGGGCTTTAGAGCTCATCCCACTCCCTTAATCCCAGTTTTGCAGGGTCAGAGTAGCGGGGAAGAGTCAGCAAGAGCAGCGTGTTGATTAAAGGACTGTATGTGTAATAGCCTAGTGTGGACATGATGTAACTAAAAAGAGTTATATGTAAAAGCATGTAATAGCGTGTAAGTTAGTATGAGATGGTTTAGAATGTGCTTTGCCTAGTGTTTGTTTATCCCTTGTATATGCATGTATCCTGTTTTCAGTTTCTTGATGAGAACTGTGTCAAAACAGACTTAATCAATGTTGTATTTCGAAAACCCAGTGAATGATACTGTGAGGGAAGATAGGGTTTCATTCCCTTGACCCAAGACCAGTGCAGAGGGAAGACCAGGTTTGATTCCTGTGACTCTATGGTAGCCAAGGTTAACTTATGATATGCTGACCCTACAGAGTGGGTTCTATGTTTCAGAACATAGTGCATGGAGGTTACTTGGTAAGTATCACTGGTTTAGCCCTGAGGGCTATTATGTCTGATGTTCTAAAGGTTAAGTCTGGTAGTTATACAGAAAAAGTGTAAAAGACTAGTAGTCGAGTCGGATCATGTATGGGATGCTTGGAGTTCAGGTTAGGCTTGCTACGGGTTTTGGCGGCCTTAAGCCGATCTGGATCCTAGCGCCGAGCAGTTTGGGCCGTTACAGAGAGGTACCGGTTTCTGGGCTGTTACAATGGGCCAAGCCTATGAAAGCCGAGGCTAGCTGAAGAGATCCAGACAAGTACTGTCAATATCACCGAGCTCATGGCCATGACACCAACGACTGCTACCAGCTGATAAATGAGATAGAAAGGCTCATTAAAAGGTTCATAGAAACTTTTTCAAGAAACCAGAGGGGCAAAGACCTCCGCAAAATGCAATGGCGGAGAGGCCTCGCAGGCAGACGGGGGGACTTGTGAATGATGGATCCAATGGGACAATCAACATGATTGTGGGAGGATCTAGGGACGCATGAGCAGAAGGGAAAAGAAAAGGAGCAGGAGTGGAGAAGGAAGCAGTGCTAAAGTCATGCAGACAGTGGAACACTCCCCTGTGACCATCTCTTTCTCTCCAAAAGACGCCTATGGAATCCAAATGCCTAATGACGACGCTCTGGTCATTGAGGCCATCATTTATAACTTTCGGGTCCACAAAGTCCTAATGGATGATAGGAGTAAAGTGAATCTGCTACCCTACCGGGTCTTTCAACAAATGGATATACCTGAAGAACAGCTGGTCAGGGATCAAGCCCCTGTTAAGGGGATAGGTGGAACCCCCTGTGGCAGTAGAAGGGAAAGTGAAAGTTGCCCTAACACTAGGAGAACCACCCCTGGCCTGCACTCACTATGCAGTATTCCTCGTGGTAAAGCTACCCTTGAACTACAATGCTATTTTGGGAAGGTTGGTGTTGTACGACTTCGAGGCAATGACCAGCATCCGGTACCTAATCATGAAATTACCCACTAAGTCAAGGGTGAGTATAGTGCAAGACAGGAGGAGGCTCAAGCTGTATATTTGGCCACTATAGAAGAACCTAGCACTCTACCAGAGGAAATAGGCCAGGAGATCATGGAGGTTCGCGATGAGAAGAAGGAGGCCAGGATAGAGCCAGTTGATAAGCTGAAGACATTCCCCCTATCTAAGGATGGAAGTGACAAAGTCTTTAGTATCAACTATAACCTTGGAAAAGACCAGAAAGAGACAACAATGGCTCTTATCAAAAGGCATGCCTCAAGCTTTGCCTGAAAACCTTCAAACATGCCGGGGATAGACCCCGAGGTGATGACGCACAAACTCAATATCCTCCCTAGAGCTAAACCAATAAAACAAAGAAGAGAGTGTTCAGAAAGGAGAAGCAATAAGCCACCAAAGAAGAGGTGAAAAAACTGGAAGAGACATAATTTATTAGGGAACTCATGTACCCACAGTTGTTAGCCAATCTTGTGCTAATTAAAAATGCCAATGGGAAGTATAGAATGTGTATAGACTTTACCGACCTAAATCAGGCTTGCCTAAAAAAATTGTTATCCTCTTCTCAATATTAATAAAATGTCGATTCTATGGCCGGTTTCGATTATCTATCGTCTCTAGATGCAATGTCGGAATATCACCAGATCCTCATGGATAGGTCAGACGAAAAAAAGACCTCCTTCATAACTGAGATGGGACATATTGTTATAAGGCTATGTCGTTCGGACTAAAAAATGCTGAGGCAACATACCAACGGTTGATGAACAAAATCTTTAAGGACCAGATAGGGAGGAATGTAGAGGTATATATGGACGATATGGTAGTAAAAAGCCAAACCTTCCAACAACACCTAGCCGACCTGGAAGAGATATTCGGGATACTTCAGCAATATAGAATGAGATTAAACCCGGCAAAGTGTGCCTTCTTTATCAGGGGAGGAAAATTTATAGGCTATATGGTCATCGAAAAGGGCATAGAGCCAAATCCAGAAAAAGTAGAGGCCATATTAAGGATGCCCAAACCAACCTGTGTAAGGGATGTGTAGAAACTTACAGGAAAAGTGGTGGCACTCAATCGATTCATGTCGAAGTTAGCTAAAAGATGTTTACCATTCTTTAAGAAGCTGAGGAAAGTTCTGAACTTTGAATGGACGAAAGACTGCCAATAAGCCTTTAGAAATCTGAAGTAGTACCTGAGTTCTCCACATGTGTTGAGTAGCCCTCTAGCTGGGGAGGAACTTCTGATATATCTAGCTGCATCTGAACAAGCCGTAAGTGCAGTACTGGTGAGGGATGAGGCTGGGACGCAGAAGCCTATTTTCTATATTGGTAAGGTGCTTAAGGATGCCGTGGTCAGATATATGAACATTAAGAAGTTGGCGTTTGCTTTGTTGTTGGTAGTAAGGAAGTTTAGAGTATACCTGGAATGCCACTAGGGAATAGTAATGATTGACCAACCTTTAAAGAGAATCTTGCACAAACATGAGACCTCGGGGCAGATTCTAGCCTGGTCCATGAAAATTAGCCCATATTGCCTCATTTACCGACCTTGGACTGCCATCAAAGCCTAAACCTTAGCTGACTTCAAAGCTGAGTGCTCTTTTAGCTTAGATCAATAGGAATAGAGTGAAGGGCTACTGAGCTCAGCCAAAGAGAAGGATGGGGACCAACAACTGCGTGAGTTCAGATAGAACCTATTTGTGGATGGATGATAGAGAATAAATTAGTCCACTTTATCTTGATATTATTGATGATTATTTACATGATTTCTACTTAATTTAGTGCTTTTGATATTATTTTGCAGAAAATAGTGTAAAAGGACATTTTGGAGAAAATCCCCCTAAAACTGCCTTAATTGGAGCAAAAGAATGCAAGCCTGCCAAGTTGGAATCAAGTGAAGATAAATAAGGAAAATTCTAAATAAGGAAAGTGGCAAAGAAGGAAAGAACATTCAGCCAAAGCAATTTGAAATTCAAATTTCAAATCTCCAAGTAGCCTTTTCCTTATTCAAGAAGCCAAGACTTAAGTTACCATAAATGAAGAGCCAAACAAGGAAAGTATTTTGAAATTCAAATCTTCAAGATTCATATTCAAATTTTGAATTTCAAATTCCAGCTTATTAAGGAAGCTAAATCCAGAGATCACATGCTTTGCAACTCATGCTTTGCACATTCAAAATTCACATGTGCAAGGAAAGGCTCCACCTTCCTTATTTGTGCATGGGCAGCAACTTGATTCTTGGGCAGCCTTTTGAAGGCACTTGGGCAGCCTCTTGAAGATATATGGGCAGCAAAGACATCAGCACCAGCAAGTAAGAGAAGGGCAGCCCCATTCCTTACAATTGAAAGACCAAGCACACGCACCCCACTTCACATGTGCACAAGCGGCGTGCGAACACAGCACATGGGCAGCAACACATGCACACGTGGACAGCACTTGAAGACCTAGGGCGCACTCCTCTAATCCTATATAAGGATCCTTAAGTGGCCGACCAAAGAAGACTCTCTCCCTCGGCAATTTCGTCAAGCTTGGCGCAAAGGGCAGAATTCAATTATGCAATTCTTCGGTTCATTTGTCCTTCCTTTTTTCCTTTTAATTTCTATTTTAATTCAGCCATGAGTGGTTGAATTATTTTATTCTAGTTGAAGATTGATTGAAACTAAGGTTGTTTTATGGATTGTGAGATCTGAACATAAACTATTTGTCTTTGATTTGTTCAATATTCATACAATTTGGTACTTGAATCTATGATTACTTTGTTGTTTTGATCAAATTGGCCACTTGATTCCTGATTGCAAGGTAATTGATTGTTAGTTGGGATAATTTTTAGTCCGTAATTGCTGGAATTATTCTAACATAAGAATACTTGGTGTAATAACTAAGGAATTGTATGATCTAGCAATATCTCCATGCGTTTGGGTAGCTAGGATTGGATCGCTCTATTTCTTCATACAATTGACAATTGTTTTGATGCCTAAGGCCCAAGGACGTTCCTTGGCAATTTGTTAATTAGTAATTGATTAGAGGACGTTTCCTAATTAATTTAATCATAAGGAGAGACATGGTGGTGAGAAGCGTTTTCCATCTCCATAACTAATCTATTGAATTAATCAAGAGAACATAAGTTTCAATTATCAATCTAAACAGCCAAAGTGGATCCATCTCTTCAACTAGACCTTTCTCATAGTAGATTTATCTTTTATTTAATTACTTGCTCATTTAATTGCTGTCCGTAGTTTACTAATCAAATCAATCTCAAAACCCCCCCTTTTTACTTTTATTGCACTTTACTTTTATTCTACTTACAGTTACTTGCTTTCAGTTTCTCATTCAGTTAATTCTCTTGGTCTTGATAAGAAAAATAGGTAAGTTCTCAATTTCCTATGGATTCGATCCTTTCACCACTATTTACAGTTGTAAAATTGTTGATAACCAGAAAGATTATTTTTGACCGGCTTCGACAACCGCGAGTCAAAAATTGGCGCCGTTGCCGGAGAATTATTCTAACTTGTTTATTTTTCTTTTATGACCAGATCTGAACGTAGGGACACTCTGCCTTACGATCTGGAAATTGAACGCACCATCAGGAGACTAGGAAAGCAAGCCACTGCGCCAGAACACCCAACTGAAGCCACACCTGCGCCTGAAGGAGCTTCTTGCGCAGACCACCATCTGAACACCACTGGAACACACCACCAAGCCGCACCAATGGCTGAACCTAATGCACAACATGCTGCCTAAAATGGACATGCTGTCCATGACCAAATAATTCAAGAAAATCCAGCCATGAGAGCTCCAGTGCCAAGGGAAAGAACCATGAGAGAATTGGCAACACCTGTAGGTGATCAAGCACCACTTTGCATCACCTATCCACCTCTGACAGTTCCCTTTGAACTGAAAACAGGTTTGATTCATCTTCTCCCAAAGTTTAGAGGATTAGAAAATAAAAGTCCACACAAGCACTTGAAAGAGTTCAATATTGTCTGTTCATCTATGAGACCACAAGGTATTTCTGAAGATCATGTTAAGTTAAGAGCTTTTCCTTTTTCACTCGATGATTATGCTAAGGATTGGCTATTTTACTTACCACCTGGATCTATTACTTCTTGGGATGACATGGTAATAACCTTATTAAATAAATATTTCCCAACTCATAAGGCTATTGGTGTTAGAAGAGAAATCTCAAGCATTAGATAGAAACCATCTGAAGATTTATATGATTATTGGGAAAGATTTAAAAGGTTGTGCACAGGTTGTCCTCAATATGAGATTTTAGATAAGGCACTCATAGAATTCTTCTATGCCTGCTTTCTTCAGAAAGAAGATTCATTGATGTAGCTTGTGGAGGATCCATTGCAGACAAGACACCTAGGGAGATGAGAGAGTTAATCTCCACACTTGCAGCCTCATCTAGGCAATATGGAGAAGAAAAGCAAGTGCAGAGAGGAGTCAATGAGGTAAATTCACCTTCTATTTCTGAACTGACATCTTTTTTGAAAGATTTTGCCATAGGACTAGTTCAATAGGTTCAAGCATCCCAGCCACCTAGGCCATGTGGTATTTGTGCATATGTAGGATATCCAACTGATCAATGTCCTACTCTTCAAGAAGACAACCAGCAAGTTAACGCCATTGGAGGATACAACAACCAACCTAGACATGATCCATATTCCAACACTTACAACCCAGGTTAGAGAGACCACCCCAATCTCAGCTATGGAAGGGCCAACAACAATCAGAACTATTAGAACTATCAAAGGAATCAAGCCCAACCAACACCTCCAAATTCCATCCAGTACCTTGAAAAGATGATGGAAACAATGGTAAATGCCATGCAAGGCATGCGATAGGACATAGGACAACTGACTGCATCCATGAGCAGATTTGAATCCCAAGGTAAGCTCCCTTCTCAAACTGAAACTAATCCTAGACAAAATGTTCGTGCCATTACTTTGAGAAGTGGAAAGGAGCTTCAAGATGCCAGATATGAGGAAGAAAAGCAAGATGCACAAGAGCCTGCACAACCTGAAACCTCTCCTGCGCAAACTGAAACATCTGCGCAACCCCATCTCTATGAGCCGGCCAACCGAGCTCCACCTGAAGCACCTCCTGCGCAGAAGACTGATCAAAAGGTAAGCTTTCACATTCCACCTCCTTTTTCAAAGAGATTTGAAAGAATACAAAAAGAAAAGGAAGAAAAGGAGATCCTTGACACCTTCAGAAAGGTACAGATCAACATACCTCTGCTAGATGCTGTTAAGCAGATTTCAAGGTACGCAAAATTTCTAAAGGAACTTTGCACCAATAGAAGAAAGCTTGCTGAGAGAGAAAAAGTAAGTGTAGGTGAAGTTGTTACTGCTGTGATTAAAAGAGAACTTCCTACTAAATGCAAAGACAAAGGTATTTTGCAATCTCCTGTAAGATAGGGAATGTTAGAATTAAGAAAGGCATGTGTGATCTTGGTGCATCCATAAATGTTATGCCTCTTTCCATCTATAATTCTTTGAATGCATGTGCACTGAAAGACACAAGAGTTGTGATTCAATTAGCTGATAGATCTGTGTTATATCCCATAGGTGTTCTAGAAGATGTGTTAGTTCAAGTAGATGAACTTGTCTTTCCTGCAGATTTTTATGTGATTGATACTAAGGAAGATAGTTGCAATACTAGTTCTGACATCCTTCTTGGACGTCCTTTCTTGAGTACTGCTAGGACTAGGATTGATGTACATGATGGTACTTTGACTATGGAGTTTGAAGGGAAAGTCATTAAATTCAATGTCTATGATGCTATGAAATATCCACATGATATGTCCCCTGTTTATGGTCTTGATATTGTTGACTGCTTGAGCCAGGAAATTTTTGATCAAAATCAAGATGATATTCTTAACAGTGATTTCTGTAGAGATACTGATCCTGTAGATAGAGAGTCAGAAAGAGCCAAAATTGAAGGAAACAGTCTGCAGCGTCCAACAAGTAGTTTGCAGTCAAGCACAGAATGAAGGAACCTCTGAAGCACCTCTTCAGAAGAATGCGCAGAAGGGCATTGCGCAAACTGAAACACCTTCAGGCGCGCCCTTTCAGCTTCCAACGCAGACCAGTTCTCCCTTTCAGTCTAGTCCTGCGCAGAAGGAGACCTCTGAAACCATTTCTGTGCCACCTCCATTGCAGTCAAGCCAAGAGCACCTTTCAGAATCTAAAGAATGTGAGAATGACCTCCTTGAACAAATCTTCCAAGCTCAATCTGATGAGCCATGGTATGCAGACATGGTGAACTACTTAGCCACAGGTAACTTGCCTTCTGACATGCCTAAGCACACTAGAGACAAAATAAAGAAAGATGCCAAATACTATGTTTGGGATGAGCCATATTTGTGGAAATATTGTGCCGACCAAATGATAAGGAGATGTATCCCAGACCAAGAAATAGCTTCAGTTCTCACTTTTTGTCATTCATATAGTTGTGGTGGACACTTTGGTCCAAGAAAGACTGCTCATAAAATACTTAAAAGTGGCCTGTTTTGGCCCACTATTTTTCGAGATGCTTTTCTGTTTTGCAGATCATGTGCTAGGTGTCAACAGGCTGGAAATCTGAGCAAAAGAAATCAAATGCCACAGAACCCCATCATGGTCTGTGAGGTATTTAATGTGTGGGGCATAGACTTCATGGGACCATTCCCACCATACTTTGGGTACACCTACATCATCCTTGCAGTTGACTATGTGTCCAAATGGGTGGAGGCTAGAGCGACAAAGACTGATGATGCTAAAGCAGTAGTAGACTTTGTGAAGACCAACATCTTTGCCAGACATGGAGTATCAAAAGCAATCATCAGTGAACGAGGGACCCATTTTTGCAACAAGGTAGTAGAAAGCCTCCTCAGAAAGCACAATGTGATACATAGAACATCCACAGCCTACCACCCCTAGACAAATGGGCAAGCTGAAGTGTCCAGCAGAGAAATCAAAGCCATCCTAGAAAAGACAGTGTTCCCCAACCGAAAGGACTAGAGCACACGTCTGGAAGATGCTCTATGGGCCTACAAGACAGCTTACAAGACCCCCATAGGTATGTCTCCCTACAAATTGGTCTATAGAAAAGCTTGTCACCTTCTAGTTGAGCTTGAACACAAGGCCTATTGGGCTGTAAAGAATTGCAACATGGACCTTAAAGAAGCTGGACAACACCCAAGTTGCAACTGCAAGAGCTAGAGGAAATAAGACAAGATGCTTATGAGACTTCTTAGAACTATAAAGCAAAAACCAAAGCCTCCCATGACAGTCAGCTTTCAAGAAAACAATTTGAGGTTGGTGATAAAGTCTTACTCTTTGACTCTCGTTTGAAATTGTTTCCAGGAAAGCTACGGTCTAGGTGGATTGGACCATTCATTGTAGAGCGTGCTTACCCCCATGGAGCTGTAGACATAAAAAGCATAGAAACTGGGAAGATCTTCAAAGTAAATGGGCATCGACTGAAACCATATTATGAAGGATTCGCAGTGCAAGTGACTTGCGGTTGTCGAAGCCGGTCAAAAATAACCTCTACGGTTATCAACAATCTTACAACTACAGATAGTGGTAAAGGATCGAATCCACAGAGAATTGAATACTTATCTATTTTTCAAAACAAGATCAAGAGAATCAACTGAAAGCATAATGGAAAGCAAGTAAATCAAGAGTAAAGTGCAATAAAGTAAAAAGGGGGGTTTTGAGATGATTTGACTAACAACTATTGAAAGTAATTAAAACAGCAAGTAATTAAAATAAAAGAGGAAATCAATATGAGAAAAGTCTAGTTGAAGATATGGATCTACTTTGGTTGTTTGGGTTGATCATTGAAACTTAGGTTTTCTTGATTTATTCAATAGATTAGTTATGGGGGTGGAAAACGCTTCTCACCACCATGTCTCTCCTTATGATTAAATTAATTAGGGAACGTCCTCTAATCGATTACTAATTAACAAATTGCCAAGGAATGTCCTTGGGCCTTAGGCATCAAAACAATTTTCAATTGCATAAAGAATGAGAGAGATCCAATCCTAGCTACTCAAACGCATGAGATGTTGCTAGATCATGCAATTCCTTAGTTTTTACTCCTAGTTTTCTTAGGTCAGAATATTTCCAGCAACTACGGACTAACAAATATTTCAACTAACAATCAATTAACTTTGCAATCAAGAATCAAGTGGCCAATTTGATCAAAACAACAAAGCAATCTTAGATTTAAGCACACAATTGCATTGAACTAATCAAAAGCAAACACTTTATGTTCAGATCTCACAACCCTTGAAACAACCTTAGTTTCAACCAAACTTCAACTAGAGTTAAGGGTTTTAGCCACTCATGGCTGAACCAAAACAGAAAATAAAAGAAGAGAAAGCAAGAAGATGAAGAACCAAAGTGGTGGTGAGGGAAGGAAGGGGTTGCCGAATCCTTGGAGAAGATGAATGGATCAAAATCTGCCTCTTCATGTCTTCTTAAAGCCTTTAAATAGGTCTTGGGAGGCTGCCTAGGGTTTCTTGGATGTCCATGCATCTTTTGGCGATTGCCCAAAGTGCCCTTGTGTCTTCTAGTTGCATGTGTGGAGTTGCAAGGACTTTATGGTCTTTGTTGTTGCCCAAGGTGTGTCCAAAAAGCCTTCTTCACATTATTCATGCACTAAAGAGGAAGGTGGAGCCTTGATTTGAATATTGAATGTGCATGGCATAAAGTGGGAAACATGTGATCTTCAAGATTTGGCTTATTGAACAAGGAGGAGGCTGTTCGGGGGCACTTTCGGCTGCCTAAGGTAAGTTTCAGAGGCTGGACTTTCGGCTCTAGAGTGAAGGTTCGGCGGCCGAAGGTGCTTCCGAAGGTGGTGGAGTTTCGGATCTGGAGGGAACTTTCGGCTTCCGAAAGTGCTTCCGAAAGTGGGTGACTTTCGGCTTCCGAAGGTGCTTCCGAAGGTGCTAGAGTTTCGGCTTCCGAACTTCACTTTCGGCTTCCGAAAGTGGCTTTTCTGTTTTTGGCACTTTTTAGCATTTTTAAGAGAATTTTCTCCGGATTGTTTCTTTACACCTAATACCTATAAAACATTATTAAAACCACAAAATTAGGTAGAATAGGTGCAAATAAACATCAATAAGATCATGATAATATGGGCTAAAATATGCTCTATCAGCAAGTAGTGGAAGAAATTCCACTATCTCGATCTGAATAGGAATCGCACACCATGCACCACACCCCAGGGGAGTACTCAGTTTTTTTTGTTCTTTTATGTTTCTTATACATTGAGGACAATGCATGATTTAGGTGTGGGGGTGCATATCTCTTCTCTTCTTCTTCTTCTTCTCTTCTTCTCTTCTTCTCTTCTTCCTCTTCTTTTCCTTTCAATTCTGCGATTTTACATAGCTCTCAGCCTGCGAAATTTTTTTTCATTTTTCTTTTAGAAATTGCGATTTTCCCTTCTGTTATGCAGTTCATGCGATTTTAAGTATTTTAGTTTTTCCCTTCAGTTTGTTTTAGTTTTTGCTTTCAATAACACACACACAACCACAACCTTCTTCTTCTTTTTGATTTGCTCTACTCAAATAGATAGACTATGCTGGATGAGTTTTTCTTTCCATGACCCCATTGATGTGATGACTCTTTAAACTTATGTTGAATCAATTGCAGTGAGTTGTATTCATGTTTGAGAATTGCCTTTTGAATTGAATCTTTGAGCTTGCCATGGTGAAAAATATATTGATGACACTCATTAGAGAGAATAAATTGAAAGTTGTGTGAATGAACTTAATGTGACTTGTTTTAGCAATTGGTGTTGATTTGCCCAAATCATTGAGAGAAAGAAATTCAACAAAGGATTAGACTTCAAAAGCACAAATTGAAAACTGTTCCAATGGTCAAAAGACTATGAATAGAGCTAGTAGCCACTTGGACAGGTGACCAACTGAGTAACTGGGGGTGGGTATCACAAATATGTACCTTCACGTGAAAAGGTTGGTGACTTTTTCAAGTAAAATTAAAAGTACAAAAAGCTGAATAAAGTACTTCAAGGTAAGGGCAAGCCACTCTGAAAGCTAGAAAAAGTCTTATCTGAACAAATAATATGTGCATGTATGATCTCTCTCTTGAGTAAAACAAATCCTAGCCATGTAAGTAAAGGGAAACAGGGAAAGAAGGTGAGTAATCTTCATGCATATATTCTTCACTGCAATGATTCAAAATAGGTGTCTAGAGTAAGAGCTTAAGTAGAAATAAGGATCTAGAGCAAAGAAAGCTTATTTGACTATGTTTATTTGCTTGAGGACAAGCAAAAGGCTAGGTGTGGGGGTATTTGATAGAGCATAAATTAGTCCACTTTATCTTGATATTATTGATGATTATTTACATGATTTCTACTTAATTTAGTGCTTTTGATATTATTTTGCAGAAAATAGTGTAAAAGGACATTTTGGAGAAAATCTCCCTAAAACTGCCTTAATTGGAGCAAAATAATGCAAGCCTACCAAGTTGGAATCAAGTGAAGATAAATAAGGAAAATTCTAAATAAGGAAAGTGGCAAAGAAGGAAAGAACATTCAGCCAAAGCAATTTGAAATTCAAATTTCAAATCTCCAAGTAGCCTTTTCCTTATTCAATAAGCCAAGACTTAAGTTGCCATAAATGAAGAGCCAAACAAGAAAAGTATTTTGAAATTCAAATCTTCAAGATTCATATTCAAATTTTGAATTTCAAATTCCAGCTTATTAAGGAAGCTAAGTCCAGAGATCACATGCTTGCCAACTCATGCTTTGCACATTCAAAATTCACATGTCCAAGGAAAGGCTCCACCTTCCTTATTTGTGCATGGGCAGCAACTTGATTCTTGGGCAGCCTTTTGAAGGCACTTGGGCAGCCTCTTCAAGATATATGGGCAGCAAAGACATCAGCACCAGCAAGTAAGAGAAGGGCAGCTCCATTCCTTGCAATTGAAAGACCAAGCACAAGCACCCCACTTCACATGTGCACAAGTGGCGTGGGAACACAGTACATGGGCAGCAACACATGCACACGTGGACAGCACTTGAAGACCTAGGGCGCACTCCTCTAATCCTATATAAGGATCCTTAAGTGGCCGACCAAAGAAGACTCTCTCTCTCGGCAATTTCGTCAAGCTCGACGCAAAGGGCAGAATTCAATTCTGCAATTCTTCAGTTCATTCGTCCTTCCTCTTTTCCTTTTAATTTCTATTTTAATTCAGCCATGAGTGGTTGAATTCTTTTATTCTAGTTGAAAATTGGTTGAAACTAAGGTTATTTTATGGATTGTGAGATCTGAACATAAACTATTTGTCTTTGATTTGTTCAATATTCATACAATTTGGTTCTTGAATCTATGATTACTTTGTTGTTTTGATCAAATTGGCCACTTGATTCTTGATTGCAAGGTAATTGATTGTTAGTTGGGATAATTTTTAGTCCGTAATTGCTGGAATTATTCTAACATAAGAACACTTGGTGTAATAACTAAGGAATTGTATGATCTAGCAATATCTCCATGCGTTTGGGTAGCTAGGATTGGATCTCTCTATTTCTTCATGCAATTGACAATTGTTTTGATGCCTAAGGCCCAAGGACGTTCCTTGGCAATTTGTTAATTAGTAATTGATTAGAGGACGTTCCCTAATTAATTTAATCATAAGGAGAGACATGGTGGTGAGAAGCATTTTCCATCTCCATAACTAATCTATTGAATAAATCAAGAGAACATAAGTTTCAATGATCAATTCAAACAACCAAAGTGGATCCATCTCTTCAACTAGACCTTTCTCATATTAGATTTATCTTTTATTTAATTACTTGCTCATTTAATTGTTGTCCGTAGTTTGCTAATCAAATCAATCTCAAAACCCCCCCTTTTTACTTTTATTGCACTTTACTTTTATTCTGCTTACAGTTACTTGCATTCAGTTTCTCATTCAGTTAATTCTCTTGGTTTTGTTAAGAAAAATAGGTAAGTTTTCAATTCCCTGTGGATTCGATCCTTTCACCACTATCTACAGTTGTAAAATTGTTGATAACCAAAAAGGTTATTTTTGACCTGCTTCGACAACCGCGAGTCAATGGAGCATCCAACGCCACGGGCAGCAGGGTAGGGATACTTTTGAAAGGACCGGAGGGATTCAGGGTGTGCTATGCTCTGCGCCTAGAGTTCATAGCATCCAATAATATGGCTGAGTATAAAGCCCTCATAAATGGAATGCAGATTGCATTAAGAGTGGGGGCAACCGACCTCAAAATAAACAGTGACTCCCAGCTCATGATCAACCAAATAACAAGGGTATACCAAGCAAAAGATCTTATCATGCAGAAGTATCTAGCCAAGGTCCAGGCTATAGAGGTTGAGTTCAGTGAGCAGGGGATTGTTATACAGTATCAAAGAGTGCCTTGAGAGGAAAATGAAGAAGCAGATCTGCTCAGCAAACTATCCAAAGAAGAACTAGAAGAGCTCCCAGATGAAGTGTACATACAGCACATTAATGTCCCTACTTAAGAAAAACCTACCCCAGTCATGCAGATCGAAGAGGAAATGAGTTAGATGACTCCCTATTTGGAGTACCTAGAAGCGGGAAAGTTACCCAAGGACAAAGCAGAAGCAAGAAAGATTGCAGCTAAGGCCACCAATTACAAAGCAGTAAGGGGGACCCTGTATCGAAGGGGGAAATCTAACCCGTGGCTAAAGTGTGTGAGCCTAAAAGAAGCGATCGAAATTATCAGAGAAATACATCAGGGAATTTATGGAGTCCATGAAGGAGCAACCATGTTGGCAAACAAAATCTTCTGACAGGGGTATTACTGGCCCACGGTTAAGAAGGAAGCAAAAGAGTTCATTAGAAGATGTGATGTATGCCAAAAGTTTGCTAATGCCATTAACAGCCCGACCACACCACAATCAAGCATATCCAGCTCTTGGTCGTTCGCCAAGTGGGGGATTGACATAATGGGTCCTTTTCCAAAGACAGTGAGGCAAAAGAGATTTGTGATAGTGGCTGTGGAATATTTCTCCAAGTGGCTAAAGGCAGAAGCTGTACCCACAATCACAGCTCGCAAGGTGATAGACTTTGTTTGGAGCAACATCATATGCCGATTTAGGATCCCAAAGACGCTCATATCAGACAACGACAAGCAATTTGACTGTAGATCCTTCAAGGACTTCATAAGAAACACGGGCATATGGCACAAGTTTTCTTCGGTGGCTTACCCCCAAACAAACGGTCAAAAGGAAGTAACAAACCCGGCTATCCTACAAGGATTGAAAAAATGGCTAGACGAAGCTAAAAAGAAATGGGCAGCCAAGCTGAACAGTATCTTATGGGCCTTTAGGACTACACCTCGGACACCAACGGGAGAGACGCCGTTTGCACTAACATTCGGGACTGAAGCTGTAGTTCCCATAGAGTTGCAGATCCCCTCTCATTGAGTTCAATTCAATGACGAGAATACCAATGGAGAGAAATTGAGGAGTAACCTGGATGCCCTAGAGAAAGTCAGAAAAGAAGCTTAAATAAAAACAGCTACTTATCAACAGAAGGCAGCATGGTACTATAACCAAAAGGTTCGAGAGAGGAACCTCAAGGTCGGAGACTTAGCCCTGAGGAGATTAGAAGTAATGGGAAAGAGAGCAACCATAGGAAAACTGGCGCTAACCTAGTAAGGCCCTTTCAGAATAACTAAAGTCGTCAGGGGCGAATGATAGCAGCCCCACAACCCTTTTCCCTTTATCAGTGGGAGGGGGAGGCGCGGTCTTGGCAGGATCTATGGCCTGAGTCCTTTTAGTAGCCCTGACCTCAGAAGTAAGCTCAGAGGTTCGTGCCCATTTTCCGGCACCCCCACCAATCACAACGATAGCTACGTTCTGAAGAGGATGGATGTCCAAAGGAGCGATCTCAACACCTCCCTTAGAACCGCCCTCGGCAGATTCGCTGATGGTGATGGCTCCTTGGAGGTCCACTTAGGGCTACCGAGGACTTGGCTGAGGCTGGCGTTTTACTAGGAGCAGAGGCCTTTGAGGCTACAGAACGAGAGCCCTTGATAACAGGTGTCAATGCCCAGGCAGGGGCAGGAGCAGGAGTCTGGCTCGCAGAAGCAAGAGCAACAACCTGGAAGACCTCACGAGTCACGTCAGCCATGGACCTATCAACCTTGAAGGCTTCCAGCTTGGCCTTCATGCTCTCTCTAGACAAGGTGAAATTCTTCGACAATTTAAGGTTGTCCATGGGCAAGGCAGAAGCTGGGAAAGAGAAAATAATACAAGTAAAAGCTCAGAATAATAGAAAAAGTACAATTGAAAGAGAAAAAACAAGAAAACTATCATTAACAATACCAGCTTCCAAGTGGTCCCAGAGGTTAGACATGAACATGCACTTCTCGACGTCATACTTCTTCCTGTTGGGAAATCCCGAGATTATTGCAACTCAAAGGCGCAGCGGAAAAATAAAATTTCTCGGATTTCCTTTTTCCAAAATCCGAGTGCTTCGTTTAATTCACAAGAAGGATATGAGACTAACTTATTAATCTTGTCAAGAAGATACAATGTTGGACTGATGGTGCTGCTTTTTCAAACGAACACCCTCTATGGTATCCACACGAACGTCTTCTATCCTTTTAGAGTGCTAGCTCTCTCAAAGATAAATAGATTATGTGCTCCACAATCTGCAGCTATTTAGACTGAGTTTTCTCAAAAATATATATCTTCCACAATTCGTAGAAGGGGTATTTATATGTTTCAGTCTTTTATTTTTCCCAAAAGGAGTTGTGTTCATAACCCACTATTACAATCTCACAGATACTCAAATATCTTATGTGATAGAGTCCTTTATCTGTAACAGTTACAGATAGACTGCAGATCTTTTAAATATTATTATCTCATAATAATAAATGATTAATAATAATAACACTTTATTATTATTAATTATATTAGTAATTAATATTAATAATAATAACACTTTATTATTATTAATTATATTAATGATTAATATTAATAATAACGATTATTATTAATAATAATAACACTTTATTATTATTAATTATATTAATGATTAATAATAATAGCACTTTATTATCATTAATTATATTAATGGGTTTTGGGCTTTTAGCCCATTAATATATCATAGCACATCAACAACGTTTTTTTGTGTGTGACCCAATAGGCTCACATTAATTGGCAATAGGCCCAGTCTCACAAGGCCCATAAGTCATAAGTGGCATCTAACAAGACATTATGACTACCCAACTAATATGAGGATCAATAGTCCGATAAAGCCTAATAAACAGAACATGTGTTAATCCCTTTGTCACATGATATCTAGTTTGAACATAAGTCATGGTCAATGTCAAACTTTCAATGTCAAACTTACAATATGCAAACTTATGATTTCTCGATCTCTAAGTAGACTGATAAATTCAAATGATATTGATCACACTATCAATTCATTTGAGCACGGCCATGCATTTCTCAGTCTCATTTATCGAGGGGTCCAGAAGATATATCTCTCAAAGAGAGGGACAAATCCTATCTTGATTGTTCATTATCCTCTACATAATTTCTATCATGTTCAATCATAACCTTTATGATTGTCCGATTAAAGACAACGTTTGGTTATGTCAAAACATAATAGTCCTTATGTTGGAAACTATGACAATCTCAAGTCAAAGGATTAAGACATAACTACTTTGAGATTCACTTATGGCAATGACCCATGTAGTGATCTCAATGCGGGTCCATCCAATACTTTGTTCTCTAACAAGTATCTATGATTATTGAATTATATCAACATATACATAATCATCTCATGATTATCAATCAATAATCATACTAGCTATATTTTATTATTCTCAACATAATAATAAGTAACCAGGGATGATAATCATTATTATGTAACATGCAAACAAATAATAATGATAAAAACCTCTTTTATTAATAACCAAACGACATACAAAAAGGTCCAAGATAATGGCCTAGGGCAAATACACTAACAATCTCCCACTTGCACTAGGCCTAATCATACAAGTATCTAATACCCATAGACCTAGTGTGCTGATCATGCTTGACTTGTGAAAGAGGCTTGGTCAGTGGATCTGCAATGTTATCATTTGTGTCTATTTTGCATATTTTGATATCTCCTCTATCAATGATCTCTCGAATAAGGTGATATCGTCTGAGTATGTGTTTAGATCTCTGATGAGATCTGGCCTCCTTTGCCTGTGCTATGGCACCGTTGTTATCACAATAAAGGTCCATAGGATTTGCAATGCTGGGAACCACTCCCAACTCTGAGATGAATTTCTTCAACCAGACTGCCTCCTTAGCTGCATCTGATGCTGCTATATACTCAGCTTCTATTGTAGAATCTGCTACAGTGCTCTGCTTGGAACTTTTCCAGCTAATAGCTCCACCATTTAAAATGAATACAAATCCTGACTGCAATCTGAAATCATCTATGTCGGTTTGGAAACTAGCATCTGTGTAACCATTTACAACTAGCTCGTCTTCCAATCCTCCATAAACTAGGAATGCATCCTTAGTCCTTCTAAGGTACTTTAGGATATTCTTAACAGCTGTCCAGTGACTTTCACCGGGATCTGCCTGATATCTACTCGTTGTGCTCAAGGCATATGAGACGTCTGGTTTAGTACATAACATGACATACATGATAGATCCAATAGCAGAAGCATAAGGAATCTTATTCATTCGTTCTCGCTCATTAGATGTCATAGGACATTGATTCTTGCTGAGATGAATACCATGAGACATGGGCAAGAATCCTCTTTTGGAATCTTGCATGCTGAACCTTTTCAGCACCTTGTCAATATAAGTACTTTGACTCAGACTGATTATCCTCTTGAATCTATCTCTATAGATCTTAATACCAAGGATATATGCAGACTCACCTAAGTCCTTCATTGAAAAAGAATTCCCTAACCAAGTCTTAACCTTTTGCAAGGTAGGGAAATCATTTCCAATGAGTAATATGTCATCCACATATAGGACTAGAAACACAACTGTACTCCCACTAACCATCTTGTAAACACAAGGTTCATCTTCATTTTTTATGAATCCAAAGTCCCTGACTGTCTCATCAAAACAAAGATTCCAGCTCTGAGAAGCTTGCTTCAATCCATAAATGGATCTCCCATCCTTGAGCAAGTTTCCATTAAGGAAAGCTGTTTTGACATCCATTTGCCATATCTCGTAATCATAGTACGCAGCAATGGCAATGAGAATTCTAACCGACTTAAGCATTGCAACTAGCGAAAAGGTCTCATCATAGTCTATACCATGAGTTTGCTTGAAACCTTTTGCAACAAGCCTTGCTTTGTAGGTATGCACATTCCATCCATGTCAGTTTTCTTCTTGAAAACCCATTTGCAACCAATGGTCTTAACACACTCAGGGGGATCAATTAATGACCAAACTCGATTGTCATACATGGATTGCATTTCAGATTTCATGGCACAAAGCCATTTCTCGGAATCTGGACCTAACACAGCCTCTTGATAGGTAGTAGGCTCATCTTGATCAATGAGCAAAAGTTCACGACTATCAGTCATGAGAAATCCATATCTCTCAAGCTGATGACGTGCCCTATTAGATCTGCGTGAGACTTATGTCACCCTTTCAGTTTTCACAACTGTTTGTGGTTCTGGAAGCGATTCTACTGGCGGTTCAATGCTCTCTTGTGGTGCTTGAGTTTCCTCAAGTCGCATTGTACTCCCACTGAATCTCTGAGAGATAAATTCCTTTTCTAAAAAGGTACCATTTCGAGCAACAAACACTTTGTTCTCTAAGGGAATATAGAAATAGTATCCTTTGGTTTCCTTAGGATACCCCACAAAATTGCACTTGATAGACTTTGAAGCTAGCTTATTTGAAATTGGGCGTTTCATATAAGATTCATAACCCCAAATCTTAAGAAAAGACAAAATGGGCATTTTGCCAGTCCATAACTCATATGTTGTCTTTTCAACCGCTTTCGATGGTACTCGGTTTAGAATAAATGCAGCTGTTTCCAAGGCATAACCCCAAAATGATAAAGGGAGATTTGTTTGACTCATCATAGATCGAACCATATCTAATAAAGTTCGATTTCTCGTTTCAAAAACACCATTCCATTGTGGAGTTCCTGGAGGAGTTAATTGTGAAACAATTCCACAATTTCTAAGATGTTCATCAAACTCTTGGCTCAAATACTCACCACCTCGATCAGATCGAAGCATTTTAATAGTTCTACCAAGTTGATTTTGTACTTCATTTTGAAAGGTTCTAAACATTTCAAAAGATTCACGCTTATGTTTCATTAGGTAGACACAGCCATACCTACTAAAATCATCAGTGAATGTAATGAAGTACTGATAACCTCCCCTAGCACTAATGCTTAGTGGGCCACATACATCTGTATGTATTAAGCCCAATAAGTCTGAAGCCCTTTGATCTTGTCCAGTAAAAGGGTCCTTTGTCATCTTACTAAGCAAACAAGATTCACAATTTTCAAATGATTCAAAATCAAATGAATCTAACAAACCATCTTTATAGAGCTTAGATATGCGATTCTCATTTATATGACTAAGACGACAGTGCCATAAATATGTTGGGTTTAACTCATTTGGTTTAGTTTTCTTAGAAGTTATGTTATAGATATTGTTGTCTCTAGAATCATCTAGATTAAGGACATAAAGGCCATCATATGAATTTACAATACAATAAAGCAAACCATCTTTATTAATGGAGCATTTCTTATTCTTAATAAGAAATGAAAAACCTTCATCGTCCAAAACAGAAACTTAAATAATATTCCTACTCAAAGTAGGAACATAAAAGCAATTGTTCAAAACTAACAAAAGCCTATTGGGCAAAATAAGTTCATAAGTCCCTACAGCTAATGCAGCAACTCTTGCTCCATTGCCTACACATAGGTCCACATCACCCTTTTTTAGTTTTCTACTCCTTTTAAGACCCTATACATTTGTACAAATGTGAGAACCACATCCGGTATCTAATACCCATGAAGTAGAAATAGATAAATTAATATCTATAACATAAATACCCGAAGTCGTAGTCTCACTACTCTTCTTCTTTTTACACTCATGCAAATAGAGTTTGCAATTTCTCTTCCAATGCCCTGGTTCCTTGCAATGGAAGCAGATTCCTTCCTTAGAAACTATTTCCTTAGGAACTTTTGCCTTGGATTGCCATTCAGGCTTGCCTCGTCCTTTAGACCCATTACCACCTTTAGACTTGGGCTTCTCCTTATTTTTCATAGGCTTACCCTTATTGACATTCAAAATTTGGGTAGGCCTTTTCTTGATATTTACCTCAGCTGTCTTTAGCATCCTATGCAGCTTAGGAATGGATTTCTCCATATTGTTCATGTTATAGTTCATGACAAACTGAGAAAAACTGCTGGGTAAAGAATGTGGGATCAGATTCGTAGAGAGTTCTAAACTCAGAGGATAGCCAAGCCTATCAAGGTGATCAATGTAGCCTTTCATCTTTAAAACATGAGCACTAACTGATTCACCTTCAGCCATTTTGCAATCATGCAATGCAATGGTGGTTTCATACCTATCCTGCCTAGCTTGTTGTTGGAAAGCCTGTTTGAGATGGACACTCATCTCATAGGCCTCAAGGTGCTCCAGATCCTTCTGAAGTTCTGGGCACATAGTTGCCAATATAAGACATCCAATGTCATTAGAATCATCCATATGCTTCTTATGCTTGTTCTTAACAGCATTAGTAGCATCAGCAGGAGGTGGTTCAAGGACAGCTTCATCAAGCACGTAGGACTTTTTCTCTTGCTTGAGAATAATTCTCAAGTTTCTAAACCAGTCAACAAAATTAGTCCCATTTTCTTTCAGTTTATCCTTCTCAAGGATGGATCGCAGTGATAAGGTGGAATTATTATTAGCAACCATAATTATCTATAAAATATGCAAATATAATCAATTTAGTAAATTAATATTGAGGTGATAATAATCTCCCACTAAAATATAACCCTCAAAAATAATAATATTTTAGTGGGCTAAGATCCATATTTCACCTAATTCTAAGTCAGCTTTGGCATAACGCTTAGAATTAAGTTATTTAGGTAGGTAACTCCTTACCAATTACATCTAATATAACTCTTAGATTATGAGGTGTTGACATCATATGTCAAATGCATGTTATACCCCATCTAATGCCTTAAGCCTAAAACCGTTTTGATAGCCTAATTAAGCTCAACCAAAATTAAATAAATGAGTAACTATTACTCATCCTATCTTGCTAGGATAACCTAAGCATTTTGCTTTGGCAAAACCTGTATTTTGGTGATCTTAGTCTTGATAGGTATTTAATATATGGGTGGCATTAAAACTTAAAATTTTAGAGTGAGGGTTCAACTTTTAATTTTAATTATTTTGTCTTGCATATATATATTATAGCATCATATATGCATACATATATATATAGACTATCATGCATAGTATCTCAGCATATATGACAAAATAATAAAATATAGTCATTTAAATCTGATTTAAAGACTAAAAGAAAATGATTTAAATTTATTTTCTTATTAGTATTTTTTTATTTTATTTCCAGGGGCAGAATTGTAATTCGAGCATTATCTTCTTCCTCAAGAAGCCCTATCCGCCGCCATCTGCTGCTTCACCATCTGCCATCGCACGCTCATGTGCATAAGGTAGCTGTTGTGGCCATCACATGTGATGGTTGACAGTAGCTGGTCCTTTCCAAATTCTGGGTTCACGATGACTGTTCATCGTGAATCCATTTTTATTTTTATTTTTTTTATTAATTTAATTTTTCTAACAAAAATTAAAATTATCTAAATGATCCAATCATTCATCCATAACTATCATGCCATTTTAATAAACATATATCGCATATATAATATCAATCATGGCATAATTAATTTAAACGAAAAGCACAGGTTGGCTCTGATACCACTGTTGGGAAATCCTGAGATTATTGCAACCCAAAGGCGCAGCGGAAAAATAAAATTTCTCAGATTTCATTTTTCCAGAATCCGAGTTCTTCATTTAATTCACAAGAAGGATATGAGACTAACCTGTTAATCTCGTCGAGAAGATACAATGTTGGACTGATGGTGCTGCTTTTTCAAACGAACACCCTCTATGGTATCCACACGAACGCCTTCTATCCTTTTATAGTGCTAGCTCTCTCAAAGATAGATAGATTATGTGCTCCACAATCTGCAGCTATTTAGACTGAGTTTTCTCAAAAATATATCTCTTTCACAATTCGTAGAAGGGGTATTTATATGTTTCAGTTCTAAAAGGAGTTGTGTTCATAACTCACTATCACAATCTCGCAAATACTCAAATATCTTATGTGATAGAGTCCTTTATCTGTAACAGTTACAGATAGACTGCAGATCTTTTAAATATTATTATCTCATAATAATAAATGATTAATAATAATAACACTTTATTATTATTAATTATATTAATGATTAATATTAATAATAACGATTAATATTAATAATAATAACACTTTATTATTATTAATTATATTAATGATTAATAATAATAACACTTTATTATCATTAATTATATTAATGGGCTTTGGGCTTTTAGTCCATTAATATGTTATAGCACATCAACAACGTTCTTTTATGTATGATCCAATAGGCTCACATTAATTGGCAATAGGCCCAGTCCCACAAGGCCCATAAGTCATAAGTGGCCTCTAGCAAGACATTATGACTACCCAACTAATATGAGGATCAATAGTCCGATAAAGCCTAATAAATAGAACATGTATTAATCCATTTGTCACACGATATCTAGTTTGAATATAAGTCATGGTCAATGTCAAACTTACAATGTTCAAACTTATGATTTCTCGATTTCTAAGTAGACTGATAAATTCAAATGATATTGATCACACTATCAATTCATTTGAGCACGGCCATGCATTTCTCAATCTCACTTATCGAGGGGCCCAGAAGATATCTCTCTCAAAGAGAGCAACAAATCCTATCTTGATTATTCATTATCCTCTACATAATTTCTATCATGCTCAATCATAACCTTTATGATTGTCCGATTAAAGACAACATTTGGTTATGTCAAAACATAACAGTCTTTATGTTGGAAACTATGACAATCTCAAGTCAAAGGATTAAGACATAACTACTTTGAGATTCACTTATGACAATGACCCATGTAGTGATCTCAATGCGGGTCCATCCAATACTTTGTTCTCTAACAAGTATCTATGATTATTGAATTATATCAACATATACATAATCATCTCATGATTATCAATCAATAATCATACTAGCTATATTTTATTATTCTCAACATAATAATAAGTAACTAGGGATGATAATCATTATTATGTAACATGCAAACAAATAATAATGATAAAAACCTCTTTTATTAATAACTAAACAACATATAAAAATGTCCAAGATAATGGCCTAGGGCAAATACACTAACACTTCCGTACATAGGTCAGTCGAAAAAAGCAGATCTAGTCCACAGGGGATTGCCGAGGAAGGTCATTGCAGCCTGAGAGACCTCCTTCCAAGAGAGATCAATATCCTAGCTGATCTCCGAGCTCTCTTTTAGCTCGACCACTACGAAGGCCTCAGCCCAGCCTTTTATTGAATATTTGTACCTAGCAAAGATAGGCAACCCTCCTCGGGGAGCAAAGTAATAAAACCCATGATTAGCGCGGACAAGGCCGAAGAAGGTAGAGAATAGAGAAATGGAAAGGGTAAAACCCCAGAACAGACTAACAAATTCAAAGGAGCACATGAAAAAGATAGAATTTGGGGATAATATGCAAGGGGTCACACAGAAATGGGTAAAAATCTCAATGAAAAAGGGGGTAAAAGGGAAAGTCAGCCTAAAATCACATTGTTTAACAAAAAAAATCAAGCTGCGACCCTGCTGGGGTCTATTAAGTCCACTAGAGTCGGATTGGGGAGGACAATTCTCTCATTACAAAGAGGAGCTCTAATTTTGTAAATGGAAGTATCGACGTACTCGTTGAAAAAGAAGGTGGAAAGGAAAGAAGGAGTGATAGAGAATATCAAATCCACGGCATTAGGAATCTTAATGGAAGCCATGGGAAGAGTGGAACGTAACTTGGAGCAGAGATTGCGGAGGCGAAAGAGAATGGGTTATCGGGAGCAAAGCAAGAAGAAAAGTTGAGAATAAAATCGAGAATACAAATTTGAAATGGGTAAAGGCGGAGAAAAGACATTTTGATAAAAGCCTTCCTAGAGCCACGCGGTCATAATTGAAGTTTCCAGATTTATCCCTCATTAATCATGGAATAACTAATGAGTAGATAAAGGGATACTTGATGACCGCTGGTTACCCGGGCCGCAATCGAACCCTCATAAGAGAGACCAGCCAAACCCCACCAGAGCCTACTACGCAAGCCTATCCACTAGCACACAATCCAGATCACGTTCGAGTAGGTCGGGCAGACTGGGGTCCGGACTCGACAAAGAGGGATCCAGCTCACCCGACTTGATGGGTCAGTGGGGGAACGGACCCATCACACCCATGACCTTATCAGCACGAACGCCGGAAGGAATTAAATAGCCACCTAACGATAGAGAGAGGGAGAGTATGTCCGTACATACAGCTCTATATGATAGTGTCATGTAGCATTGTAGCAGGGTGGCGGTCATATATCACTAGAGGACAAATGAAAAAGAAAATAAAAGAAAAGAAAAAGGCGTAAACCATTCAAGCTGAACTCACTCACACATACCAAATTTCTACTATCTGCTAGATCTCATATCATCAATATTTTTAGTAAAAAGTATTTTCTAATAAGTTAATTTATTTTTTTTTACAAATATTTTTTATTAGGATAAAACAAAACATCATTCATAATTTCTTGGATGTGCATAGGGGGAACACCTTTGTAGCAACGAATGATGGTTCCCTCTACGCATCGTTAGTAACAAGATTTCTCAACATATAACTTCTTTAAAAGATAAAGGTATGTAATATTTTTAAAAAGTAAATTTTCTGTAATAGAGTTCCACAAATTACAGTATCAATTCAAGAAATTAGCTTGATGATCATAGATGACTACTGTCAAAGTTTCACAATTAATTTTAATATTTGTTGCTTCATCGGCATTTAGCTATTTGAAGATTCAGATTGAATGCAATGAATTAGTGGAGCACTAAGCCCATTACAAATTAAGGATCTCGTACAATTCCTAGCCGGCAGATCTGCAAAGCCATAACCTAGGTGCAAGTCCCTTACCATTCTTCTTGTTGACTGAAGCATCAAAGTTTTGCTTTGAATAAGTTAGATGTGGGAGGGACCCAACCTTGATTAGAGGAGGAGCAGCTAGAAGTCATGTTGCTGGATTGATGTAAGCACGACCAACAACACCAAAAATGATGAGCTAGCATTGCCTCAAGGACCAATTACAAGGTTGAGATTCAAGAGGTTGAATGAAGCACTTCAAGGATTCATGAAGGAATATGTTGAAGATTTGCAAGTTCATTTTGAAGTTGAAGAACAATCTGGCCATTCCAAGTCAATTAGGCCAAATGTGTCCTTATTGACAATTCAAATTTTGTATTTATAGTGGGAAGTTATTTAGTAGTTGGTAGTTAACCAGTAGTGGGTAGTTAAACAGTAGTGGATAGTTATCCAGTAGTGGATAGTGGCATAGATCATGGATCCATACAGAGTAGTGGGTAGTGGCATAGATCATGGGTCCATGCATAGTAGTGGGAAGTGGCAAAGGTCATGGGTCTTTATTTATGTTATATAAAGCATCTTTTTTTCTATATTGTAGGCAGATTATCAATTATTCAATACAATTGCTTTATGCGATTCTTCTTTGAGAGCTTAAGAGAGATCTTGGTTCTTGACATTGCATCACGAATAAGGTTTGATACTAACTTGTATGTTTCTTATTCTTGCTGCTCTTAAAATCAATCCATTATAAGAGTTCTTAATTGCATGTTAATTAAGGGTGTTTTAGATTGGGAAATTATTTTCTCAATTAAGTTCTTTTTACTAGGGTATGTGTCGTTTCAGTCTCTAATAGGCTGGGGTTCCACATCAATTGGTATCAGAGCTAGGCTTAGTAATAATTTCTTAACTATCCTTTGCGTCTTTGCATTCAATTTTGTCCATTATTGGCTGAATATATCACTTTGAAAATCTGGTTTGGGATACCTATTAGAGTCGAATACATTGTTTGGTTGCTATTCAAATCAAATTTTACCCTAAATTCTTGTTTAGGCGGAATTACTATATTTAGTGATTTGGTTTATGCTTTCTGCCCTAATTCATATGCTGCTATTCTAATACTCTTAGAATAGTATTTCCAGTGTTTTACTTCTGTCCATATAAAAAAAAAAAACCAAAACAAGAAGAAAAAAAAAGAAAAAAAAAAGAATTTATGCCACTTTGGGTTATTTGTTCAAATTTCATTCTGATTGATATCTACTGATATAAATCATATTTCATATACCTTGAACATATTTCTGGGCTTGAAATTCGAAATACATGTTTGGGGTAGGTTTAGGGTAAATTTGGGTAGTATTTTCACAAAACAGTTGTACTTAATACTTGCTGTTTTAAGTGTCTATATTGTTTGCTTGCTTTGAATTGTTTTTGTTGAGTAAATATTAATATCAGTTAACCTAGGATTGCATGCTTAGGAAAAACTTCGTGTTAAGCACATCCGTCTTGTCAATTTTTGATTCTTAGTTTGTCAATTTGGTGTCTTTCTGTCTGTTGGTTCCTTACATTTAGTTTGACAAATTGCACATTGTTGAACATCTAATTACACTTGGTACACGAAATTTAACTTTTGTGTGCTAAATCAATCTATTTGTTCATTTTGGTCAGTTTGCATTTAGTGTTGTTTCCTATCTTTTCTTCTTAGGTCTTTCCTTGCTTTCCTTATTATTTGAATCATACAAGCTTGGCTTATTGAGTTTTATTCTGAAGTGCACTTTTGAGATACCAAGTGAGTGCTTGAAAATTAAACACGTGAGTTGAGAGAATTGTGAATTTTTTCTATAATGTCTGGGCATAATACTGGTGATACTTCTGACCCTACATTTGATCTTAAAGATATATATAAAGCTTTCATGGATAGCTTTCAAAAGCTAAATTCGAGAATGGATAACCTTGAGGACAACCTTAGATCTTCAAAGGGCAAGTCCATTTAGAGGGATGATGATACACACGATCCATCCTATGAAGAGGAAAATGAGGCACAGTCAGCCCCTTTATGAGCCAGAAGGTTCAATGATCGTGTACCATATGTAGATAACAGTATGAACTCCATAAAGATGAAGATTCCAAGCTTCAATGGTAAGGCTGATGTTGATGCCTATTTAGAGTGGGAGCGTAAAGTGGAGATGGTTTTTAACTGTCAAAACTATTCCGACGATAAAAAGGTAAAACTTGCTGCCCTTGAGTTTTCAGATTATGCACTAATATGGTGGGATGAGCTTGTGAAATCTAGGAGAAGGAATGGAGAGTTACCCATTGCTAGTTAGGGCGAGATAAAGCGAATCATGAGGAAGAAATATGTGCCTACTTATTACCATAGAGATCTCCATCATCAGTTGCAAAGATTAACTCAGGGATCAAAGTCTGTTGATGAGTATCATAAGGAGATGGAGTTTCTCCTGATCAAAGCAAACATAGTGGGAAGACCAGACTATGGCTCGTTTCTTTGGTGGTCTTAACAAGGAGATTGCTGATGTGGTTGATTTGTAACCATATGTTGATTTGGAAGACTTGGTGAACATTGCAATTAAGGTGGAAAGACAAAGAGGCCGAAATAGATGGGGAAGCAACAGGGCTGCTCAAAACTCCAACAACAAATGGGGTTCCAAATGGAACACCAAGCCTGATCGTAAAAGGTTTGATAAGTCTTCAACTCAAAAAGGCATGTTACCTTCCAAAGAAACATCCAACTCTCATGGTAAAAATGAATCAGCCCCTAAATCAAATAGAACTAGAGATATTCAGTGCTTTAAATGTAAAGGGCGTGGGCATTATGCCAATGAGTGTGTTAATAAACGTGCCATGATAGTGAGGAGAGATGAGATAGTCTCCGAAACTGATTCTGATTCTGATGAAATACCACCTTTAGAAGATTGTTCCGATGTAGAGATAGAAGAGTATCCTGTTCAGGGAGAGTCCTTAGTGATATTGCGTACTTTAAATGTTTCTATTAAAGAAGAAGGACTTGAATAGCGTGAAAACATCTTTCACACTCGTTGTTTGGTAGGTGGTAAAGTCTGTAGCATGATAATAGATTCGGGTAGTCAAGTTAATTGTGCTAGTACTATTTTAGTTGATAAATTAGGACTAGAAACTATTAAACACCCTAATCCTTATAGACTTTAGTGGTTGAATGATAGTGGCAAAGCAAAGGTAACCAAGCAATGTAAAGTTTCATTTTCTATTGGCAAGTATGTAGATGAGGTTACTTGTGATATTGTACCCATGCAGGCTGGACATATTTTGTTGGGTAGACCATGGCAATTTGATAGGCGTGTCATTCATGATGGGTATAGTAATAGGTTTTCTTTTACGTTCCTTGGTGTAAAACATATACTTGTACCATTATCTCCTAAAGATGTATATGCAGATCAAGTGAAATTACAACAATCTGCTAAATCGAGTAAGGGAGGTGAGACAAGTAAAAAGAATGAGAGAACATAGGCCAGTAGTGAAAAGAAGGTTTTCAATAGCCCAAAGGAGAGTGACTGCACAGGAAAAGATAAAAATGAGAGACGTGCAGGAGAGAAAACGTTAGTGAGTGTGGAGGTAAAAGGAGAGCTGAGTGAGAAGAGTGAAGAATTCAGCAAGTCTTCCTTTTATTGTAAAGAGAGAGAGTTGAAGAAAGCATATACTTAGGGAAGAGAGCTTTGATTATATTGCGTTTTAGTTCCAATTTTATGATTGAGACTAACCCTACTGTTGAATTGCCTAGTTCTTTTTCTAAGTTATTGCAGGACTTTGCGTATGTATTTTTGAGGAGGTGCCATCTGGGTTGCCACCCATTAGGGGAATAGAACATCAAATCGATTTTATTCCTGGAGCTCAGATTCCAAACCGTCCAACTTACCGTAGCAATCCTGAGGAGACGAAGGAATTGCAAAAGCAAGTTGATGAGTTGCTAGCTAAAGGACATATCAGGGAGAGCCTTAGTCCATGCGCAGTACCTGTTTTGTTGGTTCCAAAGAAAGACGGAACAATGCGCATGTGTGTTGATTGTCGTGCGATCAACAAAATCACTGTAAAGTATCGCCATCCTATTCCTAGATTAGATGATATGCTTGAAGAATTATGTGGTGCTGTTTTCTTTACAAAAATTGATTTGAAAAGCGGTTATCATCAAATTAGGATGAAGTTAGGTGATGAGTGGAAAACTGCCTTTAAGATAAAATATGGTTTATATGAATGGTTAGTGATGCCTTTTGGCTTAACTAATGCACCTAGCACATTTATGAGATTGATGAACCATGTTTTGCGTGATTACCTAGGTAAGTTTGTGGTTGTGTATTTTGATGATATATTGATTTATAGTCGAAACATGGATGACCACATTAGGCATGTTGAACTTATTTTACAGAAGTTGCGTGAACATGAACTGTATGCTAATCTTAAGAAATGCACATTTTGTACTGATAGTGTCATATTCCTAGGATTTATTATTAGTTCACGTGGATATGAGGTAGATACTGAAAAGGTTAAGGCTATCCAAGAATGGCCTACACCTAAGAATGCTAATGAGGTGAGATCCTTTCATGGATTAGCAAGCTTCTATAGGAGGTTTGTTAGAGATTTTAGCACTATTGCTGCACCTCTAAATGAGATCATTAAAAAGGCTATAGGATTTAAATGGGGTAAAGAACAGAAACTTGCATTTAACACATTAAAAGAAAAACTTACTACTGCTCCTGTTTTAAGGTTACCTGATTTTTCTAAAACCTTTGAAATCGAATGTGATGCTTCTGGGATTGGTATTGGTGCTGTTCTTATGCAGGAAGGCCGACCCATAGCATATTTCAGTGAGAAGCTAGGTGGCGCACATTTGAACTATTCCACCTATGACAAAGAGTTCTACGCATTGATTAGGGCTCTTGAAGTTTGGGAACACTACTTGCTGCCTAATGAGTTCGTGATTCATACCGACCATCAGTCTCTCAGACACTTGAAGGGACAAGGTAAGTTGAACAAGCGGCATGGTAAGTGGGTTGAATATCTCGAAATCTTTCCTTATGTGATTAAATACAAGCAAGATAAAGAGAATGTGGTTGCCGATACATTATCTAGACGTTATGCATTGACTTCCATGCTTAGTTCTAAGTTGTTAGGATTTGAGCATTTGAAATATATGTATGAGAATGATACTGATTTTTCTGATGTATTTAAGGCATGTGAACATGGGGCATTTAAAAAGTTTTATTTGCATGATGGGTTTCTTTTTAGGGGGAAACAAATATGCATACCTAATTGTTCAGTGTGTGAGTTGCTTGTTAGAGAATCACATTCAGAAGGATTAATGGGACATTTTAGTGTGCAAAAGACTTTAGACATGTTGAATGAACACTTTTATTGGCCTAACATGAGAAAATATGTAGAGAAAATTTGTGCTCAATGCTTTGCATGTAAACAGACTAAATCTAAGTCCTTGTCACATGGGTTGTATAATCCTTTGCCTGTACCTACTGAACCTTGGACTGATATATCTATGGATTTTGTGATAGGTTTACCTAGGACAAAAAGATGTAGAGATTCAGTGTTTGTTGTTGTAGATCGCTTTAGCAAGATGGCACATTTTATTCCATGTCATAAAACTGATGATGCAACGAACGTAGCTGATTTGTTTTTCAGGGAAGTAGTCCGTTTACATGGTATACCTAGGACTATTGTTTCTGATAGAGATTCAAAGTTCCTTAGTCATTTTTGGCGTGTTTTGTGGGGGAAATTGGGTACTAAACTTTTATTTTCTACGACTTGTCATCCACAAACAGATGGCCAAACTGAAGTTGTTAATAGGACTTTAGGAACTATGCTTCGTGCTATTATGGGTAGGAACTTGAAAACTTGGGAAGAATGTTTGCCATATGTTGAATTTGCTTATAATCGAGCAGTCCATTCTTCTACTGGTTATTCACCTTTTGAGGTTGTGTATGGTTTTAATCCATTAACTGTATTAGATTTAATGCCTTTACCTTTGAACGAGTTGTCTAATTTAGATGGAAAAGCGAAGGCTGAAATGGTTAAATCAATACACGTGAAAGCGCGTGAGCATATTGAGAAGCGTAACAGCATATATGAGAAATAGGCCAATAAGGGTCGCAAGAAAGTTGTATTCAAACCAGGTGATTGGGTTTGGATCCATATGCGAAAGGAAATGTTTCTAACTCAAAGGAAATCAAAACTCGATGCACGAGGGGATGGACCATATCAAGTGCTGAAACGGATCAATGACAATGCATACATAATTGATCTGCCAGGTGAGTTTGGTGTAAGTGCTACCTTTAATGTTTCTGATTTGTGTTCTTTTGATTTTGGTACGAGGACGAATCCTTTTCAAGAGGGAGGGGATGATGTAAGCACGACCAACAACACCAAAAATAATGAGCTAGCATTGTCTTAAGGACCAATTACAAGGTTGAGATCCAAGAGGTTGAAGGAAGCACTTCAAGGATTTATGAAGAAATATGTTGAAAATTTGCAAGTTCATTTTGAAGTTGAAGAACAATATGGCCATTTCAAGTCAATTAGGTTAAATGTGTCCTTATTGACAATTCAAATTTTGTATTTATAGTGGGAAGTTATTTAGTAGTTGGTGGTAGTTAACCAGTAGTGGGTAGTTAAACAGCAGTGATAGTTATCCAGTAGTGGATAGTGGCATAGATCATGGATCCATACAGAGTAGTGGGTAATGGCATAGATTATGGGTCCATGCATAGTAGTGGGAAGTGGCAAAGGTCATGGGTCTTTATTTATGTTATATAAAACATCTTTTTTTCTATATTGTAGGCAGATTATCAATTATTCAATACAATTGCTTTATGCGATTCTTCTTTGAGAGCTTAAGAGAGATCTTGATTCTTGACATTGCATCACGAATAAGGTTTGATACTAACTTGTATGTTTCTTATTCTTGCTGCTCTTAAAATCAATCCATTATAAGTGTTCTTAATTGCATGTTAATTAAGGGTGTTTTAGATTGGAGAATTATTTTCTGAATTAAATTCTTTTTACTAGAGTATATGTCGTTTCAGTCTCTAATAGGCTGGGATTCCGCATCCTCCAAGCAATCATAAAACATAAGTATTCTCTTGTATAAAGGTGCAACAAAGACTTGAGAAGATTAATTTACAGGGCCACGATCGCTAACAGCAATTAAATGTTCCCAAATTGATGTCTAGTACATTCAATGTGGCCATTTCAAATGAAAGCTCACGTCCCAGCATTTATGGGCATTCCACATGTATGGTACTGGAACATTGGGGACATGGGGACCATTCTAATGTTTATGCCTTGCCCATGTAGAGGAGGTGGTGGTGAATATGTGAAACAGGGGAGAAGCAAAGACAGAATTTTATCAACTACCTAATTATACATATAATCTACTTTCAAGCCAAAACAAGGTGCCTGGCCCATGAGAACAGCCTAAGCAAACGGGCTATGCATGAGCACTGTCTGAAGCTAAAAGAAAAAGGAAATAGAAAATCCATACATAGACCAGAATATGGCAATATCACACAAATATTACATTTTATGATGGGACATTAACCATAAACAACCAGTGAAAGAAACAGGGAAACTTGGTTCTTTGCTGCTATTGCTGGCACCAATCTTCTTCCACTATTTTCTTCCTCCCGTGTTGCTTCACTTGTATTCCAAAATCATGTTGTTCTCAGGAGCCAAGCCAACACAAGCTCTCAGTATGTTCTCAAGCATTGCTCGCTGCTTTGACAGTGCATTCACCACTGGTGTGCCTGGTGGAACCTGTTTTTCACAACCAAACCGTTTTAGTATTACATTGAAACTGTAGCTATCAGCCTATCAGTGTCCAGAAGTGAAACTTACAAGAGGAGCCTTGGTAAGGTAACTGAGAATGGTAGCCACAGGGTGGAAAGAGTGGAACTTGCCCTGCAGAGAAGTAAATTCAAAGTTGTAAGTTAAATAGAACAGAATTTATCAGTGAGGGCAATAAAAAATGAAGACACACCTCCCCTTCAGCTTTAAGCTGGATCCTGGTGCAGAGCTCAGCAAGAAGAACCAAATCCAGGATGATGGGTGCAGCCAAAAGGGAGTCCTCGCAGGTGTTATGCAGGACTATGGTGTTTTTGCCACCCATGAAAATTTCTGAAGTGTACTCATCCATGGCTCTCTTGCTATCTCCTACATAAGGAACATACTACAAGGGCCACACAGAATCAAACAATCGTTATTCAGCTTTAGTTAGAATAAAAATCAGAGACATATACAGAGAAAGAAGAGGGTAAATTTACCTTGATGACCACAACATGATCAGGGTGCTCCCCAGGTTCATAGAGGATGCCATTGCTAGCGACCATGTCGTCAACAACATTGCTTTTGGAGATTTCCTTGGAACGGAAAGTTTGAGGTGCTGACAAGTTCAAACCATCATTGTTTCCTAGATGATTGTAACTCACTATTGATGTTGGCTGCATCACCACAATTTCCAATACCCATCAATATCACCTCAGAAATTTTTTAAGGCAGAAAATCAGGCTATTTAACAAAATTCTTCTGTAAATCCACAAGAATCATGATGATGAAATTGATTATGCTAAACTAAAATTATATCCAAATAGGTGGAATTTGGAAATTTGGAAATTATATACCTTTATACCGGCACCAACAAGGAAATCAACAAGTACAGATTTCATCTTGGTCTGACCACTCTTGAAATCATCTCCACCAATCAAACTGTTGCTCTTAATGGCCAAATCAATAAGGCCTGCAGATAATCAAACACCAAGAAAAAGTTATTAAAACTAATTCACTTTTGCTATGAAAGAAAAGGTAACCAGCACCTTACAGTGTAAAGAGGCGAATTGAATACCTGGAACAAAAGTGTTCTGTGGGCTTCCATTAATGAAAGGAACTTCCTCTAAAACACAAGCTAAAGCATACAAGGTTGATGGAGATATTTCAGCTTCATTTTTCTCCAACGAAGCCAAGAGGTTCTCCATGGTATCATTTAGGCCCACAACAACATTACTGTACCTCTCAGTGTTGGCAGTCCACAGAACAACCACCTTGTCCACCTTGCTTTTCTCCTTAAACTCCCTGGATATAATTATTACACCACATATTACAAAACATCGTATTAATTACTTTCTTCTTTCAGCAAAAAGGAACAAAAGGTTATTGCAGAAATATATACTTTAAACACAACTGAAAGGTAATTATCACCTAATGTCTTTAATTATTTGCTGGACCTGCTCTTTCTTGGTCCCTTTGATCACGTTGTTGGCACGTGACCCTTGATTGGCAGCGATGAAATCAGGGTCATAGATTCCGGGGAGTGGGACCATAGATTCCATGTAGGGCCTCAGTTGCTTTTGAAGATCAATTTCAAAGACCTTGGCCCTGGCCATGGCATCTGCCAAGTTCATGTCACTGATGTCCCAGCCACCAAACACGATGTCATCTGGATTCACCTGTATAAAATATTATATTTAACAGCTTCACTGTGAGCAGCTGCTTAGTTCAAAATTAATACTTTATTTATATTTCTGTCATGATAATTAAAAAAAATAGTTAAAATACCATGGGAAGGAGGCTCTTGAACGGAGCATAAATCTCCTCTCCATTGAAAGACCCAACTCGGATCGATGAAGCTTGGGTGAGTGAGCCAAAGTAATTAGCCTGTTGAACTTTGTCCTTGGTTGCCCAAGAGATTCCTCTGAAAAAAGAATCATGACCCACATCTTTGAATCAATTAACTATTCGAATACAAACAAGTTTCCATTAAAAATCAAATCTTACCAACCATAATGAATCCCAATTTTTTATGAGTTCAATTAAAGCAATCTGTAGATTTCAATAGAAGAAAATGAAAATAATAAAAAATAAAAGAACTCACTGTCTATTGGCTATAACCCCACCGGTTAGAGTGGAACCATTATTTCCTCCCCACCCCACGAGCATAACCCTGTGAAACAAAATTAACACATTTTTCAAATTTAAGAAATTACCCACAAAAATAATCATCGAAAATATCGAAATAATTAAGAAGAAAAATAAAAAAAAATAGAAAATGAAAATGGGGAATGGCACAAACCCTAGCTTAGGGACATGGGTATTGGTCTTGAATTCGTATTTGACAGTTTTGGGCTTCACAATCCATTCATAAGTGCCATTCCTGTTCTCGTGAACAAGATCAGTGGTCTCGTAGCTATACACAGAGTGAATCTCATCCTCTGTATACTTAACATTAGGACTCTCAACCTTAAACTTCTCAATGAACATTTTCTTTCGGTGAAGAATGATAGAAAAATCAGGCAAATAATGAACCAAACAGGAGGCCGAGATTGCAAAGAAAAAGAAGAAGAATGAGAAAATTGGCTATCAATCTCAACCCTTGTGCTATCTCGATTGACACCCAAGAGGAGTATAAATAGAGAAAATGTGGCCCTGTTAAGACACGTGGTGGATGGTGGATGGTGAATGGACATGACCCTCCGTAGTCAGTATTATTGAGCGAGCGAAGCTAGGCCATGCAAAAATGGCGGAGAGTCAGTCCATTGTATCGCACGTACTGTAGACACGTGCGAACGTAAAGAGCGACAAGTGGTCGTACTTACACGTGGCATGATCATGCGAGTTTTAACATATTAATTATTAATTTTTTAAAGTGTTAATTTTTTTAACTTTATTAGATACGTGGGGTCCAAAATCTAAGAAGGTACTGGAAATGACGGTGACCGGTGAAATTGTCGGAGATAGTGAAATGATTGACCGAGTAACTGTTTGTGTTGGTGACCGATGAGAAACTTTTTTCTTATTGCAAAGGATCGTGTAATGAACGCGTTAAGTGCAGCGTGGACACAGAGTTTTCTCAACTGCCTGGGTGACCGTTTTAAATTATAATGATTAAATGATTATATAATGTAACGTAAGATTCTCCCCATGTAAAATATTCCAGAATTTGATAGATTATTCACTTATAGCCAAGGGACCTTTTGATTGGTGAAGAAATAAATTATTAAATGCACCAGAGTAATAAATTTTAATTTTGTTTTCTATTTTCTTACTTTTTAATAAAAAATACAATATTTTAAATTTTATATAAATTGAAAATTATACGGTGCATTTAGTTAGCGAAAATAATTTTTTATTTTTTATTTTCAATTTTATTTTATTTATTTCATTTTTCATAAAAAATTAGAAATCATAAAATATTAAAAATTATTTTTAATTAGAAAAATTAAAAAATATATTCAAATTATCATTATTTTTTTAGAAAATATGTTTTTTTATAATATTCACCACCTTAATTTTTATATTAATTTAAAATAGAAAGAAAAATTCATATATTTTATATTAATTTAAAATAAAAAATTATGCATGTTTTAATATATAAATATAATAAAAATCATATTTTATTTGTGTAAAGTCTATTTGTATAAGAATTTTTTTATTTTTCATTTTAAAAAAAATTATATTTTTTAATTTTTTAATATAACGAAGAATATATGAAAAATAATTATTTTAGTATTTATTATTTTCTTTATAAAATTTATAAAATAAAAAATTTATTTTTTATTTTTCAATCAGTGAAAAAAATTAAAATGAACATGTTTTTTTATTTTTGAAAAATACAAAATTTTAAAAAATAGACATATTTTTTTACACGCTCATAATTAGTCTAATTTTAAAAAATAAACTTAGTCTGTTTTCTAATATATACACCAATCATATTATTCTACAATTTATATTTTTTACATAAAATGTGATTTTTTTTTTCTTAATTTTTTTATGTTTCTAGAGCATCTACCGACTTTTCTTGCCCCGGCAAAGGAGAGCCTCATTTTTCTTACCAAATATGTGTTTTCTCCATTATGGATAAAATATAGATAAGCTTTTTTAAATAATGTTGCTAATAGCCGTACTTTAAATTTTAGGGTCTTTCATTGCTATTGTTGCAACTTGAACTTTCTTTTTTCTATTTTGTTGATTTTTTTTTTCTCAGTATATGGAATCTAAATCCTAGCCTTTATCAAATTCAAGACTTAAAAGTATGGTTGGTGGTAGCTTGGAGGATTTAGTATGAAACGTGCAAATGGGACACCAAGGAGTTATATAATCTCCATCTTCAATAGTGTTGATGTGATCTGGATTATATCCACTTGGTTCAACTGGTTCATGTCTTTCTGTTGTTGGGGTTCTCCTTTTATTTTGTATAAGCATGTGTTCTAATTTTATCTGAGCTTGCATGTGGCTTCTATAGTTTTGGAGAGTCCCAATGGTGGAGATGTAGTATAAGAAAGAAGCTCAAATTTTTGCATTGATATACCTTCCTCACTACAACAAATTGTCGGAATAGTAAGAGAAAATAGTAACGAACCTTATCTGTTTTAGATTTATAACAGTTTTGTAACAGATTTTAAACGGATAAGAAAGAAGGAACCAAACATATAACGGATTGACAAATCCATTACTATTTCGCTACTAAATATGTATAACAGACATATCCATTACTAATCCGTTTTAGTTGTCTACATTTATATAATGGATTAGAAATAGATTTATTATTCGTTGCAGAATTAAGAAATCTTTTAAATTTAGCAACCCTTTAGTAACCGATAGTTATGTTTGTTATAAAATTTATATCTAAGGTTTTAGTAACGAAAATATTCGTCACAGATTTTTAAATTCCCAATTTAGCTATTTGTGAAATTCATTTATCCCTCGCTTCTGCCAAAATTTTCCTTTCCCCTCTTGCAATTTCTTTTACGACCCTTACTTCCCCTTTCCCTCCTCAACATTCATCGGTAGCCATTCGATTGTTGTTAGCTATTTGTTTGTCGTTCGTCGATTGGGTCGTTCATCGATTCTCTTGGCTATTCTGCTCTCCTTTCATCGTTCGATTTTCATTTGCTTGTCGTTCATTGATTGGGCTATTCGTCGATTGCTTGCTTGTCATTCGCCATTCGTCGTGCGTCGTTCATCGATTTTTCTTAGATAGGTATTATCTTATTTGGCTTTAGATTTTATGTTAGGTTTTTATTTTTCTATGCGTGTCTTTCTACTGTTCGTCAACCCTTCTGCTTGATGAGTTTTTGTAGTTCATTTCTAAACTAACGACTAATAGTCTTTTCTATATAAGCTCTCACATAGGCCAAAGTGCATATATGATTTTATGTTTATTTCTATTTATTATTTTCATAAGAATATCAAACTTTTCATTATCAATAAATATCATCTCTTAGATTTTTTTGGCTTTTCTCAAATTTTGTAGATGCCCATGGTTCCTGGTCCAACCTTCCTAAGTAATAAGAAAAAAGCATGAAAAAAAGATAATGCCAAATTACTCCGAGTCTTTGATGGGCTTGTCACTCACAATACACTGAGATCAAGACATCAAGTGACTTGAAGCTTGATCACTTGGCCATATGTTAGTATTATATTTTCTTGTGGTTAAATAACACATTTTCCTCAACTCTCTCATACATTATAACCATAAAGAAAAGTTAGAAACAACTAATAAATGAGAGTGAAATTGGAAAAAGAAAAAAATGAATTACACATCTCCCAATGATTTTAGAGGTTATTATTTTCTTTATAACTTTATTATCATTGTGGTAATGCACTATGCCCATTTGTTGTTGTCTGGTATGTTTTCTTTATACCTTTATGAGGTTAGGTCGAAAGTAGGATCTAAGCAAAAAAGAAATTTGGAATCTTCATTTGTTATAGCTATTTGAAGAATAAAGTTTGTTGCATGGTCACATATGATGGACATACAATGTTGAATTCTATTTCTCAATGGATGAAAATCTACACATATTTATTCACTTTTTCTTGTGGGGTAGTTGTTAAAGTTGTTCAAAAGCATATTACTATAAAAGAAGTATATGAGTATCAAATAATTAGTTTTAGTTTTAGTATTTTGCTGTTGTATTGGCTTAGTATATATATAATTTGTATGGATGGCAATGATACATAGATGGTCTACATATAATTTCATTAGTTAATAACCAATTTAATATAGAAAATAGAATCCAAATTATGATATAAAGTCTAAGTTTCAATCTAAAACTAATTAATAATTTTCATTTAATGATTTTAATTTAACTTTAAATATATTAAATAGAGATATTTAAATATGATATTTCATTATTGTATAAATAATTTAATACAGTCTTGACTAAGATACTCTACTTGAAATTTGAGAATTATGTAGAGTAGGATATAAGTGTTCTTTTTGTACCATTTAGCTTATTCTCTCTCTTGTTTATATATGTATATATATAAATATGTAAAGTTCCATTATTTATATTGGATTATAATTTATTTGTTATGAATATAAAGTTATTAGAGTTACAAATGTGCCAATACAATAATTTTTTTTATAGAATGTCATCAAACAAGAGTTGGATGGATCCAAGACTAAAGGATGAGTTATTAAATCCTTTTTTTAGAAGGATTAAATGAATTTATAGGGTTGACTAAACAACGTCCATGGAGAGGATTGGAGAGATGGGCGGCCGAATGTGTGAATTGTGTTGAAGGGGCTGGCCAGCACTTGAAGAGGTCTTTTTATAGGATCAAAGGCTGCCTTAGGTCTTGCTTTCTGTCAAATTTGAACTATTGGCTACCCATATGCTGCCCATGCCACCCATATCTTGCACATTAATGAGGTGGAGCCTCCTTTTGAATTTTGAATTTTGAATGTGCAAGACTTGAGGTGACATGTGTGACTTCTTTGGCTTCTTTGACAAGCTGAATTTGAATTTCAAATTTGAATGTGCATCTTCTAAAGATTTGGCTTCTTTAATAAGAAAAAGATTTCTTGAAGATCTTGAATTTCAATCTGCTCTGCTGAATGCACTTTCCTTATTTGCCACTTTCCTTATTTGCCACTTTCCTTAATGAGCTGAATCTTGATTTTGAATTTTGAATTCTCTTAAGGATTTGAAATTTGAATTTCAAATTTCAAATTACTTTCCTTATTTGGCTCCTTTCAAGTTGCATTTGGCATGCTTGCTCTCCTTTGCTATATTTTAGGTAGTTTTAGGGGCATTTTTACCAAATTATCTCTTTACACCATTTTCTGTAGAATAAAATTAAAACCACAAAATTAGGCAGAAAAAGTGTAAATTAACATCAATATCATCATGATAAAATGATCTAAATTATGCTCTATCACCCGTCACCTTATCTGCAGGTCCAAACTTTATCTCCTACTTTAACAATGGCTCTTGCTCTATAGACAAGACGTCCTCAGTGATGCAGTTGTTCTTGCCCTTGCCATCATTAGGGCCATCTATGATCACATGTATAACCCAACGGTTTCACTGTTAATGGTGTTTTTAGGAGTTCTTATATGAGGTTTAAGTCCTTTTCCTCTCTATCATTTCTGGCGAACTTTCAGAGCGTGCCTTCCTTTATTAGTCTTTCAATTTCATCTTTTAGTTATTAGCATTTCTCCGTTGTATGCTATAATCTTCATGGAAATGGTAGTATTTGGTCTTGTCTCACCCGTTGGCTTTCTTAGAGTTAAGCTTTGAGGGCCATCTGACCTCTTTGTCTTTTTTCTTGATCAACATCAAAATGTGCATTCATGAGTCATTCAATGGTGTATAATTCTTGTACTTACCTTAGTCGTCCCTTCCTCGAGACACTGGATAATTCCTGTGGTCTCCTTCATAGCCTCACCTTTCTAGCTTATGGGTCTTATTTTAACTCATCCTCTTATCTTCCATCAGCGCTTGGACTTCATCATTCAACTTTATATACTTCTGAGTCTTATCCATCAGCTGCTGATAAGTAGTGGCAGGGATCTTGATCAAAGAGTCCATGAACTTGATGTTGCGAGTTTCCTTTTTAACGTTTCAAATGCTATTCCGTGATTTAACTCGTTAACTTGTATCGCTTCAGCATTGAAATGTGAGATGAAGCTTCTTAAAGACTCACCTTCTCCTTATCAGATCTTTCGCAAGTTTGAGGAGACCTTTTGGGAGGTATGCAAGTAATAAATCTAGACTTAAACAACATAGCAAATTGTGTAAAATTGTTAATGGAACCTAGCTCAAATGTTGGTACTACTTCTGAGCCAAAACTATGAGTGTGGACGGGAAGACTCATCACAACACAAAACTATTGATGTCCTGGAGCTACCCATAGCATATTTTAGTGACAAAGAGTTCTGCGAACATTTGAACTAAGGCCGACCCATAGCATATTTCAGTGAGAAGCTAGGTGGCGCACATTTGAACTATTCCACCTATGGCAAAGAGTTCTACGCACTGATTAGGGCTCTTGAAGTTTGAGAACACTACTTGCTGCCTAATGAGTTCGTAATTCATACCGACCATTAGTCTCTCAAACACTTGAAGAGACAACGTAAGTTGAACAAGCGGCATGGTAAGTGGGTTGAGTATCTCGAAATCTTTCCTTATGTGATTAAATACAAGCAAGGTAAAGAGAATATGGTTGCTGATGCATTATCTAGACGTTATGCATTGACTTCCATGCTTAGTTCTAAGTTGTTAGGGTTTGAGCATTTGAAAGATATGTATGAGAATGATACTGATTTTTCTAATGTATTTAAGGAATGTGAATATGGGGTATTTAATAAGTTTTATGTGCATGATGGGTTTCTTTTTAGGGGGAAACAAATATGCATACCCAATTGTTTAGTGCGTGAGTTTCTTGTTAGAGAATCGCATTCAGGAGGGTTAATGGGACATTTTGGTGTGCAAAAAACTTTAGACATATTGAATGAACACTTTTATTGGCCTAATATGCGAAAATATGTAGAGAAAATTTGTGCTCAATGCTTTGCATGTAAACAGACTAAATCTAAGTCCTTGCCACATAGGTTGTATACCCCTTTGCCTGTTCCTACTGAACCTTGGACTGATATATCTATGGATTTGTGATAGGTTTACCTAGGACAAAAAGAGGTAGAGATATAGTGTTTGTTGTTGTAGATCGCTTTAGTAAGATGGCACATTTTATTCCATGTCATAAAACTGATGATACAACGAACATAGCTGATTTGTTTTTCAGGGAAGTAGTCTGTTTGCATGATATACCTAGGACTATTGTTTCTGATAAAGATTCTAATTTCCTTAGTCATTTCTGGCGTGTTTTGTAGGGAAAATTGGATACTAAATTTTTATTTTCTACTACTTGTCATCCATAAACAGATGGCCAAACTGAAGTTATTAGTAGGACTTTAGGAACTATGCTTCGTGCTATTGTGGGCAGGAACTTTAAAACTTGGGAAGAATGTTTGCTATATGTTGAATTTGCTTATAATCGCACTGTCTATTCTTCTACTGGTTATTCACCTTTTGAGATTGTGTATGATTTTAATCCATTAATTGTATTAGATTTAATGTTTTTACCTTTAAACGAGTTGTCTAATTTAGATGGAAAAGCAAAGGCTGAAATGGTTAAATCAATACACATGAAAGCACATGAGCATATTGAGAAGTGTAATAGAATGTATGAAAAATAGGCCAATAAGGGTCGCAAAAAAGTTATATTCAGACCAGGTAATTGGGTTTGGATCTATATGCAAAAGGAGAGGTTTCCGAATCAAAGGAAATAAAACTCGATGCACGAGTAGATGGACCATATCAAGTGCTGTAACGAATCAATGACAACGCATACATAATTGATCTACCAGGTGAGTTTGGTGTAAGTGCTACCTTTAATGTTTCTTATTTGTCTCCTTTTGATTTTGGTACAGATTCGAGAATGAATCTTTTTCAAGAGGGAGGGATGATGTAAGCACAACCAACAACACAAAAAATGATGAGCTAACATTGCCTCAAGGACCAATTACAAGGTTGAGATCCAAGAGGTTGAAGGAAGCACTTCAAGGATTCATAAAGGGATATGTTGAAGCTTTGTAAGTTCATTTTGAAGTTGAAGAATAATTTAACCATTCCAAGTCAATTAGGCCGAATGTGTCCTTATTGACGATTCAGATTTTTTATTTGCATTAATAGATTCCCCATCACTAATTCAGTAGTGGGTAGTTATTTAGCAGTTGGTAGTTAACCAGTAGTGGGTAGTCAACCAGTAGTGGATAATTATCTAGTAGTGGAAAGTGGCATAGATCATAAGTCCATGCATAGTAGTGGGAAGTGGCAAAGATCATGGGTCCTTATTTAGATTTTTACTTATTTTTTTTAATTAGGCTAGGCTGCCCTAGAGTATATAAAGCATCTTTTTTTCCATATTGTACACAGATTATCAATTATTCAATACAATTGCTTTACACAATTCTTCTTTGAGAGCTTGAGAGAGATCTTGGTTCTTGACATTGCATCACGAATAAGGTTTGATACTAACTTGTATGGTTCTTATTCTTGCTGCTCTTAAAATCAATCAGTTATAAGTGTTCTTAATTTCATGTTAATTAAGGGTGCTTTAGATTGGAGAATTATTTTTTAAACTAAGTTCTTTTTACTAGGGTATGTATCGTTTCAGTCTCTAATAGGTTGGGGTTCTGCATCAACTCATTATTCAGATTCTTGAGATCTGCCTTATTAACCATAGATGGAGTGTCATGCCTATTGCTAGAGGTAGAAGAAATGATGGCTCTCTTATTGGTAGCGGACTTAGGAACAACTCGTAAGTTGTCAGATAATTGGAAAATAAAAGGGAAATAAAAAGTATGTTTAAGAGGAAGTGAATAGGAAGCTGGATTTAATCCAAATGAATAGAGGAAATTCAATGAAATCCTAGCAATAGAACCAAATGATGTGGCAAAAAAATAAGCTGAATTGCGACTGGTCAATCTGCGAAAGAGAAAGAGTGAGGTCGCTAGCGCCTATGGGCAGCCACTCTAATGCTCAAGTCAGTAAATTTCTAGAAAGGGTGAGTGTAATAGATTTCTTGAGCTTAAAATGAGTGTGGAAAAATGCGTACCTTGAACTCTGTACATATTTGCTTTTATACTGTAAGAAGATTGAATCAGTTATCAAATCTCTTGAAAATTTGATCGATATCGTCTAGTGGATAAGGGATCCTATGATTATAGGTGTAATGGGGATCTGCTAGATTATATCCTCTAACAGTATCTTTATTCCATGAAAGACTCAATCGGCTTAAGAGAGAGCAAGTCTTGGTATTTTGAGCACCGAGTATTACAATGTCCTGGTCTTCCTTCTTATAGGTGAGACTTCTGCGACTGCATATCATAATTTATTAGGATCTTGCCACGTGGATCTCTCCTATGGTGACGACTTATGGCTTACTTTAGGTTATTATTATGTCGTATATGAGGAAATATAGTCTCCCAACCTCAAACTATCAATTAGTGCACTATATCATGGTTTTGTTATGGATATAATAAACCCCATGATAAAGAGTCAATCCTATTTGGAAAGATTGACAAACAGTTAAGAGAATTCTCATATATAATCAGCAATTATTTGACTTTTATTGGAAAACAAGACATCAAACTAAAGAGGAATTTTAAATATACTAAATGACATCTTTCATATTTGATTTAGACTTCTAGTAATTAGGAAAATTATTATTTTCTAGTAGTATTTAAGGATAGAATTCTGTGGGCAACCACACCTGACGCGGAACCCTATGGCACAAGCCTCAAACCCACACGCACAAGTAGATAACGGAATCCAAAGATCTGATAAACTCACCTCCTATGGCACCCCAAACTTAGAGAAGCTGAAACACCAATGATCGAAGGATTTAGATGAGAATCCGACAAACGCCACAACGAATAGTTGATAAGTTAGCCAAGATTCCTGGTGCAATTGATGAAAGCAAATCCTCACTCTCACTCAAAGCAATACACGCCAAAGGCATGAAAATAATTCTGAAATTTTGATTAAAAGCTCCCTCTTACAATTGTTTCTTATCCTTATATAGTAAGGAGAAAAACAAATAAAACCCTAAGACACTCTTCTTGGGCCTGACTTAAACACATAAGATCCAAGCCCAATCACACACTAAAATAACACATAAGTATTAAAATATAAGCCCACAACATGGCCCAACACTCTAAAACTTAAAAGATAAAATATGGCCAGAATACAAGCCCAAACAAAACTAAAATAAAACAAGTGTTTAAATAATAAAACTAGCAAGCCCATCATAACAAAGTTGAATCTTCACAAAAGCCTTGCTTCATCTTCACTTTAGGCTTTCCTTTATGTAGTTTTAGCCCATAGGTTTGATTAGACTCCCTCAGCCTATGATTGCAAGTGTTGCACCAAATCTGTCCCATATGAGTTAAAGCATGCCCCAAATATATATGGATTATATGAATATGATTTTGAACTACTTCTGGATCCATTGGAATGATATAAGTTTGCTCCACACCGTTGTTAGAAATTTGTCCTATTGGATCCGTATCATTCCCTCTTTCTTTAGAAAAGATTCGTTCTCGAATCTTGCTGATACTGATGTCAAGAAGGAAAGTTTTAGGCACCCATGTATCTTCAAAGACCTCCTTTTGAATAGGTGGAAATAGTATAAAACTTTCATCATGGATGTTTTCATCAACAAACTGCACATCAAGAACAAATGAACTAGACATAAAAATATTAGTCATAGAAAGATCATGTGGATGTGACCCATTCTCCTCTACAACTTCCAAAACAGTCTTATTCACCTCCTCCACCTCATCAATCATGTGCTCCCCATGTCCACCATCATTCACAACCTCTTCTATAAGTTCATTAATGGAATTTTCAATTTCAATCTCTAAGGAAGTTGACATTGGAACTTTAGCCTCTTCTTTCTCCTTTTCTTTCTCCATCTTCCCTCCTTGAAGTAGTCTTGATTCTTTTCCAGCCTCGTTACCCTCAAACTCACTCTTTTCTCTCATTTTTTCCACAGAACTCAAGCTCTCACTCTCCTTTGTAGCCAAGGCCGAAGCCTCCCTCTCCCTCTCCAGCATTTTTATGTGATCGGCATATACCTCTTGAGGTGATAAAGGAGCGAGTATAAGCTTCTGTCCTTCATGAGTGAAGGAGTACTTGTTATTGAGCCCATCATGTTGCACCTTTCTATCATATTGCCACGGCCTACCCAACAATATATGGCTTGCCTGCATAGGTACCACATCGCACAAGATCTCATCCTTATACCTACCAATAGAAAATGGTATAACCACCTGGCGTGTAACTCTGACCTCACCACAGTCGTTCAACCATTGCAATCTGTATGGCTTAGGGTGTTTAATAGAAGCCAAGCCCAATTTCTCCACCATATACACACTAGCCACATTTGCACAACTACCTCCATCAATAATGACAGTACACACTTTTCCATTAACCAAACACCTAGTGTGAAATATGTTTTCCCGCTGTTTCAGGCTTTCTTCCTTAACCTGCATATTCAGAGCACGCCTAGCAACAAGCATCTCACAATGTGCAGCAAGCAACACATTATTAACAAACACATCCGAATCATCACAGTCATTATTGCAATTATGAGTTCTTTGAGGTATTCTTGTAGAAGTGGACGCTGGTGAGACATTCTGCTCTTTACTCATCCTACCTTTAATCAACAAAGAACAAAGAGAACTAGCAAATATTGTGTTAGAAAAGAAAGAACTCAAGTGTTTGCACACTTACCACTCTTTTGCTGATTCTTCAATTGCACTTCAGAAACTAAGGTCAACCAACTAACCACAAGGTGCGTTTAATGAAACAAAAAAAAAGAAAACCTAAAGAAAGAACGAAGAGCGCAAAAACTAGAAAGAAGACACTGACAATTTGGAAAGTAACACACGAACTAGGTTTTGTGCTACTTGAAAATATCACCTAGAGTATAGACACAAGCAAATAATACTCCAGCAATGTCAAGGAAATAAAAACAAGCTTAAACCAAAAAGGAAACTTAGAATTCAAATAAAAACGAATCTGGAAAATTTTGAATTTAATTCACTTCAAAGTAAATTAAATATGGATCTATTAAAATCTACCCAAAAAGGCAAGTATCAAGACCCACAAATAGAGACAGAAAAAAAAAATCAAATAAAATTCAATAGGCAGATTTCTTTTGTCTCTAATCTGGATTCAACCCAATTCAAATTTCAAATTTTCCAAATTGATTCCCACAAACTACAGCAATCAATTGAGATAGGTACGGAAATATAGATACAATCACAATTTCTGCCAGAACAAGATAAGGCAAAGGGATTTTTTTTTTTTTTCGTTTTTTTTTTTTTTTTTTTTTTGTATTGCGATTTTTTTTTTTGTGATGCAAGAAGAAAAGGAAAACTCAGAAAAAAAAAACTCAGAAAAAAAGGAAAACTCAATAACGAAGGAAAGGAAACTCACAGAAATCAATAACGAAGAAAAGGAAAACTCAGAAAAAAAAAACTCTAGATCCTGAGATAAATAAGAATTTACCTCACTTTGGCTCTGATACCAACTGACGCGGAACCCTATGGCACAAGCCTCAAACCCACACGCACAAGTAGATAACGGAATCCAAAGATCTGATAAACTCACCTCCTATGGCACCCCAAACTTAGAGAAGCTGAAACACCAATGATCGAAGGATTTAGATGAGAATCCGACAAACGCCACAACGAATAGTTGATAAGTTAGCCAAGATTCCTGGTGCAATTGATGAAAGCAAATCCTCACTCTCACTCAAAGCAATACACGCCAAAGGCATGAAAATAATTCTGAAATTTTGATTAAAAGCTCCCTCTTACAATTGTTTCTTATCCTTATATAGTAAGGAGAAAAACAAATAAAACCCTAAGACACTCTTCTTGGGCCTGACTTAAACACATAAGATCCAAGCCCAATCACACACTAAAATAACACATAAGTATTAAAATATAAGCCCACAACATGGCCCAACACTCTAAAACTTAAAAGATAAAATATGGCCAGAATACAAGCCCAAACAAAACTAAAATAAAACAAGTGTTTAAATAATAAAACTAGCAAGCCCATCATAACAAAGTTGAATCTTCACAAAAGCCTTGCTTCATCTTCACTTTAGGCTTTCCTTTATGTAGTTTTAGCCCATAGGTTTGATTAGACTCCCTCAGCCTATGATTGCAAGTGTTGCACCAAATCTGTCCCATATGAGTTAAAGCATGCCCCAAATATATATGGATTATATGAATATGATTTTGAACTACTTCTGGATCCATTGGAATGATATAAGTTTGCTCCACACCGTTGTTAGAAATTTGTCCTATTGGATCCGTATCAACACCTTTTGCTTTTAAATAAATTTAGAGGCTAAAAACTTTACTTCTCCATTATTGTGTTTCAACTATGACTATGTGTAGCTAAATCTTTTTTTTCAATTGAAGGATAATTGAAGTTTCAGTCCATATTGGTTGTGAGAACTAATTGTTTTTATTGTTTCCTTATTATTTTTTGGTATTTATATTATTTTTATGTAATAGATCATTATTATTTTATTATTATATTAAGGTTCCATTGCTCAATTGATAGTGTAATACCCGGCTAGACTCCGACATCGGAATTCCTACCGTCCGGTGGGATTTGGATGTCGGAAACCTCTAGAAGGGTAAAAGCATGTTTTTATGAAATGTTTTCATGTTTTTAATGGTTTTAAGTATGAAATTAAATGAGTTTTTGCATGAAAAGTCTTTGGAGGAAAACCCAGGTTCGGCCGCCGAAAGTCAAGTTCGGCCGCCGAACATGCATGCGTTTTGGAGGCACGTTAGGCCCCCGAAAGCATGAGCGAGGGAAGTCCAGGTTCGGCCGCCGAAAGTCAAGTTCGGCCGCCGAACATGGCATGCATGCGGAGGCACTTTCGGCCCCCGAACGTGGCCTGGCCAGCCACCTATAAAAAGGGGCACTTAGCCGAAATGGGCGAGCTTTCTCCCATTTTCGGCCACAGCTAACTTCCGACCTCCCTCTCCCCAAATCTTGTGTTCTTTCTTCAAATCTCCTCCATTTTTCTTGAGTTTTAACCTCACATTGCAAGTTTTGAGCATTTAAAACAAGTTTTGGAGCTTTGGAAACTCAGGAGCTCATTCGCTTGGATCTCCGAGTTTAGGTCGTCTCACTCTCGATCTTCAAGAGGTAAGAGCCGATCTTAAGCTCCATGTATGTTTTAAATAAGTTTTAAGAAGTTTTATGGGGTAGAAATGCATGTTTAAGTTAGTTGAGCTATGTTAGGTTTTATGTGATTTTTGAACAATGTGGCATGTTTGAGTATGTTTGAAGTGTTGTAGTTGGGGTATATGTTTGTTTGAGGCCCTAGGAACTTGTATGCATGTTTTGGTTGAGTGGTATGCATGATTTGAGCTTGGGAGGCGAAATGTGCATAGGAGAGCTGAGTTTCTGCCATTCGGGAGAAGCTCAGGTTCGGCCGCCGAAGGGACTTTCGGCCGCCGAACCCTCTTGTGGAGGCAGCTTTCGGCTGCCGAAGTCTGCCCCCGAAAGAGGACTTTCGGATCTGTCTGGGACTTTCGGCCGCCGAAGGTGCCGCCGAAAGTGCCTGACTTTCGGCTCTGGAGGAACTTTCGGCCGCCAAACCTGCCGCCGAAAGTGCCCTGTTCAGCCATTTCATGCATGTTCTTCTATAATTATTTCATGATGTTTTAGGGGGTTTTTGGGGAGTTGTTTATGAGTTGTTTAGAGTATGTTTGGTACCTCACTGGAGTCCACCTGTGTAGGATCGGACCCGAGGAACCAAGGTGTTTAGCAGTGTCAGCCGTTTCAGAATCGGTACAGAGCTAGTCTCAGGTGAGTGGAACTAAACTTAATCTTTTAAATTAAGAAATTAAATGTTTTTATCATGCTTCATGCATCATGATTATACTATAGGATGTTTGCATTAGAATTCACGAATATGATGCATTGCATAATATGTTGTTGATGTGGATGAATCTTGAATGATCCTTTAGCCCTCAATACGATATGATATGATATGACATGACATGGTATGACATGAGATGGAAAGACCAGGTGTGGCCTAATCGCCCCTGGCAATACATTATATGACAGAGAAGACCAGGTGTGGCCTAATCGCCCCTGGCATAGTTGGACATGTTATGATATGAGTTAAGTAAGAAAAGACCAGGCGTGGCCTTATCGCCCCTGGCACAGTTGGACATGTTACGATATGTTGAGGGCTATGGGTGACAAGTTCATCCTTGATGTGATATGTTTGTGACGTGATGCATTCCATGATAGCATACGCTAAAATGAACTGTTTTCTTTATGGTTTCTGCTCACTGGGCTTTATAGCTCACCCCTCTCCCCTAACCCCAGTTTTGCAGGGTCAGTGGTAGTTCAGGAAGTCAACAGGATATGGCTATGGTTGTGTTATGTAATAGAATAGAAGTGGACATGATGTAATGTAAGTTTATGTAATGATGCAAAGGAGTTGTATTGTAAAATAATGTTATGTAATATGTTCAGAGTTATAGTATTGTGCTTGGCCCGAGTTGGATAATCCCTTTGTGCATGAGTTTTATTTTTATGCTTATATATGTGTTGAACCGAGTTTGACATAAGGTATGCTGACCCTAGAGGTTCTATGAGTTCAGTCATAGTGCATACAAAGGTCAAGCTGGTTAAAGGTAAAATTCTTAATTGCTTTGTAAAATGTTGTCCATGTTTGGGATTATACCGACTGTACAGGATGCAGAGTAGGCTTACTACGGGTCCCGGCGGCCTTATGCCGATCTGGATCCTAGCGCCGGTAGCGGTCCGATTTTTGGGTCGTTACAGATAGAATAATATATTGCCATTTAGGTTGATTAAATTCATAATTGTTTAGTTTAATATGAAAAAAGTAGTGGATTAGGTTGAATAAGTCCTTTCTAATAAACTGTATATTCTAGCTTACATAAATCAAATGTCTCGCATTTGTTAGTTAGAATCATATCCTTCTAGTTCTTAATCCGGTAATTGGATTAAATTCTAAGAACATTTTTAAAAATTTATTTA